>NW_022437010.1:7234680-7331872 GCF_009761245.1 Sapajus apella | reverse complement strand
GAGTGAAACTCCGTCTCAAAAAAAAAAAAAAAAAAATTAGCTGGGCATGGAGGCCCGTAGCCTATAATCCTAGCTACTTGGGAGGCTGAGGCACGAGAATCACTTGAGTCTGGGAGGCAGAGGTTACAGTTAGCTGAGGTTGCACCATGCATTCCAGCCTGGGCCACAGAGGGGACTGTCTCATAAAAAAAAAAAAGAAAAAAAAAGGACTTGTGGGAAGAAGAAAAGAAGGATATTTCAGAAAGACACTAGTTTGGGTGGAGAGAGAGAGGCAGAAAGGACAACAGAGTATGTTCAGGGGCCAGATCATAGTGGATCTGGCTGGAAGGTAGTTAAACCTTGGAGGAAAAGGAAGATTGGGACTGTCATAAATGGTCTTGTGTTCCAGGGTGAAGTCTTATTAAATGTGAAGAGTGAATACTGAAGAAATGCCAAACCTCTCAAAAAAAAAAAAAAAAAAAAATAATAATAATAATAATAATAAAAGAATTAGAGAATTATAAGGTAACAAGCAAAACAGTCACTGGATTAAGGTATGGCTATCTGGAAAGAATCACAAATTAAAGTAATTCGTGTAAAGGAGTAAACGGCCTATCTGCTAATCGTTTACAATTGATTGTCCCCTACGGAAAGGTACATGAAGAAATGGGAGATTTAGTTCCGCGAGGTTTTCAGCCAACACTGGTACTGGTCCACAGGCTGTGTGCATGTCAGACACTGGGTTTGAAAGCAGGAGGAAGGCAGCTGCTGACTGGGTGGCACTGCCTGGGGCCCCGGGTGTGTGCCATGGAGGAGGGCATCCAGCGCCTGGAAAAGGACACCGCACCTGGAGGACGGCCCTGGGGACAAAGGACACCTTCCTTGGGGACTAAGAGTCTGGGGATGGGAGCTTCAGGGGCAGGAGTGCGGGAAGGCGCATGTTTCAAGGGAGCTGCGAGGCCCTCGTGAAGAGGAATCCCCTTTTCCTCCCGAGCCGTGGCCGGGCTGGGTGGGGAGCGCAGTTCCAGGGGTAGCAGGAAGGGACTACGGGATCCCCGGGGCCGGGCTCTTACCCCGCCGCGCCGCAGGCCCACGTGTCCTCCCCGGCGTCCTCTCCCAGTGCGCCGCCCCGAGGTCCGGGCGCCCTCTCGGCCTCGGCCTTCCTGCAGCGGAGCGACAGAGAGGGCAGCGGGCGGCGGGCGGTCTCGAACCCAGCCTGGGCGGCGGTGCAGGGCCTGCGAAGCCGGCGGGCCGGCGCAGGGGTGGGAGTCGCGCCCGGGGCCCAGGCCGGGCCCAGAGAAGCCTGCCGGGGCCGGGGCTGCGGCTCCGCGGGCTTCCCCACCGGCCGGGTCGTCCGGCAACGACCAGCGAGCCGGGGCACCCGGGCAGGCCCCGCGTTCCACCAGGTCCACCGGTATTCGCGGGCCGCGGGGTAGCCGGCGGCCGCCCAGGCGCGGAGCCTCTCGGGGGTCACCCGGCCGCTGAGCCCGCGGGCCGCACGACGCCGCCGGGGCAGGACACCGAGCCTCAGGCCCGGTCCCTGCGCCCCGCCCGGCCCCCTCCGGGGCTGCTGCGCAGCCCACTCGGCCATCCTGGCCTGGAGGGGCCGCCCAGGGGCCTCGCGCCAAAGCCTGCGCCTCCCGGAGCCCTCCGGAGCCTTCTCGGGCTTTCCCCCAGGCGTCCTGGACCTTCTGGTGCCTTTCTGGGCCTTGCTGGGCTTCTTGACTCTCCCGGGGCCCTTTCCGAGGCCTCCCGGCCCTTCCCTGGGCCTCTCCAGCCTGAACGCTCCGCGAGGCGGCCAGTAGGCCTCTGGCACCCAGGCCTGGCCCACCCGCCTCCGCCCCACCGCCTGCGCTCATCAAGCCAGGAGCACTGCCCCGTGTTTCTCCAGACTAAGCTAGAGGTGTTGATATATGTAAAGTTATATCTATGCTTGTACAATATATTAAATGATTAACATAGAAGAAGAGGCATCTTTGTTGACACCAAGCAGACTACTGGTCAATTTTAGGTCTGTCATCAGCCTTTCAATAGGAAGAACAAAACATGATTTTTTTTTAATGTAGAGGATACATTTAAATCACAGAGCCCAATTTTGTACCCCTAAATGCATATCTCTTATTACAGCTCCATGAAATCAGTGGAGGGGTGGGGGAAGAGTATCTCTGTATCTAGTCAGATATATCTAGATAGCTATCTCCCCCACCTTCAACAGTTTGTTAGAAAAATTTAAAATTAATTATATATATAAGTACAACTACAACTGATTGATATAGAGATAATTTTTAAACACAATTATATATTTAAGTACAGCAAATGAATACTAAACATTATTTTGGGGGGATGAGATCATGGCCATGCCCCTTTGAGAGTCTCCCTGTAAAAATACATTTATTTACCAGATGTTGAACAC
Organism: Sapajus apella; assembly: GCF_009761245.1. Classification (NCBI taxonomy): domain Eukaryota; kingdom Metazoa; phylum Chordata; class Mammalia; order Primates; family Cebidae; genus Sapajus; species Sapajus apella. The sequence goes on along the minus strand of NW_022437010.1, from coordinate 7,329,480 downwards.
AATTTCAAGGGTTTCTCAGGTCTTTGATCCCTGACTCCTGTCCCTTTTCTCTGCATTTCCATTTTCTCTTCAGAAAGACCTTCCTTTTAAAGAAGCCCTTCCCACCTACCACCTACCTTATTCTATTTCATGACACTCTGTTTTATTTACTTCTTCGTACTCCTCATAGTCTTGCTAATTCTGTTTACTTGTTTGTTTTTGTATTGTCTGTCTCTCCCCAGTATAATATAAAAGTCCATGGGGGCAGGTGCCTTGCCTATCTAGTTCATTTCTATATCCCCAACCCTTTAAAACTGTGCTGGGCACACAGTAGAAGCACGATCCATGTAAGTAAATGAACCTCATTCCTTGCAGGCTCCCTGGAGGTTTCCCTTCTAGGCGCCCTCCTCCTTCAGCTGTTCTCCGTACTGCTGCTCTAAAATACAGACCTGCCCAACTGCCTCCTAATGTCTCAAGAAGGAAACCCAAATTCTGCAGCCATCCTTTAGGTACCTGCTCATCACCCTTCCAGCACCCACTACATATCAAGCACATCGGACATCGCACAATTTTCCTAAGCACTCTCCTCCAGGGCATAAATCAGTTACTCTTCCTATAATAGTACCTCCTTTTTATTTCTCAACCTGTCAAGTTCTAGTCATATAGTTCTAACTCACAAGTCATTTTTCTTGACTACTCAGGAAGAGTAAATTGCTAGAAAAAATACAAAAAGAAAAAGAAAACATGAGTAAATTGCTATCTCCTCCAAGATCCTTACTTCATTATAATAATTATTCATTTACAATATCTCATTCTCTTTCAACACCTTGAAGGTATTATTAACCCATATTCTATCTAACAGAGTGCCTGGCAGGTACTGTAGTAGGTACGGCACTCCATAAATGTTTGAATTGATTTAATTATTGCAAAAATAGGATTTTCTGGAATGTATGGTGTGATGACTATAGGCCAGGCATGGTGTGGAACATTTCATATGGATTAAACAAGGTATATGCCTAATAATCCAATGAAGCAGGTACCACTAGTTATTCCTTTATTTATTTATTTATTTTGAGACAGGGTCTCTCTCTGTTACCCAGGCTGGAGCGTAATGGTGTGATCTCGGCTCACTGCAACCTTCGCTTCTCAGGTTCAAGCAATTCTTCTGCCTCAGCCTCCCTAGTAGGTGAGATTACAGGCACCCACCACCACGCCTATTTTTTGTATTTTTAGTAGTGATGGATTTCACCGTGCTGGCCACGCTGGTCTCAAACACCTGATCTTAGGTGATTTGCCCCCCTCGGCCTCCCAAAGTGCTGGGAATACAGGCGTGAGCCACTGCGCCCGGCCTAGTTATTCCTATTTTATAATTGAGTAACCTGAGCCTTAGATGTATTATGTAACCTTTCTCAACTTAAAATTACTAGAAAAATTGTGAATGGGAGTAAATATTGGGGTCCATGTATTCCCAGCTAATGGTTTTTACAGACGTTCTTGAAACAGAAATTATGTGTGCTTGTGTGTGAATTCCACAGACCTGGCTTACACATTTCCTATCTTCCTTGCTTTATGTTTCTATTCATGCCATTTTCTTTTGTTTCAGAACTCAAACTGATTCCTGATCCCTTAGAGTCCTTCTGAGATTTGTCATCCATAAATACATCCTCTAAGTTTTTTTTCTTAACAAAACTTATTCTTAAAAATGTTCCTTTCCCTTTCTCTGGAGACTTTTGAATGCTTTGACATCAGCATCAAAATCGTGGCTGGCCCTCCCCTCACTGCTAAATGTGCATGGCTCTGGTGGTGTGCAATATAAAAGCAACAACTTGGAAATGGTGCCCTCTCCAAACCTGTGGGTCTGATCTGGTTCTGGCCCAGCATAGGGGGTTGGACAGTGGGTCATTTTCTACAGCAGCTCAGATCCAGCTTAACATCAATCCCAAGGCCAAAGAGAATGCACTTTCCTTCTGTTGGGGCTTGGTAAACAGCACCCCAACTTCAGAAATAGCCTCAGAAGCAGAAGTTTTTCTCTGATCTTCTGCCTTCCTGTCTCTCAGTCCCAGTCTCCCTCCAAGGCTAGCCAGAGAAACTAGAATCCCTTTCTCCAATGCAGGTTACAGAAATCAGAATGGTTTTTCCCCAAAGCCAGCCATAAAACCTAAAAATATGACTCCAATTTTCCCTTGGCCTTTCTGTGTAAAAACTGGCCATAAAAAAATTACCTGACCTACCTTGTTTGACTGTAGGTCATAAGACCCCCATTTCAGAGAGGGCCCTGCCCCATATCCAGAAGAAAGGAATGCTGCTCAGAGAGGCCAAGAAGAATCCAGATAGACAGGCCTTGCTGGGTTCCCCACTCAGGCTGTTAGCACCAGATCAGACCCTTTTTGTCCAATCATCTTTCTACAGAGCTGTCCATACTTTGTTGAACCGAAGCATAAACATGGAGACTCTCCCCTATATTTCTGAGTTTTTATTCTGTATGATGTGTACACACATGCTAAATATATTTGTATGCCGTTTCCCCAGTTACTCTGCCTTTTGCAAGTTGATTTTTCAGCAAATTTCAGAGAGCCAAGCCCTTAGTCCCTACACCTCCAGCTATCTCGTGGCTATGCTGAGGATTCAGTTTTTAGCGGTATTCTCAGCTTGGCTTACTTTAAACCTGCACCTCGTTAGCTGATCCCAAGTGAAACCACAGTAGGAATGAGGCAGATGCTCTCTATCTCAGGCATTTAACAAGCTCTTAAGTTAATTACAAGGGAGGCAGGCTAAGGAGACAAAGGCAAGCCTTGGGCTAGTCAGTAAGTAGTCCAGTAAGCACAGCTTGCTGTCCACCTCAGTTTCTCCTCCTATAACAAAGGCCGTGACATTGACTACCACATAACTACTTTGGAAAGCACCTTGACATACATTCCTTTTCATTGTCCTGGGTTATGCAAAGACATGTCAGTAGCAACATTACTTAGTTTCTAATTATTCTGGAGGGAAAAGTCGTCTTTTTCAGTCTACCTCCTTCAGTATCTTTCACGTTTTGATATTACCCATGCATCTGCCCTCATCTCCCTTTGTTTTTCTTTTTAGAATTGCCAAGGTCATGGCTAATCCCACTCTTTCGCCCAGGCGAAAGAGTGCAGTGGTGCGATTTTGGTTCACTGCAATCTCTGCCTCCCAGGTTCAAGTAATTCTCCTGTCTCAGCCTCCCAAGTTGCTGGGACCACAGGCACTTGCCATCACGCCCGGCTAATTTTTTTGTATTTTTAGTAGAGTTGCGAGTTCACCATATTGGTCAGGCTGGTCTTGAACTTCTGACCTCAGGTGATCCACTCTCCTCAGCCTCTCAAAGTCCTAGGATTATAGACTTGAGCCACCATACCCACCCTACAGCAGAATTTTGTTCAATATAATTATGCAACATTTTCTGAAAGTCAGGACAATATTTTCTAAATAATATTTTTGTTCTCAAATAAGATGCTAAGTCAGTGGGAAACATTTCAATTCAATTATGGGCAACTTGTATTTAGCATACGGTTTAGCGATCTAGTCTTTTGTTTTTCTTTTTTGAGCAACTGCTTTGTCTTTCAGCAGTGGCAAATTTATCCTGATTTAGAACTCTATTCTATGAGCATTCATCCTCAATATCCTTTCTTGTGTTTGTATAATTCCTTTTTAAGAAATATATATTCAAATATTTATAATTTGAAGTTTTAAAAATTAATCTTTAATACTCGGCTCCCATAGCAATGTCTTATTTGAAAGGCCATCATTTTGTTGGAAAAATATGGGAAATATTGTTTAAAAACTATTTATTCCTGGAACCAATGTGATAGTGATGGATATGAACATATTTCCAAAAGGAAGCAAAATAAACACATCAATCAGTGAATTCCACATCTGCATATGCTGCAGCTAGTACTTTTGAATAAATTCTCAAGCATATAATTTCTCCTTTAAGACTTGATTTCTGCAATTTGAATTGCTTCATAAGCCTTTCTATCCTTCAGATGCCTATACTCTGTAACTATATTTTCCTAGCGTTATGTCACAAATTCACTTTAAATTTTGGTTAAAGTTTCAGCGTCAGAACTTACTTTCTGGTGCCGGGAAAGGTGTAGCTTGGATCCCCTTTCTGGTCGTCAGACCCCTCCCACCTCATTTGTTGTGAATGGAACACTTTCTTTAGAATGCTTTCCTTTAAAAACTTGGAGATAATCTTCTCTATTCGAACATTGCTGAACACCTTGCCTTTTGGAAGCCAGATGATCTTGTCATATCATCCATGGCAGTGGGGAAGGGGGAGGTATTCAGGAGACACAGAAACCCTCTTAGGAACAGAAAAAGGAATTACGTTTACCTAAAAGTCATGAATAAAAGATCAGCCTAACTAGAAAAACAACCTAGAGTCTTGCAGCTGCTGCGCTGCGGGATCAATTTAGTTAATAATACACTGCTGGCACCTACGCGGGCTGCTGGCCCAGCGTGCGGCTCTCATCACAAGAAAAGACTTGGGAGAAAATAATAACATATTAGAAGCCCAGTTTTGAAAAGGTAAATCTATTAGCCAGTGAATAATAGAACTGGAAATAAGAGGAATACAAAACAAAATACAAAATGAAAGCATTTGTTCCATCAAAGAATATTAGCACCATGGGCTGAGACCTGGTTGACTCAGATCAAGATCACACAGCTGGTTAGCAGCAGAATATTTGCCAAGTGTCATTCATGATGGATGTCTCCCATCCTGAACAGTGTTCTTTAACCATACCATAATTAGAGAAAACGAATAAGACTGATTCCTAGAAGCGTTAATTCATTGGAAAAAAATACATATATGTATATATTTCCATCTGATAGTTTATTTAAAAACAAAATTTAGGCCAGGTGCGGTGGCTCACACTTGTAATCCCAGCACTTTGGGAAGCTGAGGCAGGCAGATCACAAAGTCAGGAGTTTGAGACCAGCCTGGCCAACACAGTGACACCCCGTCTCTACTAAAAATACAAAAATTAGCTGGGCGTGGTGGCAGGCGCCTATAATCCTAGCTGCTCTGGAGACTGAGGCAGGAAAATTGCTTAAACCGGGAGGCAGATGTTGCAGTGAGCCGAGATCATGCCACTGCACTCCATCCAGCCCGGGTGACAGAGCTAGACTCCGTCTCAAAAAAAAAAATAAAATAAATTAATAATTGTGACCTACTTCAGATTTCAGCCAAGGTCAGCATGAGTCAGGTAACTATAAACATTCCATCAGTTGCTATTGAGTGCAGTGACTAAGAACATATGAGCCAATTTACATGGAATGTAAAGAATTACATTTTAGTAGATCACTTCCTTGGCATGTTGAATGGCCAACATGGTTTGTTCTTTGCTATTTATATAAATGAAGGTTTAGAGGAATGCACTCAACTTTGCTTGAAAGAAAGAAGCTGGGGATATGTCTTCTAGCTGCCAGAATATTCTACCCCCTTTCTCCCCACCAAAACGCCTGTAAAATTATGAGAATCACACTGAATTCAAATGGTTCTTGTTGGTTATGTAACATATTTTAAATATGTACTTGCATTTAAAGTATATTATTTTCATTTTTTAAAGTTTTACTTTTTGAGTCTGCAGGTTGAAAGGTAAGAAATGGGATGGGCCAGACGCAGTGGCTTTCGCCTATAATCACAGCACTCTGGGGGGCTGAGGCGAGAGGATTGCTTGAGGTCAGGAGACCAGCCTGGCAACATAGCAAGACCCTATCTAGGCTGAGGTGCGAGGATTGCTTAAACTCAGGAGGTGGAGGCTACAGTGAGCTGTGACCACACCACTGCACTCCAGCCTGGGCCATAGAGCAAAATTCTGTCTCTTATTAAAAAAATATATATATATATATATATATATATATATATATGGCCAGGCGTGGTGGCTCACGCCTGTAATCCAAGCACTTTGGAGGCCAAGGCAGGCGGATCACCTGAGGTCGAGAGTTCAGACCAGTCTGACCAACATGGTGAAACCCCATCTTAAAAAAAAAAAAAATATATATATATATATATATATATGAATGGAATTTTATATCTGCTGCTCTGGCCACTAAAGTATCATATGATATAATCATAATGCTTTAATAGTCTTGGCCAAAGGTTTTTAAGGTTGGTAAAAAGCTGGCCCACGCTCCCGGGTTTGCCATAGCATGCCATAGCGTGCTAGGCTCACAAGCCTTCTCTGCTTCTCACCAACCTGCAGTGTGGTTCTCCAGCTGGTTCATGAAGGGTAGAGCAATTATGGGGAAGCTGGCTCCTGGTGGTGCACGCTGAAATCTAAAAGTAGCTGTAACAAACCCTATTATTTGCATTTTTGTTCCAAATCTGATACTAGTTCTTGGCAGCTTTTAGCTTGTTCTGGGCTGTGCTATCAATTGTGGTTATTTTAGGCCAGGCGTGGTGACTCATGCCTGTAATCCCAGCACTGTGGAAGGCTAAGGCGAGTGGATCATGCGGTCAGGAGTTCGAGGCAAGCCTGCCAAGATGGTGAAACCCTGTCTCTACTAAAAATACAAAAATTAGCCGGGCACAGTGGCAGATGCCTGTAATCCCAGCTACTCGGGAGGCTGAGGCAGGAGAATTGCTTGAGCCCAGAAGGTGGAGGTTGCAGTGAGCCAGGATCACGCCACTGCACTCTAGCCTGGGCAACAGAGGAAGACTCCATCTCAAAAAAAAAAGTGTGGTGATTTAAGATTATTTAATACTTCTATTGTTCTCTGCTTTTTGGTCTACAATGGAGAATGGCTTCTAATGGGAAAGCTCTGGTTGAGCATTGTTTACTTTGTTTTCTGTGGATAAGAGCATAAGAAGCAGTTTGGCTTCTTACCTGTGTTAATCGGGGCATTTCCTCAGTTGTGGACGATGAAGCTCTTTCCTCGGTTCTGCTAAGAACTGTGCTGATGTAACTACTCTCTCTTGAGGCCTCGTAGGTCTGTGGAGCCTTAATTAGGTACATACAGGGAGGAAGACTTCTACAAAGTACCAGATGGGAAAATATCACTGGATATTTGCGCCCTCACTTTCCCCTCTTCCTTTTAGCAAAGCTCTCAGTTTTCCCCAGAAATTGTCCACGTCCAGACACAAGAGTGAAGTTTCTGCCAAAAGTCCCCGAATGACTTGGCAGGATATTTTCAATGGGCTGATTTCCTCTGCTTTGAATGGAGGATGAGCACGCTGGGTTCCAGACCAATACCTGGGCCATTGTGACTCTCAGAATCCCGGGCAATAAGAGGTCAGAAAGTCCATTCCACCTCGGCTTGGAGACAGAGGAAAGCTTGCCGGGAGAACAATTGCAAGCCCCCCCGCCCTCATGTTCTCGGTTTGTTCTTCTCTGTGACGCCACCGGCCATCATGAGAACAGCCAGCAGCAGATCCAGCGTGATAAAATTTTCACTCCTTGACAAGTGTGAGAAACCGAAAAACTATGCCCAGCCAGAAGTTTTATGTCACACCTTTGAGGCGCTGTCTAACCTCCACAAGCTGCTTCCCAATCACCTGGTGGAGAAGCTTTATTCCTACAAGAGTGAAGAGGACAAGAAAAAATGTACGTGGGTAGAGGGTAGGCGTGAGTTCTTTTCAGTAAGCATACACTTTATCTTGACACAAACTGCCAGTACTTTTAGCCACAGTTAAGAGCTTACTCTTTATTTTATTTAGTTTATTATTTTTTTCACACGGGGGGGGGCGGTCTCACTTTATTCCCCAGGCTGGAGGGCAGGGTTGCAATTGAGGAAGGAGAGTCCTTCCTCTTAAAGCTTCTAAGACCACTTCCCCTTAGCCTTGCATTTCAAAAGAAGAAAAAGTTGAAAATAGAAGGCACAAGGTCAGTGGAGGAGGCAAAACCGGTGCCACTAGCTGGACTGGAGGTTAAGGATCAACACCCCCCCACCCTCCCTCCACCTGCCCCCACCTGCCCCCACCTTCCCCCACCTCTCCCCGCCCCAGTTCCTATCTTATGTATAGATCACAGGCATGGTGTGGAGGAATCTTCCCCGGAAGGCATTGTCCTTGCTTAATCACGATTAGACCCCCACCTAAGTCACGCACCCCTCACTTACCTCATCGATCACGACCTTCTCACATGTACCCTCTAAGACTGTGAGCCTTTAAAAGAGGCCAGGATTTTCTTGTTGGGGATCTCAGTTCTTGAGACTGGAGTCTGCTGAGACTCCCGGCCAAATAAAAAGCCACTTCCTTCGAAGGTTTGTTCGCGGCCGCTCCTGCTTTACCATAATCGTGGCTCACCGCAGCTTTAAACTCCTGGGCTCATGTGATCCTCCCACCTCGACCTCCGCAGTAGCTGGGACTCTAGGCAAATTGCCACTGCAGTGTCTAATTTTTAAATTTTTTGTAAGGATGTCCCCCCCCCAACCTCCATGGTGCCCAGGCTGGTCTCAAACTGCCAAGCTTAAGTGGTCCACGTGCCTTTGCCTCCAAAGTGCTTGGATTCGAGGTGGGAGCCCTTGCACCCAGCCAGAACTTGTTCTTTACGTTGCAGGTGTGATTCGTCCTCCAGGCACATGTCCCCATCCATGGACTTCCGTATTCTGGAATTTACTCATGTGCTGAATAACCATTGCTTCTTCATGTTCCTTTTGCAGAAATAGTCTTTTGTGAGCCAAGTTAGGCCTAACCCTACTCTTTAGACAAAGCTCACCTGTGGGACAATGGAAAGGGTACCAAGAGGGAAAGGCAGCTACGTTTATAATTTAAGCTTTAGATTTTATTTTAAGATTAGGGAGAGAACTTTCAAGTGGAAAGTCAAGTTTTGAACTTTGTTCCTTTGCTCTGTTTCCTGCTATTCCTCCCTCCCGTGGCCATGATTGCACCCAGAAGAAGCTGGATATATTCTTTCCTCCTGGGGATTATAAGCAAACTGTACTTTTTGCAGTTTGGAGTGGCCTGCCACTCCTGAAATTCTGTCAGGGTCATTGATAAGGGGGGCGATTTGCAGAATTGGGTGGAGTCTGCTTTCTGAATTGTTCCTGCTTAAGTGGAGGGCAAAGGTAGCGGCAGCCACCTGTGCTCATGAACTTCAAAAACAAAAAAGCAGCTGCCATAGAGATTAAGTTGCAATTCTGAGGCCGGGCGAGGTGGCTCCTGCTTGTAATCCCAGCACTTTGGGAGGCCAAGGCGGGCAGATCATCTGAGTTCAGGAGTTCAAGACCAACCTGGCCAAGCTGGTGAAACCCCATCTCTACAAAAATACAAAAATTAGCAGAGCATGATGGCGGGTGCCTGAAATCCCAGCTACTCTGGAGGTTGAGGCAGGAGAATGCTTGAACCCAAGAGGCAGAAGTTGCGTGAGCCGATATTGCGCCACTGCACTCCAGCCTGGCGACAGAGCAAGACTCCTTCTCAAAAAAAAAAAAAAAAAAAGACACAGTTTCGGGATGAAAGATAGGTATTGGTGTAATGATTTTAAACCATGATGGCAAATTTGGCCATTTCTATTCTGAGAAATCCCTACCCCCTGAATCCAGAGTATTGTGAATCAATCCTAATATCCAGATTACATTACACATTACATAAAGCGCACTCATAAATCATCAAGAAAAATATAAGTAACCTTATAGAATAAATATATGGACAGGCAATTCACAGGATTTAACTACAGATCATCAATAAGCATAAAAGGTGTTCAAACACTCTGGTCATCAACGAAGTAAAAGACACATCAAGGAGATATTTTTAGGCCGGGTGCTGTGGCTCATGCCTGTAATCCCGGGAGACTGAGGCGGGCAGATCCTGAGGCCAGCCTGACCTATGTGGTGATACCCCGTCTCTACTAAAGATACTAAAAAATTAGCTGGGTGTGGTGGCACACATTTATAATCCCAGCTACTCAGGTGGCTGAGGCAGGAGAATTGCTTGACCTGGGATCACGCCAAGATCGCGCCATTACACTCCAACCTGGGTGACAGGGTAAGACTTTGTCTCAAAAAAATAATAATAAAATAAAAAAGAGATTATTTATTTATTTATTATTATTTTTAAAGATGGGATTTCACCATATTGACCAGGCTGGTCTTGAACTCCTGACCTCAGGTGATCCACCCACCTCGGCCTCCCAAAGTGCTAGGATTACAGGCATGAGCCACTGCGCCCGGTCAAGGAGATATTTTTAGACCATGATATCAGTCAAATTTAGAATGATTAGATATGAATATGAACATGTGGAAAAGTTAGCACTTTCTCACACTATTAAAGGCATCCTAATGGATTCAGGCTTTTTTTGGTGGGGACGGAGTCTCACTCTGTCTCCAGGCTGGAGTACAATGGTGTGATCTCGGCTCACCGCAACCTCCGACTCCCAGGTTCAAGCGATGCTTCTACCTCAGCCTCCAGAGTAGCTGGGATTACAGGCGCCTGCCACCACGCCCAGCTAATTTTGTATTTTTAGTAGAGATGAGGTTTCTCCATGTTGGTCAGGCTAGTCTCAAACTCCCAACCTCAGGCGATCCTCCCGCCTGGGCCTCCCAAGCTGGGATTACAGGAGTGAGCCATCACGCCTGGCCTGATACAGGCTTTGTGAAGGAAAACTTGGAAGTCTGTCAAAATTTCAAACGTATTTTAAGGGCTTATTGAGGCTGAACTTGGTAGAAAGTAAGCAGAAGATAATTTTCTTTTTTTCTCACAGCTCCCCCTTCTGACCCATTCTGTTGACCCTTTCCTCACCTGGGTGAAATTACAGGTAGATCTCATAGCTTTCCTGGTCATACTCATATAATACAAAGTCCACTCTAATCCAAACCTTAAACTCTCATCTACTTTAAAATCTCTCTGCTCCCCGCTGCTCTGGTCTTATTTAGACTCAGAAACCAGGTGAGTTTCTTTTCTCTGACCTTGCTCCAACCCCTCCCTCACTGGCTTCTGTTAGGTTGATGGGGGTGGGGGTGGGGGCGTTGGGGTGAGGAGCTGTGGAGTTTTTTCAGATGGTAAAATCTTAGGTTGTGGTCTGGCATTTGTACCCTCTGGGAGTGGCAGCTGTCAAAAGCGGAGTGTCTCCCGGGGGGGGGGGGGTTGTGTGGGTTCTTTGGCAATTCCCCAGGCTGACAGTTTTCACAGCCTCCTGCTGACATTTCTTCTCTCCCATCCCGCCAGGTGCCTTAGTCTATTTGGGCCTCTATAACAAAATACGGTAGCCTGGAACTGGGGCAGTGGCTTACGCCTATAATCCCAGCACTTTGGGAGGCAGAGGCGGGCAGATCACCTGAGATCAGGAGTTCAAGACCAGCCTGACCAACATGGTGGAAGCCCGTCTCTACTAAAAATACAAAAATTAGCCGGTGTGGTGGCAGGTACCTGTAATCCCCGATACTCGAGAGGCTGAGGCAGGAGAATCGCTTGAACCTTGGAGGCGGAGGCTGCAGTGAGCCGAGATCATGCCGTTGCACTCCAGCCTGGGCAAGAAGAGTGAGACTCCATCTCAAAACAACAGCAGCAATAACAATAACAACAATACATACTGTAGACTGGGTAGCTTATAAACAGAAAAACTTATTTCTAATGGTTCTGGAGACTGGGAAGTTTAACATCAAGGCAGATACCATGTCTGGAGAAAACTTTCTGGCTCATAGAGGGCAACTTCTGCTGCATCCTCACAAGGGGGAAGGGGCGGGGGTCTCCCTCAGCCCTAGTTTATAAGACACCGCCCCCATGACCTGATCCCCTCCCAAAGACCTGCCCACTATGTAATACCATCACCTTGGGGGTTAGGATTTAACACATGAATTTTGAGGGGCACAAAGATTCAGACCATAGCACCGCCTTCCCCAGCTCTTGTATGGTTTACTTCCATCCTGTTTCAACTGAGATTGCATCATCCTTTGATGGAAACCCTCTTGAGATCCTCCTGTTCAAGCAGGCCCCAAACTATTATAGCTGACACTTGAACAACTCATTTAAACTGTGCAGGTCCGCTTACAGGTGGATTTTTTTCAATAAATACATTGGAAATTTTTTTGAAGATTTGCCACAATTCGAAAAAATTCGCAGACCAATTATATAGCCTAGAAATAACAAAAAATTAAGAAAAAGGGAGCTGGATGTGGTGGCTCATGCCCGTAATTCCAGCATTTTGGGAGGCTGGAATTTTGCGTGGATCATTTGAAGTCAGGAGTTTGAGACCAGCCTGAGCAACATGGTGAAATCCATTCTCTACTAAAAATACAAAAATTAGCTGGGTGTGGTGGCTCCTGCCTGTAATCCCAGCTACTTGGGAGGCTGAGTTAGGAGAATCGCTTGAACCTGGGAGGTGGAGGTTGTAGTGAGCTGAGATTGCACCGCTGCACTCCAGCCTGGGCTACAGAGTGAGACTCAAAAGAGAAAAAAGAAAAAGAGTATCATGAATGCATAGAATATATGTAGATATTGGTGTGTTTTATCATTTATTACTGTAAGATGTACACATGCCTCTTAGGAAAAGTTAAAAGTTATAAAAACTTACACACACAAACACTTACGTACTTGGTGCCTTTCACAGTCAAGATAAACGTAAACGAGAGTAAAGACGCAGTATTAGGCTGGGATCAGTGGCTCCCGCCTGTAATCCCAGCACTTTGGGAGTCCCAGGCGGTGGATCATCTGAGGTCAGGAGTTCAAAACCAGCCTGGCCAACATGAAGAAACCACATCTCTACTAAAAATACAAAAATTAGCTGGGCATGGTGGTGCATTCCTGTAATCCCAGCTATTTGGGAGGCTGAGGCGGGAGAATCACTTGAACCCGGAAGGCGGAGGTTGCAGTGAGCTGAGACCATGCCATTGTACTCCATCCTGGGCAACAAGAGCAAAACTCCACCTCAAAGAAAAAAAGATGCAGTATTAAATCATAACGGCATAAAATTAACTGTAGTAATACTGTAGTGCTGTAGTAATCTCATACCACCTCCCGTTGCTCTTGCAGTGAGCTCAAGTGGTGTGAGTATCCACTTAAAATGCCGTGTGATGCTAATCATTTCTGTGCGAGCAGTTCATCTCTGCAGTAAACTGCAGATCACAGTAAAGTGATTTCACAGTCCTCGTGTATTTTTCATGTTTAGTGTAATACCATGAAACTTGACTAACACCATGGGATTCACAAAAGGGCCACTAGTGATGCTGGAAGTACTTCCAAGAAGCAGAGAAGAGTCATGATGTTGTACTTCAGACAGACAATTTATCTTGTAAACAGATGATGTCGACTTATGGTATCAATAAATACACTAATGTCAATGTATTTCTCTTCTTTTTCTTTTTTCTTTTCTTTGTTTTTTTTTGAGACAGAGTCTTCTTGCTCTTTCAGGTTGGAGTGCAATGGCACGATCTCGGCACGCTGCAACCTCTGCCTCCCAGGTTTGAGCAAGTCTCCATCTCAGTCTCCCGAGTAGCTGGGATTACAGGCACCTGCTATCACGCCTGACTAATTTTTGTATTTTTAGTAGAGACGGGGTTTCTCTGTGTTGGTAGGCTAGTCTTGAACTCCTGACCTCAAGCAATGCACTGGCCTCGGCATCCCAAAGGTCTGGGATTACAGGCCCGAGCCACTGTGCCCAGCCTGATTTTCTTAATAGCATTTTCTTGCTTACTTTATTGTAAGAGTGTGATATATAATACATAAGACATATAAAATATGTGTTAATCAACTGTTTATGTTAACAGTAAGGCTTTTGGTGAACAGTAGGCTATTAGTAAAAGTTTTGAGTGAGTCAAAAGTCCAAAAAGTAGCTGAGTGTGGTGGCGTGGTAGGGTGCTATACTACCACGTTCAGCTACTCAAAAGGCTGTGGCAGGAGGATCACTTGAGCCCAGGAGTTCGAGACCAGACTGGGCAACATAGCAAGACTCTTTAACAAAAGAAACTTACATGCTTATTTTCAACTGTGCAGGGGTCAGTGCCCCTAACCTCCATGTTATTCAGTGATCAACTGTATTTTTCAAGGGATTTACATTTTTAAAAATTTTTAAACTTTATTATTTATTTATTTATTTATTTTGAGATGGAGTTTCACTCCGTCACCCAGGCTGAAGTGCGGCACTGTGTTCTCAGCTCACTGCAACCTCCACTTCCCGTGTTCAAGCGATTCTCCTGCCTCAGCCTCCTGCGTAGCTGGGATTACAAGCATGTGCCACCACACCCAGCTAACTTTTGTATTTTAGTAGAGACAGGGTTTCTCCATGTTGGCCAGGTTGATCTCGAACTCCTGACATCAGGTGATCCGCTGCCTCAGCTTCCCAAAGTGCTGGGTTACAGGTGTGAGCCACCATGCCCAGATGCGATTTACATCAAGCCCATAGAAAATCTGTGCCCTTGTCCCCCATACCTTCACCCAGTTGGTGAAAGCACAGTTGGTTTCAACACTGCCTCTTTTCTTTGTGGCCACGGCAGCTGTGATCCCAGCCACTCACCATTGTGTTTCCAGGTGTTATGGGCTCAGCAAGATATATGGAAGTCCCTCAACAAGATATAAGTCCTTTAAGATATACCAAAGTCCTAATCCCCAGTACCCCAGAACGTGACTAGATTTGGAAATAGGGTAGTTACAGAGTGCAGATGTAATTAATTAAACTTAGATGAGGTCATAATAGGTATCAAGTGGGTTCTTCATCCAGTAGGACTGGTGTCCTTATAAGAAGACAGAGACAAGCAGGAGACGGTGGCCTTGTGACAGTAGAGACAGAGATGGGAGCGATACATCCACAGTCAAGGATACCAAAGATTGCAGGCAAACACCAGAAACTAGGGAGAGACAAAGAAAGATTCTCCCCTCAAGGTTTCAAGTATGGCCTTTCGTCTCTGACTTTCAGCCTCCTGAACTGTGAGACAATAAATTTGTTGTTTTAAGTCACACAGTTTGTGACACTGTTATGACAGCCCTAGGAAACTGATGCACCAGCATTAGGAGACATAGTCCAATTCCCCAGGTTGTTCTCTAAAGTCCCCTTAAAGCCAAGGGTGGGGAGGGAAATGATATAGTAGACAGCACTACCCCAATTCTGTGTCTAAAGAAATCCTCAGGCGCCTTCACGAATTCTGAAAGAATGCTCAGTTTTTTCAAAGATTGATAGGTATGCTGTGCATGCATGTGTGGTACCTACTCAACTTTCCTCAGACTTTGGTGTCTTGGATAAAACAGACAGTGGAAAAATTTATATTTTCATGTCCTGTAACACTTACATGTCCTTCTACTTAGCAATTCCACTTCCAGTTATTATCCTAGAGAAATAACTTATAGCTGAACACAAAGATGCATGAACATGGCCATGCACTGAAGCATTGTTTATAATAGTCAAAAATTTAAATGACCTAATGACATCCAGTAGCAAAATAATTAAATGAAGGCATAGATCTATATAGAGGAATAGTATTAAACAGAAGGTTGACATTAGCATAGCTACAATGCATATTGTAGAATTTTAATAAGCTACAAAGGGAGATACACAATATGGATCCAAGTATGCCAAAAGAAAACTGTACATTTGTATATATGTATGTGTATATAAATGCATAGAAAAGAATTTTGAGGCTGGGTGTGGTGGCTCATGCCTGTAATCCTGCACTTTGGGAGGCCAAGGCGGGTGAATCACTTGAGATCAGGAGTTCAAGACCAGCCTGGCCAACATGGCGAAACCCCATCTCTACTAAAAATACACAAAATTGGCTAAGTATAGTGGTGCATGCCTGTAATCCCAGCTACTTGGGAAGCTGAGGCAGAAGCATACCCGGGAGGCGGATGTTGCCATGAGCAGTGTGAGACTCTGTCTCAAAAAAAAAAAGGAGTTTTGAAGGAGACTCAGGAAATTCAGGATAGTGACTACCTCTGAAGGATAGAGCTTGGAGAGGGAAAATAAAGGAAAGCTTTCCCTTTTTGCTATGTAGACTTGGCTCAGTTTTTTCATTTTAATTATTCCAGTGGAAACATTTTACTTTTGCAATTAAAATGCAACATTAACATTGAAAATGCAGGCGGGGGCCAGTGGCTCACGCTTGTAATGCCAGCACTTTGGGAGGCCAAGGCGGGCAAATCATGAGGTCAGGAGTTTGAGACCAGCCTGGCCAACACAATGAAATCCCATATCTACTAAAAATACAAAAATTAGCTGGGCGTGGCAGCAGGCGCCTGTAATTCCTGCTACTCGGGAGGCTGAGGCAGGAGAATTGCTTGAACCCGGGAGGTGGAGGTTGCAGTGAGCCAAGATTGCACCATTGCATGCCAGCCTGGGTGACAAAGCTAGATTCCACCCCCCCCAAAAAAAAAATTGAAAATGCAGTAATTACATGAAGTTGGAGAAATGGGTTTTGATTTTCTAGAGAATTTCCCATTCCATGTTGATTAGATTTTGTCTCTGTAGCCTCCCAATGTAAACACCGATAGATGTCAATACACCGATAGATGTTTAGCAGCTGGTAGTTCCTGCCATGTACAACTGCCAAGCAGCAGTGAGGTCCTTTGTTTCAGAGGTGTGTGGGTGCAGTGATTATTTGCTACGGTTGGAAACTTGTTTAAGGAGGTTCACGCAAGTGAGGTGAATGGCATTAAGGGGGAAGAAATGTGCTTCAGAGTCCTGAATTTGTGCCTTCAGGGACCTGGCCTCAGGCTAAGTCCAGTCATTGGGAGCACGCTGGACTTCGAGGTTGTGAATTCATCACTAAAAGTTTGCTTCATTGCCAAGATGCCATTTCCAAACATATAGTGATTGCCTTGCAAATGCATCCTGAAGACATGACCCTATTTCTCTGACTTTCATTCATCAGACCAAGACTTTAATAATGGATACTGATGTCTCCCTGCTGCTGGGTCCAAAGTCGTCCTCTAGAAGAAATTTCTTTTGACCTTAAAAATAGGTTTTGGCCGGGCGCGGTGGCTCAAGCCTGTAATCCCAGCACTTTGGGAGGCCGAGGTGGGTGGATCACGAGGTCAAGAGATCAAGACCATCCTGGTCAACATGGTGAAACCCCGTCTCTACTAAAATTACAAAAAATTAGCTGGGCATGGTGGCGCGTACCTGTAATCCCAGCTACTCAGGAGGCTGAGGCAGGAGAATTGCCTGAACCCAGGAGGCGGAGGTTGCGGTGAGCCGAGATCGCGCCATTGCACTCCAGCCTGGGTAACAAGAGCGAAACTCCATCTCAAAAAAAAAAAAAAAAAATAGGTTTTGTTCCTTTTCCTGTCAACCCACTCTTCACTTGCAGGATGCTTTGCCTGTATTGGTTACCCAGAAATGATTACATGAAGAATGAAAGAAAAAGAACTAAACATCCATAATTTTTTTTTTAAAACCCAGGTTTTTCTTTTATATTTTAAATATAAAGTTAACTTTGGGAGGCTGAGGCAGGAGGATCGCTTGAGGCTAGGAATTTGAGATCAGCCTAGGCAACAAAGTGAGACCCCCATCTCTACAAAAAATAACAAAAATTAGCTGGGTGTGGTGTGCATGCCTGTAGTCCAGCTACTGAGGAGGCTAAGGTCAGAGGATTGCTTGAGCCCAGGAGGTTGAGGCTGCAGCGAGCTGTAATTGCACCACTACACTCTATTCTGGAGCTCTCATGGAGCTGCTGGCTGACCAGGGAGGGATACTATTCCATTTCTGATAACAAAGGATCTAAGCCCCTCTGTTATTGACTTCATCTTCTCAAAGCGGCTCCACCATGCTGTTGTAGCTGTACCACTGGCCACCCGGAGAGTTTCTACAGTAGCCTGCAGCGGTCCAAACCTCAGTTATTGGAGCACCCAAAAGAAGGAAGGCATTTCCCACTGGCATAGCTGAAAATAGACATTCTTATAACAGAGCGAGAAAAAACCCGCCCATTTATGGCCAGACCAGAAATGAATTTTGTGGAGTCAAAAAGAACAGTAAGTCACACTCCCACATTCTAACTGACAGCACGCTGCTGTTTTAAGTTCAGTCCTATGTAGTAACTTTTGCTCAGGCAAAATCGCCAATAAAAGGGAGCCCCAAGTTTTGGAGCCTGACAATAATTTCACCCTGTTTCTTCTGGGAAGCTTCCAAATGTGCATCTCCAATTAAGTATGCAGTTAAAAGGAAAGTGAGATCACAATAACAATAATTGTATGGTAACTCGCCGTTAGTTTGAGAATCAGGCACACATAACAAACTCCGTGCGGTCCCAGCATGTCTGCTTTTTTGTTCATTCTTTTATTTATTTACGATGTTATCTGCTAGATGTCTAGGACCAGGCTAAGATCTAAATGGTGCTCAGTATTATTGTTGGAATAAAGGAATGACAAAGCTAAAAAAGAATTATTAAGCTGCATATGTATTTTTTCTCAAACCAGTGTCGTGTTACTCTTGCTATGCACAGATGGAAAGCAACATTGAATGTATTAATGCTTATTCTATTACTAGGTGAGAATCCTGAACTCTCTGGCTTAGAAAGAATCTTAGCAAGACATCAGTTGCCAGAAGAGATTAATCTGACCCCAAAGCCGAACAGAATGCCCCCGTGGAAAAGAAAAATCATCAACAATGTAAATGATGCGTGGAAGAAATGTCACTTACTGAAGAGAAACACGAATGAGCCTCCCATGTCCACCATAGTTGTCAGGTAGACTCTAATTTCTGCCCTATGTGGATATACTTAGAGATACACAGGGTGATCACAAATTCTCTATATGCCTTAGCTAAAAAACGATTTAATGCGGTCTTTAACATATACAGAGAGCATAAAAATTGTTGCAGCCCACAGTCCCTGGGTAAAGAAAAACAAGACACAGAGAAACAGCAAAGCAGTGGACAGTCCAGCCGAGGACTGACCCCAACTGTTTGTTCCACAGCATGTTTACTGAGGATACAAGGAAGAACCTAATTCATAATTAATCTGATTATAAACTATTAAGGACAAAGGTTCAGGAAATGTTCTTGAACAGAGGAGGGTTTTTTTTGTTTTTTGTTTTTTTGGTTTTTTTTTGTTGCCCAGGCTGGAGTGCAGTGAGGCGATCTTGGCTTACCACAACCTCCACCTCCTGGATTCAAGTGATTCTTCTGCCTCAGCCCCCGAAGTAGCTGGGATTACAGGTGAGTGCCACCACACCCAGCTATTGTTTTGTATTTTTAGTAGAGACGAGGTTTCACCATGTTGGCCAGGATGGTCTCAAACTCCTGACCTTGTGATCTGCCTGCCTTGGCCTCCCAAAGTGCTGGGAATACAGGCGTGAGCCACCTGCATCAGGCCTAGCAGAGGAGGTTTATTGGAAAGCAAATGTATCTTCTTGGAACATCAGCACTTTCATAGGGTACTCAGCATTCTCGAGTTCTGGCCAAGTGCATAATTGCTAAGTTCATCCACAACCTCTTATCAATAGGGTGAGTATGTCTCAATGTATGATCTCCTGCTTCTGGGAACTTGCAGTAAGGAGTAATCAGGAATATTTGAGGCTGCTGAAATTCTCCACAATTCCCTCCCCACCCCCACCCTTTTTTTTGAGATAGAGTCTCACTCTGTCGCTAGGCTAGAGTGCAATGGGGCAGCCTTAGCTCACTGCAACCTCTGCCTCCTGGGTTCAAGTGATTCTCCTGCCTCAGCCTCTCAAATAGCTGGGATTACAGGCTCGTATCACCACACCCAGCTAATTTTTGTATATTTAGTAGAGATGGGGTTTCACCATGTTGGCCAGGATGGTCTCTATCTCTTGACCTCGTGATCCACCCTTCTCGGCCTCCCAAAGTGCTGGGACCATTGTTGGATGGGGTCCACCTGAATTGTTTGGATCTTAGAAACTTCTTTTTGGATGGTTTTTAAAGCCACAGACACAGACACACCTAATCAGGGATAAGGTGCAGCACTCGGTTTTCATGATAGCACACCCTCCCGCTTTGGGCTGCTGTGAGCATGTCTAGAGCCATTTTATTTTGTAGCACAATTCTTTGAATCTGGCTTACTTCTTTATTCAGCAACGTAATTCCTGCTTGAGTTGCATTAAAGGCAGCAGCTGGGTGCTTGGCGAGGGCCTCTACAGATTGTTCAGTTGAGATTGCCCTGGCTTGTGGCGAAAATACAGTTGTTAAATAGTGCCACCAGGAGGCATGGCGGCGTCTAGACAGATATTTATGTTCTACCATTTCCCAGTGATTTGGTAATTGAGGAAGATGTTCAAGGATTCGGGCCGGAATGTGTGGCTTTCCCCAGCAGCAGATATTGGACCAATTTAATGGAAGGCATAACCAGCCATGACTTTCACAGAACCATAAATTACCAGGAGAGACAGCATATACTCCATAAGAATTGTTTTGCCCCGATCGACTGGTCAGCGTCTCACATCCCCATTTAGTGCTTGAATTTGGTACACTTATGGTCTGACACAATTCCGTAGGTGAACTACCTACTGGAATTTCTTCTTTTTGAGAAATACAGCTCGGAATCCTTTGGGGCAACACTACTTTTTCCGTGGTATACCAGAGAGTTCCGTCCCACACAGAATACCCGAAGGAAGGTTTAGGGGGCAGTTTGGTGTGACGCCACTTTAAATATCAAGAAAATAAGGAACCAGGAATGTTGTGACGTTTTTTCCACTGTAAAAAATGTCCCCAGTCTTTTTCTATAAATTATCTTTTAAACTGCCGCCACATCTCATTACAGGATATGGTTTTTTCTATTCTGCCACCACTCCAGATGTTCCCACTGGGACGGAGCTTCAGGGTGCATACTCCATGGACACCCTGCACCACTAGAAACAGGAAACCAGGCACACATCCAGCAGTTGGATTGGTTAGCAACCTGCACTGTGGTCTGGGTCCATTGGACATAGGTGTTAGCAGAGACAAAACATAACAGTATTGCCATTAAGACCCCTACTTTGATCGAAGAAGCTGTGAGTGTTGCCATCACAGCCAGTAATAAATTTTCTGGTGTAAGTTCCTGTCCTGCATTACGAATAGCCGTTTCAGTGTGACCAGAGGATTTTCATGTTCTCCCAAGTAGGCAACTTATGATCTCCTTCCCCTTCTCTGGGGAACAGTAGGTGCCTTTCTCTCTGGCTGCTCGGTCGTCATCAATCAGAACTTTGGGATCAGGTTTTTCAATCCTTGATGCCAACTCATGGTATGGTTTAACGCATCAAGGAGGAACTCACAGAGGACCTGTAGGAGAAGCACAGCAGCATAGCCTCCTCTGCATGTGATAAGGGGCACTGGCCCCTTCCACATGGGATCCGGTGGCTGTTGATACAATATTAATGGTTTATCTGATTCTTGTGGGTTAGAAAAATAAGTGACCGCATGTGAGATTACTGCCGGCATTTTAAAAAGTAAATGGTCAATAGTCAACAAAGCGATATTAATCCTAACTCACGGCTTTGTCAAGGGAGGCAACTCCGCCTTTTGTTTTTTCAGAACTAGCTTTAACAGGTGATGAGCTTGTTCTACATTGGCTTGTCCAGTAGGATTATAGGGAATGCCGAACGTATGCTTGATATCCCAGCGAATGCAAAAAGCAGCAAATGTTTGAGAAGCATAGGCAGGTTCATTGTTCGTCTTAAGCAGATGAGGATAACCCAAAGCAGCAAAAGCCTGAAAAAGATGATTATGAATGTGATTAACACGCTCATCTTTCTTTTTTTTTCATTTTTTTTTTTTGAGATGGAGTTTCGCTCTTGTTACCCAGGCTGGAGTGCAGTGGCACGATCTCGGCCCACCGCAACCTCCGCCTCCCGGGTTCAGGCAATTCTCCTGCCTCAGCCTCCTGAGTAGCTGAGATTACAGGCACGCGCCACCATGCCCAGCTAATTTTTTGTATTTTTAGTAGAGACGGGGTTTCACCATGTTGACCAGGATGGTCTCGATCTCTTGACCTCGTGATCCACCCGCCTCGGCCTCCCAAAGTGCTGGGATTACAGGCTTGAGCCACCGCGCCTGGCCCCACGCTCACCTTTTTGAGGAGAAGCCCAGGTAGCGTTGGAAAATGTATTAATAGAAACATGAACATCTGGGAGAGGTTTAAGATTGGGAATCTGAGTAACATCCATTTGCCTTAGCTCATCTGGAGCAGGGCCTCTGGGATTCGTGCCTATGGCAGCACTAGAAAATGTTAATGCCTGACAAGTAGGGCAAGAATAGACAAGTTGCTGAGCTTGCTGCTTAGGAATAGAAAAATATTTTATTAGTGAATGGGCATTCTGATGGAAGAATTGATGAGAAGAAAAAGGATTGGTAAATAAAGAATTAATCAGCCGCAGACTAGTGTTTGCAATTTTGTTCGCAGTTGCCAAGGGCCCTGAAAGATGGGAGTAGCTGCGAATATGCATTAGGAAGACGGTTTTACTGTGACGGGACAGCAATATTTGAACAGCTAGAAATAAGGGCAGCAGATGAGTTGAAATATTGTCCCTTATAGTGGCCTGAGGCAATAGGGGAACAAGATTGGCAACGTATGAGGAATTAGGGATAATATTAAGCACACAATGGGGGAATTTTTGAAGAGCTAATATTAGAGCTCCAACTTCTGCTTTTTGAGTTGACGACATTTACGGAGAAAAGCGTTTATTCCATTTGTTATTTGCACACCAAACCATGACTTCCTGATGTGGCTTACTATTAGTAAAAACAGTGAGAGCGTTTGGAATAGGATGCAAGCTGATTATAGTTTGTTGCTTTCAGGGTAAGAGTTTTGAGGCTTGGAGATGAAAGTCTGAAGGAAAATGGGAAGTCAAGTGTTTTATGTAATTAGATGCTGCTATTTGAAAGGATAAATTATGAGTATAAACTGGTGTCATTTGTTCCATTGGAAAAGGTAAATGGATTTTTATGACATAACAGCCTTGTAACTACAAAGCTTAATGACAGCCAAGAGAAATTGAAATAATGGAGGCAAGTGGAGTGGGAATAGGGTGTTTAGGCTGTGATGGCAAGTGGAGCCATTTAACAATCAATAGTTGGTTCTTGTTGGTTATTTGACCCAATAGTGCTGTAGGGCTTAAAGGTGTTAACAAAATAAAGAGGTGTAAGGAATGATCCAGGAAATGCTAAAAGAACTTTTTATTAGCCAGTTGCGATAATTTCTGATGTTGTTCGTTAAGGACGTGTATGGAGACAGGGGAGGAGGTTCCTGCCAGCAATAGAAATGTTTTAACAAATAGGTAGGAATACCCAAAGAGGCCCGTAACCAATTGATATGTCCCGATACATGCTGGAGCTGAGATGATGTCAATGGAGATGGAATACCCAGAGATGGCAAGGTTGGGTGAACTGTGAATTGAAACCCCAAGTAAGAATAAGGTTCTTTGTATTGAACCTTTTCTGGGGCTATATGAAGTCCTGCCCTTATAAGGACCTGTTGTAATTCTTGAATTGGGAGGTCTTAATTAGGTTCAGCTAACAAAATATTAAACTTGTAATGACATAATAGAAGGTGAGGATATAACTGTTGAAAAGGTTTTAAAGCCACACTAATGTAATATTGACAAAGAGTGGGAGAATTCATTAGACCTTGAGGAACACGATCCAATGATAGCGTTGAGTAGGCTGAGAGTTACTGTATTCAGGAACAGAAAAGGCAAAGTGTGGTCTGTCTTTTGGATATAGGGGAATGTTAAAAAAAAAAAAAGTTCTTTAAATTAATAACAACTAAAGAATAGGTGCGGGGAATTAAACTTGGATTCGGGACACCTAATTGTAGGGGGCCCATAGGATTTAATTGTGCATTTATAGCTCTCAAATGATGCAACCACTGCCACTTACCAGGTTTTGGGGGGATAGTAAAGCTAGGAGAATTCCAAGGGCTGTTGGATATTTCTATATGACCTGCCTCAATTGTTTTTGTACCAACTGTTGGATAATTTAAATTTTGTGCCAAGGAATGGGCCACTGCACCACTCATACAGGAGGGCCTTCTTTCCAACTAAGCTTAATGGGTTTAATAGGAGCAGTGGCCCTTAGGATAAATTTGTTTGAACAGATATATTAAATTGAGCTAGCAGATCCCGTCCCCGAATGCTTAGAGGAATATCCATAACAAAAAGCATTATCTATCCTTTATTATTATCTGTATCAACAAAGCATAGGGACTTGCTGCTCCGATAGGCCTGCTGGGTACCTCCAATCCCCAGCAGTCTATTCTGTACCAGATATAAGGGCCACGCCCGAGGCTAATGAGATAGGGTGATTATAGTTACATCAGCCCCTGTGTCTGAGTCCAGAAAATTGTACATTATTTACAGATAATGTCACTATTGTACATTAGTACCAGCTCGGCTGGGAGACCCCCACCCAGATGGTGCTGATGGTATTGAGTGGCAGACAACCAAACAGAACAACAGAGTGGATCTACCTGTGGGACCAACAGCCTGAGAGCTGAGAGGCTAACAGCATTCCAGGCTGAAGGCCCCGAGCAGATTCTCATCCGTGTATTTATTTGCTCTTAGACAGGTAGTCTTATTAATACACAGGTGTTCCACATTTACTCATAATGCAAGAATATACCAAGTAGGCAGCTGTTACCCGCCTACCACTAACTACAAACTAAAAGGTATTCTCCACAAAGGAGCCATGAGGGCAGGGTAAACTTAATGTTTCTCAGCACTATTAGTTGATTTTCTCCCAGGTTTACAATCCAGTTAACAGTCGTAGGACCAAACCCTTTGTCTTTTCCTTTAGCTCCCATTGCTTTGGGAACCCAATAAGATATTAAAACTAGCTGTGCAATGGACATTCCCTTTTCTAATTTTAGGTAATGATGAGCCCATGCCTGAACTCTTATTATTCTGGTATAATCAGAGTTAATTAATCCTGGGACAACCGTAAGTCCCATTTTTACCATGTGGGATTTCCCTAATAACAGGACACAATACCCTGGGGGCAGTGGACTTTTGGTAAGAGTAGGAGTTACATGTACTTCTCCTGGTATCTCAGTTACACATTCTTTAGCTAGAATTAGGTCAAGGCCGCACGACCGACTATTGCTGAAGTTAACTGTGAAATGGATTGCCAGGAGACGAGGTTTCTGTTACTTTGGAGATTCCTTGGGGCTCCAGGACTGGCCAAGTATGGGCCATAGTTGAGGGTCGCTGTTTGGTGTTCCGGGCCGGGAACGAGCCCCTCCTCAAGTTTTCCTGGTCCTTGCTTTCTTTGGACTGACATTGATTAGCCCAATGATAACCCTTTTGACATTTAGGACATTTACGGGTTGGGCGTTTAACCTCTGATCTGCATTCCTTTTGCATATGTCCCACTTTACCACATGGAAAGCACTGAACAGAAGGGCATAGGGCCACGGCCTTCTGGATTTTTGTGTCTATGTTCTGACAAGCCCATATACATTCAGCAAGACTCACTCCTAGGGGTATTTTTAACTGGTAACAAGGCATTTTTGCAATTTTCATTAGCATTTTTATAGGCCAATTGCATTAGCAACATATTGCATGCATCAAAATTATTAACTTGCTTCTCTAAGGCTCCTTGTAATCTTTCTGTAAAACTCATGTAAGGCTCTATGGCTCCCTGATGAATTGTGGAGAAGGACCCCTGCAGGGCACCTACTTCAGGGATTTTATTCCAGGTGTGTAGAACAGCTTGGGCAATTTGAGAAAAAGCCCACGGGTCTAAAGCAGCTTGTTGTGCAGGGCTCAGGTAATCACCTGCTCCCTTAAGCATATCAGCCGAAATAGGGATATTATGATTTAAATTTTCCATGGCAAACATAGCACATTGGTTATAACACTCATGCAACCAAACAGAATATTGGGCTGGGAACACCGTCTTTATCAATGTTTTCCAGTCCCAAGGGGTCATCTCACACCCTCCTCCTGTACCCTCTATTATGCCTTTTGTAAAGGAACTGGAAACTCCGTTTTCTTTAATACTCCTTTTAAACTCCTTAAAAACCATAAAAGGCAGTTGCTCCTGCTGGGGGTGGGGGTTGGTTAGTGGCTGTTATGACTGAAAATGCTACAATACCTTCTTCCTTTTTTGCTTCCTTTATGAGATTTTCAATAACCCAGCGTGGTTCTTGCCCTTCCTCACCTGGAGCAGTTTCACTGTACAGCTGGGACTGCTTCTTTTCCATGGGGAGCATTTTTGGTATTAAATCTGCCCAGGGTGTTTCTCTTTCCGCTAAGGATCCTACTGCCACTCGGCAAAGATGCCATGTATGCAACTATGCTACAGTTACAAACTCTGTCTCTTTTTGCAGCTGTCTTCCTATTCACTCCCCGTCTCAAGACTCTGTGGACCCTTCCCCCAGGGTACCATGGGCACTGATTGTAAATTACTTTCAAAAGGAAAGATAATTCAGCATCAGAAACCTGACATCCTGTTTTGTGTAGCAAGAGTGAGGTCTCGCTTGTGAGCGGTTTGCAAAGCTGAGAAAGAATGACCCATGCCCTTGAAAAAACAAAGGATACCCCTGCCGCAGGCTTTCAAAGCTATGGTACCTGGCGAAATGGATGTCCGATTTCCTGTGCGAGGCCTGGAGAGGATATCTGCGGGAGGGCCATGGAGGGAGGGTCCCTGTTTGGGCACCAACTGTAGCAGCCCACAGTCCCTGGGTAAAGAAAAACAAGACACAGAGAAACAGCGAAGCAGTGGACAGTCCCACTGAGGACTGATCCCAACTGTTTGTTCCACAGCATATTTATTGAGGATACAAGGAAGCACCTAATCCATAATTAATCTGATTATAAACTATTAAGGACAAAGGTTCAGGCAATGTTCCTTAGCAGAGGAGGTTTAATGGAAAGCAAATGTGTCTTCTCAGAACATCAACACTTCTATAGGGTGCTCAGCAGTCTCCAGTTCTGGCCAAGTCCATAATTGCTAAGTTCATCCAGAACCTCTTATCAACAGTGTGTTTCAACCTATGATCTCATACTTCTGGGAACCTGCAGTAAGAAGTAGTCAAGAACATTTGAGGCTGTTGAGCTTCTCCACAGAAAATAAGCACTGCTCTATATAAAAGCACGTGGGCCCCATTTTTACCCACCTGCAAACTGCTGGAGGAATCCTCATTGGGAATAAACACATGGAGATGGGAGCAGGTGTGTGGGTCTCCCACGGGCCATTGCAGTCTAGAATAGTGAGCAGAAATCTATCAAGGCCAGAGTGGGATTCTTGGAGACAAATCCAGCCACTGAGCTGTGGGGATTTTTGGCTGCGTAAGTCGAGAAGCAGCAGGTCCACCACTGGCATGCCCAGGGGCTAGGATACCATAGTAGGACATGGCAGAGCTTTGGCTTTATACCTGGTCTGCCAGATTTTACACTGAGAGAACTGGCGCACCATTGGACAGTGTTAACAAAGGGAGTGACGTGATCTGACTCAAATCCTCTCTGGCCTCCCAAGGAATGCATAGGTGGAGGAGAGCTGTTGGGAGCTTTTACAGCTCTGCAGGTAAGGGGGGGTGGCCCAGGTGGTAATGGTGAGGATGTGGAATTGGCTGGATTCTGGTGCTCAAAGTCACAAGCTTTGGTTCCTTGGCAAATTATCTTTTTTGGTGCACTTTTTCCCTGCTTATATCAGATAGATGGAATTTCTTTCTTTTCTTTTCTTTTTTTTTTTTTTTTTGAGAATCTTGCTCTGTCACCAGGCTGGAGTGCAGTGACGCAATCTCGGCTCACTGCAACCTCCACCTCCTGGGTTCAAGCGATTCTTCCACCTCAGCCTCCTGAGTAGCTGAGACCACAGGCACGTGCCACCATGCCCGGCTCATTTTTTTGTGTTTTTAGTATAGACAGGGTTCCAACATTGCCAGGATGGTCTAGATCTCTTGACCTTGTGATCTGCCCACCTCAGCCTCTCAAAGTGCTAGGATTACAGGCATGAGCCACCGCGCCTGGCCCAGATAGATAGTATTTCTATATTTGTTTCTTTTGTATTGCTGCATGCATTGCTGTACAATGCAATGATGCCTACACTTTGTACATAGTAGGCATTCAAACAATTTTGTCAGGCTGACAGGATAAATGTATGGGTTGCTATAAAGACAGGAACATTTCTGACTTGAAGGTAACATAACCGGGAGACAGTTTCAGCTTATGAGTTTGCCTTAACTGGAGCTTCCCCTGGGATCATTGTCCTGGTGAAATAGTGTCCTTGTCTACATTTTTTCCAGTGTCCTCAGTGGTGTAATTTGCCAATTTGATTTAAATATTTGTAGCCAAAGAACACAAAGCTATATTATAAAAGAAGGTGGTTAATGGAAGCATGATGTTTTCTGGACAATACAAAGACACTAAATTTTTGTCCAGAAATGGGTAAAGGTTATATTAAGTGATGATATGTGATTACTGAAGTGAAGATTATTTGACCATGCTTTGGATACCTGATATGGTTTGGCTCTGTCTTCACCCAAATCTCATCTTGAATTATAAGCCCCACATGTCAGAGGAGGGGCCCGTTGGGAGGTGATTGGATTATGGGGACAGGTTTCCTCCTTGCTGTTCTCATGATAGTGAGTAAGTTCTCATGAGATCTGATGGTTTTAAAGTGTAGCAGGTCTCCAATTGCTGTCTGTCTCTCTCCCACTCCACCATGGTAAGATGTGCCTGGCTTCCCCTTTGCCTTCCACCCCGATTGTAAGTTTCCTGAGGCTTCCCAATCATGCTTCCTGCTAAGCCTGAGGAACTATGATTTAATTAAACCTCTTTTCTTCATAAATTACTCAGTCTCAGGTAGTTCTTTATAGCAATGTGAAGACAGAATAACACAGGCCTATTTTTAAAAATTCAAGTCGCGCAACCATAGAACATTAAACACCTCAATTTAGGTCCCGATGTCTTCATGTGAAATTACAGATCTTTATAGCCTAGTTTAGTTTCTGAAAATATAGCTAGAGTATCAGAACATAGGAAATGACATTTCTTTTTCTTTTTTTTTTAACATTTTATTCTACAAACATTTATTTGCTTTCCTTAAAAGCAGGGACTGTCAGCCTGTCTTATTTGTTTTTGTATTTCCAAGTTATGAGTCGGAGTTTCAAGTGCTGAGATAGAAATAAGAATGCAAAAGTTTTCCCGGGAGTGGTGTTGCATCAAACTGAAGCGGGAAAACAGCACTGGGCAGGGATTCAAGAGGTGGAGAAACAGGCTTCGCCTCAGCGCAAGGAGTTGCAAAGTCATGTTGCAGGGGGCTTGGGTGGAGGAAAGGTTGGAGGATTAGGGCCATTTTCCAATTGATTGATCATGAACCTTGTCTTGGTTGCTGTGACTCCAGATTCCTGAAGGATCTGCTAAATTAACTGTTCTAGTTCTGAGGATGTCTCCTGGCATCAGTGATTCTTGCCCTATTACCTGGTAACATGGTAACTATCATCACTTGATAACTGTATTATTCTTAATTCTTTGTGACTTAACTGGCACCCTTGAGAGAATTCATTCTTTAGCCAAAGCAAGCCTGACTATTATGAAGAATTATCAATACTAGCTTTGTTCTTAAAACTAGAACTACCATATGACCCAGCAATCCCACTACTGGGTATGAACCCAAAGGAAAGGAAATCAGTATGCTGCCGGGCACAGTGGTTCACGTCTGTAATCCCAGCACTTTGGGAGACTGAGGTGGGCAGATTAAATGAGGTCTGGAGTTTGAGACCAGCCTGACCAATATGGAGAAACTCCATCTCTACTAAAAGTACAAAATTAGCCCAGCATGGTGGCATATGCCCATAATCCCAGCTACTCAGAAGGTTGAGGCAGGAGAATCACTTGAACCCGGGAGGTGGAGGTTGCAGTGAGCTGAGATTGCGCCATTGCACTCCAGCCTGGGCAACAAGATTAAAAACTCCATCTCAAAAAAAAAAAATGAAGTAAAACATTATGTCAAAGAGCTCTGTGCCCTCTCATGTGCATTGCAACACTATTCACAACAGCCAAGATAGATCGCCAGCCTAGGTTTCCATTGGCAGATGAATTTATTTATTTATTTATTTATTTATTTATTCCCCATTTATTTATTTTATTGCATTTTAGGTTTTGGGGTACATGTGAAGAACATGCAAAATTGTTGCATAGGTACACACGTGGCAGTGTGATTTGCTGCCTTCCTCCCCATCACCTACATCTGGCATTTCTCCCCTTGCTATCTCTCCCCAGCTCCCCACACCCCACCTTCCCTCCCCTATTTCTCCCCAACTGACCCCAGTGTGTAGTGCTCCCCTCCCTGTGTCCATGTGTTCTCATTGTTCAACACCCGCCTATGAGTGAGAACATGCGGTGTTTGATCTACTGCTCTTCTGTCAGTTTGCTGAGAATGATGGTTTCCAGGTTCAATCATGTCCCTACAAAGGACCCAAACTCATCGTTTTTGATGGCTGCATAATATTCCATGGTGTATATGTGCCACATTTTCCCTATCCAGTCTATCGTCAATGGGCATTTGGGTTGGTTCCAGGTCTTTGCTATTGTAAACAGTGCTGTAATGAACATTCGTGTGCACGTACTACTATAAGTAGAACGATTTGTAATCCTTTGGATATGTACCCAGTAATGGGATTGCTGGGTCAAATGGAATTTCTATTTCTAGGTCCTTGAGGAATCGCCACACTGTCTTCCACAATGGTTGAAGTAATTTACACTCCCACCAACAGTGCAAAAGTGTTCCTATTTCTCCACATCCCCTCCAGCATCTGTTGTCTCCAGATTTTTTAATGATCGCCATTCTAACTGGCGTGAGATGGTATCTCAATGTTGTTTTGATTTGCATTTCTCTGATGACCAGTGATGATGAGCATTTTTTCATGTTTGTTGGCCTCATGTATGTCTTCTTTTGTAAAGTGTCTGTTCATATCCTTTGCCCACTTTTGAATGAGCTTGTTAGTTTTTTTCTTGTAAATCTGTTTTAGTTCTTTGTAAATTCTGGATATCAGCCCTTTGTCAGATGGGTAAACTGCAAAAATTTTTTCTCATTCTGTTGGTTGCCGATTCACTCTAATGACTGTTTCTTTTGCCGTGCAGAAGCTGTGGTCCCATTTGTCTATTTTGGCTTTTGTTGTCAATGCTTTTGGTGTTTTTTTTGTCATGAAGTCCTTGCCTACACCTATGTCCTGAATGGTTTTGCCTAGATTTTCTTCTAGGGTTTTTATGGTGTTAGGTCTTATGTTTAAGTCTTTAATCCATCTGGAGTTAATTTTAGTGTAAGGTGTCAGGAAGGGGCCCAGTTTCTGCTTTCTGCACATGGCTAGCCAGCTTTCCCAACACCATTTATTGAACAGGGAATCCTTTCCCCATTGCTTGTTTTTGTCTGGTTTGTCAAAAATCAGATGGTTGTAGATATGTTTTGTTGCCTCCGAGACCTCTGTTCTGTTCCATTGGTCTATATCTCTGTTTTGGTACCAGTACCGTGCTGTTTTGATTACTGTAGCCTTGTAGTATAGTTTGAAGTCCGGTAGTGTGATGCCTCCCGCTTTGTTCTTTTTGCTTAGAATTGACTTGGCTATGCGGGCTCTCTTTTGGTTCCATGTGAAGTTTAAGGTGATTTTTTCCAGTTCTGTGAAGAAGGTCATTGGTAGCTTGACAGATGAATGAATTTAAAAATCTGGTATATATACACAAAAGAATGCTTTTTAGCATCAAAAAGAACAAAATTCTGTCATTTGAGGCAACATGGATGAGGCTAGAGGACATTATATTAAGTGAAATAAACCAGGCACAGAAAGACAAACTTCACGTGGTTCTCACTCATTTGTGGGTGCTAAAAATTAAAACAGTTGGAGACAATCCAAGATGACTCAATAGGAACAGGTCTGGAGTGCAGTTTCCAGTGAGAACACAGAGGATGAGTGATCACTGCATTTCCAAACAAATTTTTACTGCCTGTAGACCAGGAGATTCCCAGGCGGACAGCGGGTCTCCGCACAAAAACACACACAAATCTGGGCACTGTTTCCACTGGTGCCTAGAATGCCTGGGAGACAGAGTTGCCAATTCAACTGAAGAAAAGGGGGCTGAAACAGGGAGCCAGGTGATCTGGCTCAGGGGGTCCCACTCCCACAAAGACCAGCAATCTGAAACGCTCTGGATTGAGAGTTTCACAGCAAGGACAGCCAGACCTGGGATGGTCCAGCTCTGTGGGGGGAAGTCCGTCTGCCATTAGTAAGGCAGTACACTGAGGCAGTCTGCCATTACCGAGGCAGTCTGACATTACTGAAGCAGTCCGCCATTACCGAGACAGTCTGCTATTACCAAGGCAGTCCGCCATTACTGAGGCAATCCGCCATTACAGAGACAGTCCTCCATTACTGAGGCAGACTGCCATTACTGAGGCAGTTCTAACTATATCTCTATAAACAAAACTGCAAGGAAGCTCACATGGCAGCTGGGCAGAGTCCACACCAGCTCAGCAACGCCTCTGCTGGCAGCCTGTGACTCAGCTACCTCCTCGTTGGGCAGGGCATCTCTGAAAAAAGGCAGCAGCATGTCAGTAACTTATAAATAAAGCCCCACCTTCCCGGGACAGAGCCTCTGGGGAAAAAAAGGTGGTTATGAGTTCCCCTGCAGCAGACTTAAATGTACTTGCCCAGCAGCTCTGAACAGAACAACGAAGCTCACAGCTCAGCACTTGAGCTCCTTTAAGGGGCAGATTGTCTCCTCAAGCAGCTCCCCAACCCCTGTATATCCAAAGAGACACCTCATAAAGGAGAGCTCAGGCTGACATCTGGCGGGCATCCTTCTGGGACAAAGACAACAGAAGAAGAAACTGGCAGCAACCCTTACTGTTCTGCAGTTGCTGCAGGTGATCTCCAGGCAAGCAGGGTCTGGAGTGGACCTCCAGCAGTCCTACAGCAGAGGGACCTGACTGTTAGAAGGAAAACTAAAAAAACAGAAAGAAATAACTTCATCATCAACAAAAAGGACATTCACTTAGAGACCCCATCTGAAAGTCACCAACTACAAGACCACAGGTGAATAAATCCACAAAGATGGGAAGAAACAAGTGCAAAAAGGAAGAAAATGCCCCAAACCAGAATGCCTCTCCTCCTCCGAGAGATCACAACTCCTCACCAGCAAGGGAACAAGGCTGGATGGAGAATGAGTATGATGAATTGACAGAAATAGGCTTCAGGAAGTGGGTAATAACAAAATTCTCTGAGCTAAAAGAACATGTTCTAACCGAATGCAAAGAAACTAAGAACCTTGAAAAAAGGTTTGATGAAATGCTAATGAGAATAAACAGCTTAGAGAAGAATATAAATGAATTGATGGAGCTGAAAAACACAACATGTGAACTTCGTGAAGCATATACAAGTTTTAATAGCCGAATTGACCAAGCAGAAGAAAGGATATCAGAGATTGAAGATCAAGTCAATGAAACAAAATGAGAAGGCAAGATTGGAGAAAAAAGAGTAAAAAGAAACGAACAAAGCCTCCAAGAAATATGGGATTACATGAAAAGACCTAATCTACGTTTGATAGGTGTACCTGAATGTGATGGAGAGAATGAATCAAAGCTGGAAAACAATGCTAAGGGCAACCAGAGAGAAGGGTCGATATACCCACAAAGGGAAGTCCATCAGACTGACAGTGGATCTCTCAGCAGAAACCCTACAAGCCAGAAGAGAGTGGAGGCCAATATTCAACATCCTTAAGGAAAATAACTTTCAACCTAGAATTTCATATCCAGCCAAACTAAGCTTCATAAGCGAAGGAGAAATAAAATCCTTTACAAACAAGCAATTGCTCAGAGATTTCACTACCACCAGGTCTGCCTTACAAGAGCTCCTGAAAGAAGCACTAAACAAGGAAAGGAAAAACCAGTACCAGCCACTCCAAAAACGTACCAAATGGTAAAGAGCATTAACACAATGAAGAAACTGCATCAACTAATGTGCAAAACAACCAGCTAGCATCAAAATGGCAGGACCAAATTCACACATAACAATAATAACCTTAAATGTTAATGGGCTAAATGCCCCAATCAAAAGACACAGACTGGCAAATTGGATAAAAAGTTAAGACCCATTGGTGTGCTGTATCCAGGAAACCCATCTCACATGCAAGGACTAACATAGGCTCGAAATAAAGGGATGAAGGAAGATTTACCAAGCAAATCGAGAGCAAAAAAAAGCAGGAGTTGCAGTCCTAGTCTCTGATAAAATAGACTTTAAACCAACAAAGATCTAAAGAGACAAAGAAGGGCATTACATAACGGTAAAAGGATCAATGCAACAAGAAGAGCTAATGATCCTGAATATATACGCACCCAATACAGAAGCACCCAGATACATAAAACAAGTTCTTAATGACCTACAAAGAGACTTAGACTCCCACACAATAATAGTGGGAGACTTTAACACTCCGCTGTCAATATTAGACATATCAATGAGACAGAAGATTAACAAGGATATCCATGACTTGAACTCAGATCTGGACCAAGCAAACCTAACAGACATTTACAGAACTCTCCACCCCAAATCCACAGAACATACATTGTTCTCAGCACCACATCACACCTACTCTAAAATTAACCACATAATTGGAAGTAAATCTCTCCTCAGCAAATGCAAAAGAACAGAAATCATAACAAACAGTCTCTCAGACCACAGTGCAATCAAATTAGAACTCAGGATTAAGAAACTAACTCAGAATCACACAACTTCATGGAAACAGAACAACTGGCTCTTGAATGTTGACTGGATAAACAATGAAATGAAGGCAGAAATAAAGATGTTCTTACAAAACAACGAGAATGAAGACACAACATACCAGAATCTCTGGGGCACATTTATAGCAATAAATGCCCACATGAGAATCAAGGAAAGATCTAAAATAGACACCCTATCATCAAAATTGAAAGAGCTAGAGGAGCAAGATCAAAAAACTCAGAAGCTAGCAGAAGACAAGAAATAACTAAGATCAGAGCAGAACTGAAGGAGACAGAGACACAAAAAAAAAACCCTTCAAAAAATTAATAAATCCAGGAGCTGATTTTTTGAAAAGATCAACAAAATAGACCACTAGCCAGATTAATAAAAAAGAAAAGAGAGAAGAATCAAATAGATGCAATAAAAAAACGATAAGGGGGATATCACCACAGATTCCACAGAAATACAAACTACCATCAGAGGTTACTACAAACAACTCTATGCACGTAAACCAATAAACCTGGAAGAAATGGATAAATTCCTGGACATGTACACCCTCCCAAGCCTAAACCAGGAAGAAGTCAAAACCCTGAATAGACCAATAACAAGGGCTGAAGTGGAGACAGCAATTAATAGCCTACCAATTAAAAAAAGCCCAGGTCCAGATGGGTTCACAGCCGAACTCTACCACACATACAAAGAGGAGCTGGTACCACTCCTTCTGAAACTATTCCAAACAATCCAAAAAGAGGGAATCCTTCCCAAATCATTTTATGAGACCAATATCACCCTGATGCCAAAATCCACAGCGACTGAACAAGAAAAGAAAATTTCAGGCCAATATCCATGATGAACATAGATGCAAAAATCTTCAATAAAATACTGGCAAACTGATCGCAACAGCACATCAAAAAGCTTATCCATCACGATCAAGTAGGCTTGATCCTGGGGATGTGAGGCCGGTTCAACGTACACAAGTCTATAAATGTAATTCGCCACATAAACAGAACCAAAGGCAAAAACCACATGATTATCTCAATAGATACAGAGAAGGCCTTCAACAAAATTCAACAGCCCTTTATGCTAAAAACCCTCAATAAACTAGCTATTGATGGAACATATCTCAAAATAATAAAAGCTATTTATGACAAACCACAGCCAATATCATGCTGAATGGGCAAAAACTGGAAGCATTCCCTTTGAAATCTGGCACCAGACAAGGATGCCCTCTCTCACCACTCCTATGGAAGCTCTAGCCAGAGCAATCAGGCAAGAAAAGAAATAAAGGGCATTCAATTAGGAAAGGAGGAAATCAAATTGTCTCTATTTGCAGATAACATGATTGTATATTTAGAAGACCCCATTGTGTCAGCCCCAAATCTCCTTAAACTAAGCAACTTCAGCAAAGTCTCAGGATACAAAATCAATGTGCAGAAATCACAAGCATTCGCATACACCAATAACAGACTTAAAGATAACAGCCAAATCAAGAATTAACTGCCATTCACAATTGCTACAAAGAGAATAAAATACCTAGGAATCAACTAACAAAGAATGTAAAGGACCTCTTCAAGGAGAATTACAAACCACTGCTCAAGGAAATAAGACAGGACACAAACAGATGGAAAAACATTCCATGATAATGGTTAGAAATAATCAATATTGTGGCCGGGCGCGGTGGCTCACACCTGTAATCCCAGCACTTTGGGAGGCCGAGGCGGGTGGATCACGAGGTCAAGAGATCGACACCATCCTGGTCAACATGGTGAAACCCCGTCTCTACTAAAAATACAAAAAATCAGCTAGGCATGGTGGTGCATGCCTGTAATCCCAGCTACTCAGGAGGCTGAGGCAGGAGAATTGCCTGAACCCAGGAGGCGGAGGTTGCGGTGAGCCGAGATCGCACCATTGCACTCCAGCCTGGGCAACAAGAGCGAAACTCCGTCTCAAAAAAAAAAAAAAAAAAAAAAGAATCAATATTGTGAAAATAGCCATACTGCCCAAAACAATTTATAGATTCAATGCTATCCCCATCAAGCTACCTATGATCCTCTTCACAGAATTGGAAAAAAACACCTTAAACTTCATATGGAACCAAAAGAGAGCCCACATAGCCAAGTCAATTCTAGGCAAAAAGAGCAAAGCTGGAGGCATCACACTACCTGACTTCAAACTATGCTACAAGTCTACAGTAATCAAAACAGCACGGTACTGGTACCAAAACAGAGATATAGACCAATAGAACAGAACAGAGGCCTCGGAGGCAACACCACACATCTATAGCCATCTGATCTCTGACAAACCTGACAAAAACAAGCAATGGGGAAAGGATTCCCTATTTAATAAATAGTGTTGGGAAAACTGGCTAGCCATGTGCAGAAAACAGAAACTGGACCCCTTCCTGACACGTTACACTAAAATTAACTCCAAATGGATTAAAGACTTAAACATAATACCTAACACCATAAAAACTCTAGAAGAATACCTAAGCAGCACCATTCAGGGCAGGCATAGGCAAGGACTTCATGACTAAAACACCGAAAGCATTGGCAACAAAAGCCAAAATAGATAAATGGGACCTAATCAAACTCCACAGCTTCTGTACAACAAAGGAAACAATCATTAGAATGAACTAGCAACCAACAGAATGGGAAAAATTTTTTGCAATCTACCCATCTGACAAAGGGCTAATATCCAGAATCTACAAAGAACTAAAACAGATATACAAGAAAAAAACAAACAAACCCATGCAAAAGTGGGCAAAGGATATGAACAGACATTTTTCAAAAGAAGACATATATGAGGCCAACAAACATATGAAAAATTGCTCATCGTCACTGGTCATCAGAGAAATGCAAATCAAAACTACATTGAGATACCATCTCACACCAGTTAGAATGGCGATCATTAAAAAATCTGGAGACAACGGATGCTGGAGAGGATGTGGAGAAATAGGAACACTTTTACACTGTTGGGAGTGTAAATTAATTCAGCCACTGTGGAAGACAGTGTGGCGATTCCTCAAGGACCTAGAAATAGAACTTCCATTTGACCCAGCAATCCCATTACTGGGTATATATCCAAAGGATTATAAATTGTTCTATTATAAAGACACATGCACACGAATGTTCATTGCAGCATTGTTTACAATAGCAAAGACCAGGAACCAACCCAAATGCCCATCAATGATAGACTGGACAGGGAAAATGCGGCACATATACACCATGGAATGCTATGCAGCCATAAAAAATGATGAGTTTGTGTCCTTTGTAGGGATATGGATGAACCTGGAAACCATCGTTTTCAGCAAACTGATACGAGAACAGAAAATCAAACACTTCATGTTCTCACTCATAGGCGGGTATTGAACAATGAGAACACATGGACACAGGGAGGGGAGCACCACACACTGGGGTCTGTTGGGGGGCCAGGGGAGGGACAGCAGGTGGGTAGGGAGTTGGGGAGGGATAACATGGAGAGAAATGCCAGATATAGGTGATGGGGATGGAGGCAGCAAACCACATTGCCATGTATGTGCTTATGGGACAATCCTGCATGTTCTTCACATGTACCCCAGAACCTAAACTGCAATTAAAAAAAAATATATATATATATATATATGTGAAGTAGGCGAAAGATCTTGAGGAATAAAGCCATGGAACACTTGAAGATTACACTGGGATGAAGAGAATTAACTTTATCGAACCCATATCTAAAAAGCAGGGCTCGCTCAGGAGGAATTCCACTCACAGGCCAGCACGTTCATTCTGGAGTGGTGCGCCCTGAGCTGCTCGACCTACAGAACTGACACGTTCTGTCTTTCCACCTTTCTGTGGCAGGCGTGGACTGTTTTTCATTGTCTTCGCCACATGTTCTCTCCTTGGTGTATGTTGCAATTATTGACTTGTAGAGCATCAAAAAGAAACAAAGCAAACCTCCAAGAACAGCAGAATTTGGCCAGAGCCAAAAGCAACTCAGAATGTGAACTAAACTTACTCAAAGCAGGCAGGGCAAGAAGACAGAGGCTTATGAAAATGCCTTTTGATTGAACCAAAGACTGGAGCCAAAGCATCTGTGTCCAGAAGCCTCTTTTTCATGGATGAGCCTCCAATCTCAACCTGCAAGAAGCCAGCTGGATGAGGGGAGGCTGGCAGCTGCATCTCAGTGAGCTGAAGCCACAAAGCCATCCCACTTTGGCACTGGAGTCTCGAGCCGCATGAGTTCTAACAAATTCCACACCCACGGCAGCGGATCTATCCCCGCGTTTAGGGCAATGTGCATTCCAGTCACACTGTGTCCATTAGTGACACATTCTGTTATTCTACTGATTGCATCAGCCCTTGTCTCAATTACCCAAAGATGCCGTGACTATAGGAGTCCAGATTTACATTATAAAGGCTTCCCCCACCCCAGGCCCGGCCCCCAGCACCCAGCCTGAGACACTAGTGACCTGCACCACAGAAGCCCTCTGTGTGCCTGTCCCCCACATCTTCCAGGAGTAGCCCCTGCCCTGACTTCTAACAGCATAGATCAATCCGGGAGAGACCACTCAGAGCACAATCACCTTGTTATTACACGTTCAGTCAGTAAGTGAATATGTCATCTATCCTATCCCCCATGTTTCATTCATTTCTCCACTGAGAGACAATGGAGCTAAGAGACACGAGTCTCATTGCCAGGGTTTGATTCTGGCCTGGCCATTGCTTATCCCCATGAGGTTCTTTTTCCTCATCTTTAAAATGAGAGCAAAAACATCAGATTACCCCGAGGAGTAAATAAGATAATGTGTGGGACATATCACATAAACAGCTCCCCTAGCCCATAGGAAGCAGCCTCAGTCCATTCCCCTTTCTCCTTCCTTCTTTCCTCCATTCATTCCTGCTGCTCTTTCTTTTCTTTCACTCATTCATTCTTTCTGTTCGTCTTCATCAGCAGCATCTCCTGGAAGCAGTTCTGGCCTTGGCAGCTGCTAGCACAGCCACTTTCCAGGAGGACGGGCCCTGGCAGCTCTGGGACTCTCGCCCTCCCTGGTTCTCACGCCACTCCAAGGGAACCACTCACGGGACAGCCCCAGAACTCGGTGAGGCAGGCATGGTGGTGGCAAGGTCTGAGGTTCCCACCTGCCCTGTCGAGATCCTTCCGATGAGGCCGCCCTAGCTCCAGACTCCTCCCTCTCGATGTCCCACCCCATGCCACTGTCTGCAGCAAATGGCACCACCAGCCCCCATGTTCCCTGGCATTTCTTCTCTCAGCCTGGCTTTCAATCCGTTTCCTGATCCTTTCATGTTCCTTACTTTTGGATTTCTAAAACCTGTCCCTTCTCCTCCATTTCCACAGCCTTCATTCATTCCAACGTTTTTCCTCTTGGATACGATGGACCCCTCATCCCAGATGCTGTGTCCAATCTGGGTTCTCAAAAGTGTATCTCCCAGGTCAGATCCAGCACTTCCTACTCTTGCAGTCCCACTGCCCGACCTCCCCCAGGAAGCCCCCAGTGCACCATCTCCCTCCTACCTGGCGCCTCAGCTCACACCTCGCCAGAGATGATCCACCCTCTTCACCTCCCACCGTGGCCCAGATCACGGCCCCCAGAACTCCAAACCTTTATTTGGCAGCAAGTCCTCCTGCCACTGGCCAGTGTGCTCGGCGATGGGGGCACAGTCACATGCAGTCTGTGCTCCTGGGAACATCCTGGTTTGCACTGAAGAGAGAAGTGAGGAGGCAGTGCCTGTTTCCCAGGATCCTCCCTGACTGTGCTGCACATGCTGAGCTGCACATTAGGCAGGGCGGGGGCATGCTGGGTCACAGGAAAGCACATGGAATGGTCCTTACCACCTGGAGTCCATGGTCTGGCGTTGTGAGTGCACCAGCAGTGGTGATGCTAAGGTTTCCAGGTGACACCCATGGGTATAGCTGTATCCTTAGTCCAAAGCATCCCTCACCAGGGGGGCTTAGCCACGGCAGCCTCCATTAAGAGATCATGCTCTGGGCACTTCAGTGGGGGATCACAGAGAAACACCTTTACCCCTGTGCCGCTGAGTCAGGCTGGGGCTGGATGGGCTGGGAGTTCACTGATGAACACTAAAGTGGTATGTTCCCAGGCTCGTGGTCACTGTCTGACCTGTTGGCAGCCCTGTTACAGTCATTGAGTGGCTCGTTGTCCACTTCTCTGACCAGTCTGTGAAGTGCACAGCCTCCAGAAAGTGTGGTCTGAGCAGGAGACTCTGCAGCCCCTCCCTCACACACCAGAGCCCCCAGAAGGGATTT
Organism: Sapajus apella; assembly: GCF_009761245.1. Taxonomy (NCBI): domain Eukaryota; kingdom Metazoa; phylum Chordata; class Mammalia; order Primates; family Cebidae; genus Sapajus; species Sapajus apella. The sequence continues at coordinate 7,288,707 of NW_022437010.1, read as the reverse complement.
CATGATTGTCCTAATGTTACCCCACATAGAACTAAAAAGAGACTGTGTGGCTGGGTGCGATTGTTCATGTCTGTAATTCCCAGCACTTTAGGAGGCTGAGACAGGTGGATCACAAGAGGTCAGGACTTCAAGACCAGCCTGGCCAACGTGATGAAACCCTGTCTCTACTAAAAATACAAAAATTAGCTAGGTGTGATGGCGCACTTCCATAATGCCAGCTACTGGGGAGGCTAAGGCAGGAGAACCACTTGAGCTTGGGAGGCAGAGGTGGCAGTGAGCTGAGATTGTGCCACTGCACTCCAGCCTGGGCAACAGAACAAGAATCTGACTCAGAGAGAGAGAGAGAGAGACTGTGTGCCTTCCATATTACTAGGACCAAAAAAAAAAAAAAAAAAAGCAAAGAAACTATAGACCATTTATCAAAATGTGGAAAATGCAAATAACCACTGGAAGAAATATAAAATGGAGCATAAGAGGATGAAAGTAAGAGCAAGTACATCTGCCATAACAAAATATGCAAATAAGATAAATGCAACTGGGGTAAAAATTACTATGTGCTACATAAATGGGAGCTTCCCAGCAAAGCAGTCAGGAAGGTGAACAGAGAGGGACAGTGCAGAGACCCACGTGGACAGAATGGGAAGAAACCGGGGGCTTCCATGATAATATCACAAAGCTAATTTTCATAATCTTCTAGGTGCCAAATCATACACCATTAAATATCAAGCAGAAATTGCTAAATGAAAGAAGATGCCTCCTTATAGATGTCCGCATTATCAAAAATATCTCATCTTATTCAGGTTTTGTTAGTAATACGTATAAGTACATGAAATTATAACATTTATGTTTACCTGGTACTGTGATTTGAATCTTTGTCTTCTCCAAAATTCATGTTGAAGTTTAATTGCCATTATAACAGTTTTAAGAGGTGAGAGTTTTAAGAGGTGATGAGGCCATCAGGGCTCAGCCTTAGGGAATGAATTAATGCTGTCGTCATGGAATGGGTTTGTTAGAAATGGGTGTGTTTCAAAGAAGGAAACTACAGACACTGGGACCTATTTGAGAATGGAGAGTGGGAGGAGGGAGAGGAGCAGAAAAGGTAACTGTTGGGTACTGGGCTTAATACCAGGGTGATGTAATAATCTGTACAACATTAAGAGATTTTCATGCTCTGGGCGCTTCACTGGGGGGATCAGAGAGAAATACCTTCAGCCCTGAGCAAGCTCAGTCAGGCTGGGGCTGGATGGGCTAAGAGCTCACTGATGAACACTAAAGTGGTATGTTCCCAGGCTCGTGGTCACTGTCTGACCTGTCGGCAGCCCTGTTACAGTCATTGAGTGGCTTGTTGTCCACTTCTTTGACCAGTCTGTGAAGTGCACAGCCTCCAGAAAGTGTGGTCTGAGCAGGAGACTCTGCAGCCCCTCCCTCACACACCAGAGCCCCCAGAAGGGATTTCATGATTGTCCTAATATTGCCTCACGTAGAACTAAAAAGAGACTGTGACTTGAGTATACCTATGTAACAAACCGGCACATGTTTCCCTGAACCCAAAATAAAAGTTTTCAAAAAAAGAAAAAAAAATTTAAAACAATTGTACTCATGGAGGTAGAGAGTAGAGGATGGTTTCCAGAGGCTGGGAAGGGTAGTGCGGGGTAGGAAGAAGTAAGAAAGAATACTGCATGTTCTCATTCATATGTGGAAGCTAAAAAAAGCTGATCTCGGCCTGGCGCGGTGGCTCACACCTGTAATCCCAGCATTTTGGGAGGCTGAGGCAAACGGATCATGAGGTCAGGGGTTCGAGACTAGCCTGGCCAACATGGTGAAACCCCGTCTCTACTAAAAATACAAAAATTAGCCGGTGTGGTGGCGGGTGCCTGTAATCCCAGCAACTCGGGAGGCTGAGGCAGGAAAATTGCTTGAACCCAGGAGGCAGAGGAGAGGTTGCGGTGAGCCGAGATCGCGCCATTGCACTCCAGCCGGGGCAACAGAACAAGACTCCATCTCGAAAAAAAAAAAAGCTAATCTCGCAGAAGTAGAGAGTTTAACAAGGGTTGCCAGAGATTGGGAAGTGTCACAGGGAGGGGTGGATAGCCAGAGGTTGGTTCTCAGACAGAAAAGTACAGCTAGGCAGGAGGAGTAAGTTCTAGCGTTCTATAACACTGTAGGGTGACTATAGCCAACAATAATTTATTGTTTATTTTCAAATAGCTAGAAGAGGGCATCTTGAATGTTCCCAACACAAAGAAATGAAAATTGTTTGAGGTGATGATATGCTAATTATCTTGATTTGAGCATTACACGTTGTAAACATGTAGTAAAGCATCACGCTGTATCCCATAAATATGTGCAATTATCATGTCAATTGAACAGATGAATAGCTTTGTTTTTGTCTGAGATCTACTGATAACACTACTGACTCATGCCCTTGACCCCCTGTAAAGCAGTGCTGCTAACATCTCATGTTGTGTCACATAGAGTTGTGACACTGATAGCAAAATGAGTGTGAAATTGAGTTTTGACAAATACAAAGTATTATTGGAAGGCATTGTACGGTATGTTCACATGTTAGATTGAGTCAACTGTAGGCCCTAATCTTAAACTTGCCCTGGCAAACATTAGCTCGGTTTATGCTGTGTATCCCCACTAGCACGGAGAGGATGACACCTTTCTCTCGCATGACCACAGGAGTTTTAGGGCCACAAAACAGGCAAACCATACATGAGGCCTGCTGGCTTTGACAGGGTTCCTTCAGTGCTATGCTATGTAAATAGATCAGCAGGCACAAAAGCCGGGAGTCCCAGGACCATGCTGCTAAACAGCTTTTCTGAGTCTAGAGCTGCAGATGGTGGTGTCTTATCCCTGTTGGAGAACCTGGCAGGATTCCAACCCCCAGTTCTGTAACACTGTAAACCCCTACTGGATACTGCATGTAAATTATAATTACTTGTAAACTGTATTTATTGGCTCAATATGCCGTTTTCATATGGACCCTGGGGATTAATTTTTTTTCTCTTGATAAGTGTGACAAAAGCAGTACTTGAACAGAAAAGGGCTGTTTGTTCCATATGAGAATTTTAGTTTAGATTCCATAATGTTTTTGTTGCATCAACGTGGTAGCAACTGAAGACAGGGGCTAGCAGTCAATGGGTTTTATTTTGCCCACCTCTCTACCATAGACATTTGCAATTTATCCTGACTAGGGCCCACCCCTCCTCTATACCAAAATTCATCTTCTATTGTACACCATACTATAGTGTCGGGGTGTTCATTTGCTACTCCACTCGTATGCTGGGTAAGCATTCAAGAAAAACGTTTAATGTTTCCTCTTTGTTTCTGAGATGAAGTTTCACTCTTGACCCAGGCTGGAGTGCAATGACGTGATCCCGGCTCACTGCAACCTCCGCCTCCCAGGTTCAAGCGATTCTCCTGCCCCAGCCTCCTGAGTAGCTGAGCTTACAGGTTTGCACCACCATATCTAGCTAATTTTTGTATTTTTAGTAGAGATGGGGTTTTACCATGTTGGCCAGGCTGGTTTCAAACTCCTGACCTCAGGAGACTCTTCCACCTCGGCCTCCCAAAGTGCTAGGATTATAGGTATGAGACACCATGACTGGCTGTTTTATTGTTGTTGGTGGTGGTGGTGGTGGTGTTTTTGAGATGGAGTCTTGCTCTGTTACCCAGTCTGGAGTGCTGTGGTGTGATCTTGGCTCACTGCAACCTGTGCCTCCCAGGTTCAAGCCATTTTCCTGCCTCAGCCTCCCAAATAGCTGGAATTATAGGCAGGCACCACCATGCCTGGTTAATTTTTGTATTTTTAGTAGAGACAGGGTTTCACCATGTTGGCCAGGCTGGTTTCAAACTCCTGACCTCATGTGATCCGCCCACCTCGGCCTCCCAAAGTGCTGGGATTACAGGCACAAGGCATGGCACCCGACCCATTAAATGTTTTCTAGAGCAGACTAGTACCATAAGACAAATAAAAAATGTAACTGACTATATGTAGCCAAATGAAAGACACCCACATCTTTTTTCCCTCTCTTTTGTTACTTGCTCCTTCAACCTAGACAGGACACATATGCCCTGAGAGCTGTAAAAGCTCTTGGCACAGCCATCTGGTCCTTGTGAAATGAAAAGGAGACTGAGTCCAAGAGAACCAGATGCCTTCTCAGGGGCACACATCGAAGAGTGGCAGAGCAAGGACTAGACCCACCCTTGAGCATGTTGAGTTCCTAGTCTACTCTGACTCACCAACATTGATATGTCCATCATGGCCCTTGGGTTTATCTGCAGGCCAGACTTGCACTGATGGACGTTCCATGCGATGGTTTAATTTATGTGTCCGCTTGGCTAGGCTATTATATCCAGTTGTTTGGTCAAGCACTAGTAAAGATGTTGCCGTAATGGTGTTTTTCACGTGAGATAAACATTTAAATCAGCTGACTTTGAAAAAAGCAGGTAACCTTTCATAATGTGGATAGGCCTCATTCTATCAATTAAGGGCTGTAAGAGAAAAGGCTGAGGTCTCCTGAAGGGGAAGGAATTCTGCCTCCAAAGGGCCTTTGGACTCAGGATTGCAACCCTGACTCCTGCTGCAATTTCCCGCCTGTTGGCCATCCCTACAAATGTCAAGACTTGTCGGCCCCCGTTGCGTCAGCTGATTACTTACAATCTTTCCTTTTCTCCCTCTCTTTCTCCCTCCATATAGATATAGACAGATAAACATATTCTACTGGGTTTTTCTCTCTGGAGAACCCTTACACATTCCATACGTTCAGCATTTGTGGAATTCCAAAGGGGCTTCAGTCAAGTTTTTTGCATAGTTTAAGAAGAATGAGCTCACTATGGCAATTAATCACATAGGCAGAATTGTCTGGGGAAGACTGATGATTGAGTGTGCATTTGTGAAGGAAGAAGGAAAAGACTCTTGTCACACCTCTCTCCTCCATGACCCGTTGTCCACCTGGAGGCAGCAGCAGTCTCCTGGGCACACTGCTGAGATGAAGAGTAATTAACTGGAACCCTCCAGAGAAATGCCTTGTAATGAGGTATCTCAGGCCCAACTTGGGAAGTATGCAGAAAGATCTAGAAGGCGTCAAAGGAAACCAGAGCTGGATAGAAGTTAAAGTTGTGAAGACAACTTGATTAAAAACTATTGCAACAGGGGAAGAGAGATATCAGGTATAAAACTTGACTCCATTTCAAATACATCAGGGATTAGGGGAAATTTATAGCCAAGGAGCAAGAGATTGGTGGATGAAAAATTGCTAAGAGGAGACATCAAGTCTGGGGGATATTCTGGCTGAATCAGCCTCACAGAATTCCCGCTGAAGACAGGCCAGGGTAATCAGACACCAAAGATGGGAAGTGAAGAATTTTGATCAAATATTGAGGGTGATTGGGTATCGAGGGTGGGGGATTCTTGCTAGACTGTCTTGGCAGGTTGCTAATACTGGATTTAACAAGACAGGGTACATGGGCCAAGGAGAAGATTCTGAAACTGACTAGAGTTTGCCCAAGCAAAGACTCTTTGTCAGAGGAAGCCATTCATTGCCAATCCTCTAGTGGCTCTGAAGTCTGGCTGGATATGAGTGTCACTCATACCTGCCGGCCCATCCAGACCAACTGAATCACCATCTCAGGGCTGGGGGCTAGGCCTTGCTGTTTTTAGAGTGCTCCCCAGGTGAGATGATAATGCACAGCCAGCGGTGAGAACCATGGACCCCTTCCAAGTCAGGAGGAAATCATTTTCCTGCGCTGTGTAGATCTGCCATTTTCAGCATTTCACTAACAATCACAGCTGGCCTGACTGCTTGCAGGGAAAAGTAAGCCTGAAAAACACTTTTCTGTCCTCGAGGCCATTAATGAGAATAAAGGGGTCCCACAAAATGGGAAGAATGATCCAGGAAAAAAAACAAACCTGGAGTCCTGAGGTCCTGGGAAGTCAATTTTTTTTTTTTTTGAGGAAAAAAAAGTACAGAAGAGGGGAAAAGGATTTTGAAAGACTAGACCTCGATAAAATGTCTCAAAGACCTCCCCTAGAAGTGGGGCCAGAAATCCCGAAGCAGTAGCCACAAGCCAATCTATGTGGAAAGACAGGAAAACACGGCTTGGGTGCCTGCATGCAAGGGAACTGAGACATGTTTGGAAAAAAAAAACCTGGCAAGTGATTCCCAGGCTCCTTCTGGGGACTTGGCACTGGATTTTATGTATGAATGGATGTGATTGGGCTGGTCAGGGTGTGTGTTATCCCTCTAGAATTTAGAGGCAGGTCTTGGCAAATGCTTACTGACACTTAGTACACCTGTTGACTTTCACATATCCCTGCTGATTTAAATGAAAGGGACGTCTGTATGTTCTGATTTTGGGGGGCATCACTCCATGTCCTTACTAAAAAAGACGTCTCAAACATTTTCTGTGACGTGACTGGTTCACCTCTTCTGCTTACTTTAAATTTTCTTTATCTGTTTAAGTTGTGAGAGTTCTTGTCATATTTTCAATACAAAATTCTTGATTTAAGCACTGCAAATATTTTCTCCCAGATAGTGGCTTGCCTTTCATTATTTCATAATAATGCAGAAGAACAAAGGTCTTACATTTCCAATTCATCAATTTTTTTTCCTTTACAGTTTTTGCATTTTGCATTCTAAGAATCCTTTGACTAGCCCAAAGTTGCAAAGATGTGCTCCTGTATTTCCTTACTGAAGTTTTGTAGTTTTAAGCTTTAAATTTAGGTTGATAGGTCATTTTAGTTTATTTTTATATAGGGTTTGATATTCATTGGTTTGATGTTAATTTCCATTTTAAATTTGTCTATCTAGTTGATCCATTGGCATGTGTTCAAAAGGCTTTCCTTTCTCAATTGAATTGTTTTGGCACTTTTTTTTTTTTTTTTTTGAGTAGGAGTCTTGCTCTGCCACCCAGGCTGGAGTGCAGTGGTGCAATCTTGACTCACTGCAACCTCTGCCTTCCAGGTTCAAGCAATTATCCTGCCTCAGCCTCCAGAGTAGCTGAGATTACAGGTGCCCACCACCATACCCAACTAATTTTTGTATTTTTAGTAGAGAAGGGGTTTCACCATGTTGGCCATTCTGGTCTTGAACTCTTGACCTCAAGTGATCCACTTGCTTTGGCGTCTCAAAGTGCTGGAATTACAGGCATGAGCCACTGCACCCGGCCTGTTTTGGCACATTCATAAAAAATGAATTTCCACATATATTTGAGTGTATTTTTGGACCCTATGTTGCTCCATTTATCTCTATGTCTTTGCCCAAACAAGACTTTCTTATTGTGGCCATATAGTAGGTCCTGAAATAAGGTAGTGTTAGGCACCGGACTTTGATCTTCTGCTTTAAAAATTGCTTCGATTATTCTAGGTTATTTGCACTGCCATAAAAATTTAGAACCAATTTGTTAGTTTCTACAAAAAAGCTACTAGAATTTTTGGGGATCGAATTGAATCTACAGATCAATAGGGGAGAACTTCCATCTTAATAATATTGAGACTTTCAGCATGGACAGGATATATTTGCCCTTCTGGTTAGGCCATCCTTAATGACTCCTACCAGCGTTTTGTAGTTTTCAGTGAAGAAGTCTTGGATATCTTTTGTTATATTTATTACTAGCACAGGGGTAAAAGGAGCTCTCCTTTTTTCCCCTGAAGGTTGATAAAAGGAATCTGCTAAACTTGACAACAGACAGATTAACAGGAGAAAATGCACCCAGATTTATTAAGGTGCATGTACATGAGAATCATACAAAGTATGAAAATTCAAAGAAGGGCAGGTGGTTGAAGATTAAATGCCCCCTTCATAGGCGAGAGGAGGGGAACATTTAATGTAAGGAATTTGGGAGGAAAAGTAAATTATATTTAGGAGAGATGACTGGACCCAAAAAACAGACAATAGCCTGGGACAAAGTCCCTCTGAGCTCTGGGAGAGGTGGCAACAAGTTATGGGAAGGTGAGGTGTGGAACTGCACCATGGGCAAAGTTTGCCTTAGACAGATAAAATCTCTCAGAATAGCCCACAGAAGAGTACCTGGTGACAACTTTTATTTTTTCTTTGGTGATTAATCTTCCCTGGTTCATGAGAGCTCAGACAGAATATTAAAGGCAATTGTTTTTCTTTGAGGATAGCTTCCCTCGGTTAGATACGGGAACTTCAGAGAGAGCCCCTCCCTGCCCTTGTGGGAAGAAACAAGGGAAGGTATAGAGGTCGGAGTCCAAGGCCTTCCATTTAATTCAAAGCATCGGCATGCCAAAGTGCCGTACTCTAGAGTATCATTTTCTGGGTCTCAACGTGAGGTATTTTATAGTGTATAGCATCACTGTAAATGAAAAATATTAAATATAAGGATACAATTGATTTTTGTTTATCATTGCGGTATACTGCAAACGTGGACATTAATTTATCAGTTCTAGTCGCTGTTTTTTAGATTCCCTGGAATTCTCTTTTATTGTGATAAGAGCACTTTGTATGAGGTCTTAACAAACCTCTCAACAATTTTTAAGCATGCAATGCATTATCGTGGGCAGTGTTGTAGGCAGATATTTAGAGCTTATTCATCTTGATTGCCTGAAACTTTAAGCCTACTGATTATTAACTCCTATTTCCCCCTCCCACAAGGCCCTGGTAATCATCATTCCATTCTTTGATTCTATGAATTCAGCTGTTTTAGATGCCTCATATAAATGGAATTATGCACTATTTCTGAGACTGGCTTATTTCACTTAGTGTAATGTCCTCAAGGTTCACCTATCACATGTTATAGAACTTCTGTCTTTTAAAAGGCTGCATAGTACTTGACTTTTTTTTTTTTCCTAAGACCGAGTTTCACCCCATCACCCAGGCTGGAGTAAAATGGTGAGATCTTGGCTCACTGCAACCTCTGCCTCCTGGGTTCCAGTAATTCTCCTGCCTCACCCTGCCAAGTAGCTGGGATTACAGGCTAAGCCACCATGCCTGGCCAAGGCTGAATAGTATTTCATTGTATGTATAGAGCACGTTTTCTTTTCTTTTTTTTTTTTTTTAATTTATTTTATTGCATTTTAGGTTTTGGAGTACATGTGAAGAACATGCAAGATTGTTGCATAGGTACACACGTGGCAGTGTGATTTGCTGCCTTCCTCCCCATCACCTATATCTGGCATTTCTCCCCATGCTATCTCTCCCCAACTCTCCACCCCCCGCTGTCCCTCCTTAGTTCCCCCCAACAGACCCCAGTGTGTAGTGCTCCCCTCCCTGTGTCCATGTGTTCTCATTGTTCAACACCCGCCTATGAGTGAGAACATGCGATGTTTGATTTTCTGCTCTTGAGAGCACGTTTTCTTTATCCACTTCTCTGTCAAAGGACATTTACATTTTTCCCATACTTTGGCTCCTGTGAATGGTGCCGCAATGAATATAGAGGTGTTAACGTCTCTTAAAGATTTGGATTTCAATTCTTCTGGATAAATACCCAGAAGTAGGATTGCTGGATCATATAATTCCCTGGGATTTTTCTATGTAAATAGTCATATTATCTGCAAATAGAGAAACATGTTTACATCTTCCTTTCCACTCTTTATTCTTTTATTTGCTTTCTTTGCCTTATTGCCATGACTAAGATTTTCAACACAATGTTGAACAGATGTGGTAAAAGCAGGCATCTTTCGTTTCTTTTTCTCAATCTTAGAGATAAAACAATTCAGTGTTTTGTTTACTCTAGATTTCTGCAGATTCCCTTTATAAGTCTGAGGAAGTTCCCTAGTGTATCTAGTTTGTTTGTATCACACACGAATGTAGAATTTTGTCAAATGTTTTCTTTGTATCTATTGAATTAATCATGTTTTAATTCTATTAATACGGTGAATTGTATTGCTTTTAAAAATATGTCTTATAGTAAAATTTGCATAACAAGATTTACCATTTTAAGTGCTTAAGTGTAATTAAGTTGGTGGCGTTAAGTACATTCACATTGTTATGCGACCTTCGTCACTAGACTCCGAACATTCTCATCATCCCATCATGAGACTCTTTTTCCTTTAAACAATAATTTCCTACTTCCCAGCACCTGGTAACCATTATTCTATTTATTTCCTTCCTTCGTTCCTTCGTTCCTTCGTTCCTTCCTTCCTTCCTTCCTTCCCTCCCTCCTTTCTTTCCTTCCTTCCTTCCTTTTTTCCTTTCTTCCTTCCTGCCTGCCTTTCTTTCCTTCCTTCCTTCCTTCCCTTCCATTCCCTCCCCTCCCCTCCCCTTCCCTTCTACTTCCTTCCTTCCTTTTCTTCCTTTCTTCCTGTCTGCCTGCCTGCCTGCCTTCCTACCTTTCTTCCTCCCTCCCTCCCTCCTTTCTTTCTTCCTTCCTTTCTTCTTTCTTTTCTTTCTTTCCTTTCTCTTTCTTTCCTTCTTTCTTTTCCTCCCTCCCTCCCTCCCTCCCTCCCTCCCTCTCTCCCTCTCTCCCTCCCTCCCTTCTTTCCTTCCTTCCTTCCTTCCTTTCTTCCTTCTTTCCTTCCTTCCTTCCTTTCTTCCTTTTCTCTCTCTCTCTTTCTCTGTTTCTTTCTTTCTTTCCTCTTGCTCTTGTCACCCAGGCTGGAATGCAGTACTGCCATCTCAGCTCACTGCAACCTCTGCCTCCCGGGTTCAAGCGATTCTCCTGCCTCTGCCTCCTAAGTAGCTGGGATTACAGGCACCTGCCATCACTCCTGCTAATTTTTGTACTTTTAGTAGTGATGGGGTTTTGCCATGTTGGCCAGGTTGGTCTCGAACTCCTGACCTCAGGTGATCTGCCCAGCTTAGCCTCCCAAAGTGTTGGGATTATAGGTGTGAGCCACCACACCCAGCCATGATTCTGTTTTCTTACTCTATGAATTTGCCTATTCTTGGTACCTCAACTAAATCACATCATACAATATTTGTCCTTTTGTGTCTGGCCTGGCTTCTTTCACTTGGCATAATGTCTTTAAGGTTCATCTGTGTTGTAGCATGTATCAGAATTTTATTCTCGTTAAGGCTGATAATATTTCATGTATTTCTATGTATAGACCACGTTTTGTTTACCCACTCATCTGTTGATGGACACTTGCGTTGCTTTTACTTTGCTATGTTGTGAATAATGCTTCATATGCAAATGTCTGTTCAGGTCTCTGCTAGTCAGTTATTTTGGGTATATACTCTGCTATGGTTTAAATGTCTTCTGCAAAACTCATGTTGAAATTTAATTGCCCTGTTATGTATTCAAAGGTGAGTCCTTTAGGATGCAATTAGGTTATGAGAGTTCTACCCTCATGAATGGAATAATGCTGTGGGCGTGGGTTAGTATGTCAGAAGGTCAACCACCTTTTCCTCTCTGTTTCACATGGGTGCTTCCTTGACATGCTAAGCCTTTGGCAATGTTATGATGCAGCAAGAAGACCCTTACCAGATGTGGTCCCCCAATCTTGGATTCCAAGCCTCCAGAACCACAAGCCAAATACATATATTTTCTTTATAAATTATTCAGTTTGTGGTGTTCTAACATAGCAACAAAAATGGACTAAGACATACCCAGAAGTGGAATTGTGGAATCATATGGTAATTATGTCTATCTGGGGTCCCTTAAGATTTCATATGCAATACATTTTATATATCTGCAGATACATTGTTGGGATCTTGATATAGTTACATTAAATCTGCAAATCACTTTGGAGAGTATTAATGTCTCAATAATACTATCTTTTAATCTGTGAACATGTGGTCTTCCCGTTTTTTAAATGTCTTCTGTAATTTATCTCAGTAATGTTTTGTAGTTTTTACTAAGTCCTTTGCCTCCTTGGCTAAAATTATTCCTAAATTTGGTGATTTTTGATGTTATTATAAATTGAATGGTTTTTCTCAATTTCCTTTTTGGAATGTTCATTGCTAGTATTTATTTATCTTTATTCTTTATTTTTTCCTTCTTTCTGCTAGTTTTGGATTTAGTTTGTTCTTTTTTTAGTTTCTTGTGGTTAAAACTAGGCTGTTTATTTGAAATCTATTAATGTGCTTGCAGCTGCAAATTTCTATTTTAACACTTCCTTCTCATCCTCTCATAAGTTTTGGTTTGTTGTGTTTTGATTTGTGTCAGGATATTTTAAATATTTTCCTTGTGATTTCTTTCTTGATCCACTGGTTATTTAAAAGCGTGTTGTTTAATTTCTACATACTTGTGAATCGCCCAGGTTTTTGCCGTTCACTTCTAGTTTCATTTCATTGTGATCAGAAATGATATTTTGTATTTCAATTTTTAAATCTATTAAGATGTCCTATGGCTTAACATATGGTTTTTCTTGGAAAATACTCCATGTGAACTTGAAAAATTCATATTGTGTTTTTGTTGGGTGGAGTGTACTGTATGTGTCTGCTGGGTCCAGTTGGTCTACAGCGTTTTTCAAGTCCTATATTCCCCTATGATCTTCTCCCTGGTTTTCTATCCACTGAAGAAAGTGGAGATATTGAAGTTTTCTACTATTATTGTCGAGCCATTTTTTCTTCAATTCTGTCAGTGTTTGCTTCATATATTTTGGAGCTTTACTATTTAATGCATATGTTTATAATTGTCATATCTTCTTGGTAAATTGAGCCTTTTATCATTATATTATGTCTTTGTCTCTTTTAATGGTTTTTGACTTAAAGTCTATTTTGTCAATTAGTATAGCCATTTCTGCTCTCTTTTTATTACTATTGGCGCGGAATATCTTTTAATCCTTTTGCTTTCACCATATTCATGTCCTTAGATCTAAAGTGAGACTCTTTTAGACAGTATGTAGTTGATTCTAGTTTTATATCCACTCTGCCAACTTATGATTTTTGACATTTCAATACAATGACATTTAAAGTAATTGCTGATGAGGATTACTTTTGCAATTTTGTTGTTTTCTCTGTGCCTTACAGCCTTTTTCTCCCTCATTTCCTTGAATACTGCCTTCCTTCCTTTATATTTAGTTAAAGTTGTTGAAATACCACATTTTGACTCCTTTCTCATTTCTGCTTGTGTATATTTTCTTGGCGCTTACCATGAACATTACATATAACATTCTAAAGTTATGATGATCTATCTTAATTGATACAAACTTAACTTTAATTGCATATAAAAACTCTGCTTCCCTATAGTTCTTCTGCCCTTATGTTATTGATGTCACAGATGATACCTTTTAATATTATATACTCATTAACATCAATTCATAATTATTTCTATGCAATTGTCTTTTAAATTGTGTAGAAAATCAAAAGTGGAGTTATAAAACAAAATTACATTAATGCTGTTTTTATATTTGTTCATATATTTACCTTTACTGGAGAACTTTATATTTTCATATGTCTTCCAGTTACTATCTAGCATTATTTCATTTCAAACTGAAGGACTTCCTTTAACATTTCTTGTAGGGCAGGTGTAGTAATAATGAACTCCCTCAGCTTTTGTTTTTCTAGGAATGTCTCAATTTCTCCCTCATTTTTGAAGAAACATTTTGCCAGGTATAGAATTCTCTGTCGACAAATTTTTATTTTTAATTTTTAGCACTTTAAATATATCACTCCACTGCCTCTAGTCTCCAAGGTTCTTGCTGAAAAAATACACTGATAATCTTATTGCAGATCTCTTATACATAATGAGTCACTTTTCTCTTGATGCCTTCAAGATTCTCTGTATCTTGAACTTTTGCCAGATTTGATTATGTGTCTTTGTGTGGGTCTAAGAGGTTCGTCCTACTTGGAGACCATTGAGCTTGGATTTGTATATCCATGTCTTTCCTCATATTTGGTAGGTTTTCAGCTACTATTTATTCAAATAGTCTCTCTTCTCCTTTTTCTCATCTTCTTCTGGGACTCTCATTATGCATATATTGGTCAGCATAATGGCATCCCATAAATCCCTAAGCCTCTGCTCACTTTATTTTTTCTTCGGTATGCTTCTCAAATTCAGTAATTTCAAATGAGCTGTTTTCAAATTTGCTTATTCTTTTTTCTGTTTGAGTTTACAGCTGAACTCCTCTAATAAAATTTTCAAATCAGTTATTGTACTTTTCAGCTCAATAATTTCTTTTTTAAATAATTTCTATCTTTGTTGATATTCTCATTTTGTTCATACGTTTTCTTAGCTTTCTTTGGTTCTTTGTTCATATTTTTCTTTAGTTCTGGTAGTATATTTGACAGTTGTGGGTTTTTTTGTTGTTGTTGTTGTTGTTGTTTGTTGTTGAGACAGAGGCTCACTCTGTTGCCCAGGTTGGAGTGCAGTCGTGTGATCTTGGCTCACTGCAACCTCTGCTGCCTGGGTTCCAGTGATTCTCATGCCTCAGCCTCCTGAGTAGCAGGGATTACAGGTGTGCAACACCATGCCCAGCTATTTTTTTGTATTTTTAGTAGAGATGGGATTTCACTATTTGGCCAGGCTGGTCTCAAACCCTTGGCCTCAAGTGATCTGCCTGCCTTGGCTTCCCAAAGTGCTGGGATTACAGGCATGAGCCATTGCACCTGGTTGACAATTAAAGTCTTTGTCTAGTAAGCCTGATGCCAAAATACATCTCCAGAAGTGTTTCTGGAGATGTATTTTGTTCATTTGAATGAGCCATGTTTCTCTGGTTCTTTGCATGCCTTATGACCTTTTTTGGAAAATGGGGTATTTAAAAAAATGTGGCCACTCTCCCAGTCTTTGCAGACTGGCATAGAAGACCTCACTAATTTGTGAGCCCATGAGACCTTCACTAATCTGAGATTAGTCCAGGTCTCCTCATGTCTTTTCTAGGCATGCTTCCTTTCTGTGAATGTCTGTGTGCTCCCCTTATCCACCACAGGTGATTTTAAAGGTCTTAATTCCCTAAAGAGTCTCACTGTAGCTTCTTCTTAGGGCCTTAGATAGTCTATTGTATTTCTCTGTTTGTAATCTGCTGCCCTCAGAAGTCCACAGGTCAGCAATCCCTGTGTCATTTTCATGTGCTACATTGCTCACCACAGCCTTCTGTGGCTTTCAGCCTGAAATCAAAACTATGTTGCTGTTTCCTATCTGATATCTGAGTTGGGCATTACAGACAACAGTGCCCTAGGCAGCCCACAGACAGGTCAGGATATTGCAACAAGTTTCACTCTGCTTTTTATGCCCTGAGGGAGGGAACAGGGGATTGGGCCAATTGCTCCTGACTGCACCACACAGGGAAGTGGGCAAGAGCAAATATTACAAAAATTCCTACCACTTTTAAGGTGACTTTCTTGATTGTGCATTCATTTGTTTGCTGGACATGTTTGACTAATTTTCAGAACTCATAAAGTTATTCTAATTAGTCCATACTTGTTTATTTGATATTTCCATTGGAGTATGAGGGCCTAGAAATTCCTCTGTCATCTTGCTGATATCACTATTTATTCATTTATTCCTTGTATTTCCTTTTCTCCGTTCCTCACATTAAATCCTACTGTTATATCTTCAAGGTTCATTGACTCCTTCCTTTTTCATCTAGTTTGCCTCTAGTGAGTCTCTTCAGTGAATTTTTATTTTTTACAGTTTTAGTTCTAAATTTTCTGTTTAGTTCTGTTTTCAATAGTTGTTTCCCTGTTGAAGATTCATATATTTTACACTTGATCTTAACCAAAAGGCTGAGAAGTGATGAAAATTCATATATTTTAAAATCATTTCTAGTGCATTTTTCTTTACCTCATGGAATGTAGTTATAAGAACTAAAGACTGTGTGTGACAATTCCAAAGTCCAGGTCATCACAAGATTGACATGTGCTGATTGTCTGTTTCACCCAAGTGTTCAGATTTCCATGTTTGTTTTTTTTGTATGTCACACAGTGTTATAAATATTATGATCCATATGACTTAATGACAGAGAAGCAACTGGACAGGGATCCCAGGATCCACACAGTATAATATTTACTATACTGTGGCATTGGATGAAAGTTATGTTTTTGTGGATCATGTTACGATCATCTGGAAAATGCTGTTTTTGTTTTAGCAAGTAATAAATCTGGTTAGGTTCAGACTGTAAGCTGTCTTGATCTTCTGTGGGTGGTGGTTAAAATCCCAGTATACTTCACAAAGCCTTTGCTATGCTGGTTTGTGTCTGTCTCACTTAGGAATCAGACGTGTATGGGTTCATACGCAGAATTAGAACTTTTTCCTCTCTGCTCTGGAATTGTCTTCTTGCTTTCACTCTTTAGCCCCAAGGACCTTTTTTTTTTTTTTTTTTCCAAGGTGTTGTTTTCCTCAACTTCTATTTGGCTGGCCACTCCATGGTCACCGCAGCACTGCTCCACAATAGGGGTGTGCCTTTGAGGCCAAAATATTAGTTTGATGCAAAAGTAATCAGTTTTTGCCATTACTTCTAATACCATGCTCAGGAGATAGATACCAGCAATTGTGTTTATTTCTCCTAATCTGGGAAACTTATCCTTGTGCAGTTGCTTCTGTGTATTTTGACACCCTTCCATAATCCACCAGCTTTTGATTAATGTCAGCATGCTCAAGTAGTTCTTTTTCATATTTCATCTAGAGATTTTAGCTGTAATTAGCGGGAGGAATGGGCAGTAGTTGGCTTGTGCTGCTGTTGTGGAAGGAGGACTCTGCCTGCATCTTTACCTTCATTTTTACATTTACTGGGAGTTTGACTCTGGATAAGCTACTTTAATCTCCATGCCTCGGATGCCTACTTGAAAATGGTTAGTAGCAACAGACCTACCTCATTTTTAATTTTTGGCAGTTTTTGGTGGATAAAATATGATCATGGGCATTAAGCACTAGTAACTGCTAATCAAAACTAATGCTTATTTCTATTCCTATATTTTCTATAAAACTGAACATTTTGGATTACAATTACTGGAATAAAAAATTTAGAACTAGCTGGGAGCGGTGGCTCACACCTGTAATTCCAGCACTGTGGGAGGCTGAGGCGGGCGGATCACCTTAGGTCAGGAATTCGAGACCAGCCTGGCCAACATGGTGAAACCCTGTCTCTACTAAAAATAAAAAAATTAGCCAGGTGTGGTAGCACATGCCTGTAGTCCCAGCTACTCAGGAGGCTGAGGCAGGAAAATCGTTTGAACCTGGGAGGCAGAGATTGCAGTAAGCCAAGATTGCGCCACTGCACTCCAGCCTGGGTGACAGAGTGAGACTCCATCGCAAAAAACAACAAAAAAAAAAAAAAAAAAAAAGAAAAAAAAGTTAGAGATTTGGTGAATTAGCTAACTTTGACCTTGAAGGAAAGGTCAAAAGGAAGACCAGTATTTGGAAAAGCAAAATATCCCATCGTTTTCTGTAGCCCTTGAAATTATACCCTCAGTCCTTGTCAAGTGATAGCTATGACATTAATCAAAACAGGGTGCTGCAAGGACAATCAAGGCAGCTTGCAGGTATGATGTTCATTAAGTACCTCATTAAACAAGAATGGGACTCTCTAACAAATAAGGAAACAATTACTGATACGGAACATTGCTTTCCAGTGAAATGACCCTGTTTTCCCTTCATGCCTCTGTATAAAATTGTACCAAAAAAAAAAAAAAAAGAAACTAAGATGATTTGTTTTCTAGTAATACAATTCCTTCCATTTTGCTCCCTTGCTAGATGGCTGAAAAAGAACATGCAACCCGCTGAAGACCTCAAGTCAGTGATCTGTAGGCTG
The DNA here is from genome assembly GCF_009761245.1 of Sapajus apella. Taxonomy (NCBI): domain Eukaryota; kingdom Metazoa; phylum Chordata; class Mammalia; order Primates; family Cebidae; genus Sapajus; species Sapajus apella. The sequence goes on along the minus strand of NW_022437010.1, from coordinate 7,271,105 downwards.
TCAGCATTTGGCCCAATTCAGTCAGTCACTGTTTGTGGACGTCAAAGTGCTATAGTGGCATTCAAAGACATGACTTCAGCCTGTAATGCTGTGAGTGCTTTTCAAAGTAGGATCCCAGGCAACATGTTCCAGTGTTCCTGGCAACAACGATTCATGTCAAAAGATGTAAGACTCTTACAAAAACCTATGGAATTCTTAAACGTGTTTTACAAAATTTTTTATTCATTAGGGCTGTAGTGAAATATCATCAATTGTAATTGACATTTTAGTGCTGCAAAAGGCACAATGAAGCTTATTTAGTTCAAGTACTGGAAATCAGAAGAAACAGCACATCCTTCCTTGGACTTGCTTTACTCTGTTATAGTGGTCATCACAGTTTTGATTTTCTGGATAAGAAGTTCACCACTGCATTCATGCATTCGTCCGACAGCCATCTTTCTTGAAGGACACTACATTCTTCAGCATTAACAGCGTGTAGTTTTTCTTTCTCTCTATTCCTGATTACCTCTTTTGAAATTCTCATGGCCTGGAAAAATAAAACCAACAATAAGGTTAAGAGTTAATCTAGGCTGGGTGTGGTGGCTCATGCTTGTAATACCAGCACTTTGGGAGGCTGAGGTCAGGAGTTCGAGACCAGCCTGGCCAACATGGTGCCAGATGTGGTGGCGCATGCCTGTGATCCCAGCTACTCAGGAGGCTGAGTCAGAAGAATTGCTTGAACCCAGGAGGCAGAGGTTGCAGTGAGCTGAGATCATGCCATTATACTCCAGCCTGGGTGACAAGAACAAGACTCTGTCTCAAAAAAAAAAAAAAAAAGTTAATCTAATAGGAGTGGATTATTCTATGATTCTGGTTCTTGTTTCTCCCATGTTCATTTAACTACTCCTGTTAACTCTTTTTTATTTGTTCTAAGATACAGTCTCACTCTGTTGCCCAGGCGCAGTGGTGCGATCTTGGCTCACTGCAACCTCTGCCCCCCTGGTTCAAGCACTTCTCCCTGTCTCAGCCTCCTGAGTAGCTGGGAATACAGGCACCCACCACCACACCCAACTAATTTTTGTATTTTTTTAGTAGAGATGGGGTTTTGTGATGCTGGCCAGGCTGGTCTTGAACTCCTGACCTCAGGTGATCTGCCCGCCTTGACCTCCCAAAGTGTTGGGATTACAGGCATGAGCCACTGTGCTGGGCACTAATCCTGTTAAATCTTAAGCCACGTGTGTAATATAAGACAGTGCTTCTCAAACTTCAGTGTGCATATAAATCACTTCAGTAAGTATGGGGCAGGCCCGTGATAATACATTTCCAAAAAGCCCCAGGTAGCTGCTCGAGCTTCTGGTTCTAGGACTACATTTTGAATATCAAGAATATAAAAGCAATCAGTCACTTACTACCACATATAAAAACAAAAATGCTATACAGTAAGACTCTCATAAAGTAGCTAACCTGCCTGACTTCTCACCTGGATTCCAAAGTGAAAGTGCTCAGCAAATACTGCCTAGCATCCTGCTCAAGTAACCCCCATAGAGAAGTGCCCCTTTGTCCCCACACAGAAATGGAAGGTATATTTGGTAAGTTTTGTAAAAATCCATAGTGTATTTTTACAAAAAAAAAACATTACTATATTTATAACATTACTACACTTATTTTTTAATCCCAAATTTAGATGTGCTTAAAGCTAACTAAAGATGTGTCTTTCGTTTTGTTTTGTTTTGTTTTGTTTTGTTTTTTTGAGACAGGGTTTCACCATGTTGGTCAGGCTGCTCTCGAACTCCCGACCTCAGGTGATCCGCCTGCCTCAGCCTCCCAAAGTGCTGAGATTACAGGTGTGAGCCACCGCGCCCGGCCTGTCTTGTGTTTTTATGACTTATTCTCTGAAGGCAAATAAATTTTTCCCTTAGGAAATTATGTTCAAGGTTCTTAAAAGTAAAAGATGAATACTAACATTTGGAGGAAGCTTTGCAAATGCCTTCAGCCTGGTCCAGACTTCTTTCTGAAAAGTGCTGTCAGGAAAAACTGCAGTAACAAGTCCTTGAGCACATGCTTCTCCTGCTGTTAACTTCTTTCCAAAAACAAGCATCTCTGTTGCCTGAAATGAAAAGCAGGAAGCAAGGTTAAGATATTAACTTAATAAGACAAGGCTTCAGTTAACTGCTTTCAGGAGGCATAGAGAGATTTATTAAAGATCTTTTGAGGTTGCTGTTATTTCTCAGTAAGGGAGAAGCTGTCAGCTTCAACAGGCAATGGTTTGCAAACCGTGTGCTGAGACTATTGCAGGCTCCCTGGAAGGTCTGTTAAGGGCTGCGGCTTCTGTGTGTGTCGTTGCTGGAGAGGCAAGACTAGGGGGCCCACGGGAGAAATGACCTGAAGCAGATGCTTGATTCTATAATCCATAGCAGCTATGATTTTTCCATTTTATACATTATAAACTCTTAAAGAGGAAAAAAGGAAAGAAAAATCACGGTCATTGAGTTAATCTTTAGAAACTTTCGAAATTCCATTCCCTAGAAACTCTACCCGGTCATCTGGCTTTGAGAGTTTTCTTTACCTGCATTGGTACTCAAATTAGTTCTATTTCACTGAAGGAAAGAAAAGACTTATAGTTAGCTTCCAGAAAAACTGAGGACACTAAGTGGATATCCTCTCTACATTTGCAATTTCTCTTCCATAAAAGAAACACTTTTATTTTTTTTTCTGAGACAGAATCTTGCTCTGTTGCCCAGGCTGGAGTGCACTGGCATGATCTCACTGCAACCTCCACCTCCTGGGTTCAAATGATTCTCCTGCCTCAGCCTCTTGAGTAGCTGGGATTACAAGTGCCTGTCACCACACCTGGCTAATTTTTGTTTTTTGGTTTTTTTTTGAGAGAGTCTCACTCTTTCACTCAGGCTGGACTGCAATGGCATGATCTCAGCTCACTGAAACCTCTCCCTCCTGGGTTCAAGTTCTCCTGCCTCAGCTTCCTGGGAAGCTGGGATTATAGGCACACATCACCATGCCCAGCTAATTTTCTGTATTTTTAGTAGAAATGGGATTTCACCATGTTGGCCAGAATGGTCTTGAATTCCTGACCTCAAGTGATTGACTGGCCTCGGCCTCCCAAAATGCTAGGATTACATGCGTGGGCCATTGTGCCCAGCCAAGGAATGCTCTAATAGCAAAAAGCTCTAAGACTTTTAGAATCAGTTCCACCCTTTTCCCAAGTTCAATTCAGGGTATGTGATAGCCTAATGAGGTTAAAAGCATACATATACATGTTTTTTACAAAATCCCAGTAGGCAATGAAAACAGGCTCAATTCCCACTGCCCTACTTTGAGATCTTGAATATTTGCTAAGCCCCTCTCAGCTTCTAGTCTTGTCACAATCCCCTTCAAGTCATGCCACAGGGCATGGGTAACTAGGAAACACAGTGAAAGACCTGAGCAGAAACTTAACCAGCCTGGGAGCTAATACACCAGTGAGGCAGGCTGATGCAAGGGCTGCTGCAATTGGGAGTGGCTCTGGCAGCGGTGAGCCCCCATGAAACCTCTCATCTGCTGATACTTACTATAACTCTGAAAGTGAAGGTGTCATCATATCATATCTCTCCTTAGGGGATACTGGTCATCCATAAAGGAACCGAGTGGCCTCCAAACTCAGGGGACCAAGGGAGGCTGGCACAGCCCTGATCCTTCAAGTGATTAATGCCACACAGCTGCAAGGCTGAGGTGTTGTGCTGCTTGCAATGCAGCTAGCACTAAGCAATCAGCTGGGAGAAGGATCCTAGTTCTGGGAGTTGCAGAGATAAATTCTAATTTTCCTGCAGAGCAGATACTTCCCATAGCCTGATTCCTCCACAGGTAAAACTCTTAGAGTTGAAGAGCAAATAATTCGCTTATCCTTTGTCCATATTAGGGAAAGAAGGGAGGCTATATGAGATTACTCTTCTTTCGTTCTTGAGATAACTCATAAAAGTTTTATTTTTAAACATTGCAAAAGTTACCTTGGCCGGGCCCATTATCTTCAGAAAAGTGTAAGAGGAGCATCCTTCTGGACTTTGGCCTAGGTGACTAAACGGTGTATGAAATGTTGCCTGCGGGGGTAGGAGAGAAAAGAAAACCATCTTTTCAATGTGTGACCTTTTTGTTTTGAGACGGAGTTTCGCTCTTTTGCCCAGGTGGCAGCGAAGTGGTACAATCTCGGCTCACTGCAACCTCCGCCCCGCTGGGTTCAAGCGATTCTCCTGCCTCAGGCTCCCGAGTACCTGGGATTACAGGCATGTGCCACCACCCCTAGCTAATTTTTGTATTTTTAGTAGAGATGGGGTTTCGCCGTGTTGGCCAGGCTGGTCTCAAACTAACCTCAAGTGATCCACCTGCCTCAGCCTCCCAAAGTGCTAGGATTACAGGCGTGAGCCACTGCACCCAGCATCGTGTATGATTTTAAAAAATCATGATTTGCTTATAACTTCGAAATGCTTAATAAAATTTACTTTAAAATTAAGATTATGTGGTTAATATGCACACACAATTCACCCTTTAAAAGTGTATAATTGGATGAGTTTTAACAAATATAGTTATATAGCTACCACTGCTACTGAGATGCAGAACATTTCCACAACCCCAAAAGGTTCCCTAGGCCCCTCTGTAGCCAGTCCCTCCCTCCCACCCAAAGCAACTGCTAATCTGTTTTCTGTCCTTACAGTTTTGACTTTTATAGAATGTTGTATAAGTGGAATCCTATATTCTGTAGCCTTTTGAGTCTGACTTCTGAAAGTCACCATGCTGTTGTATATATTAGTAATTTGTTCCTCGCTATTTCTGAGTAGTATTCCTTTGTATGGATGTACAATAATATGTTTATCCACTCACCAGTTAATGCCATTGATGTTGTTTCTAGTAGTCAAATGGTTGTACCATTTGACATTGCCACCAGAAATGTATGAAATGCTATTATGAAGAAGGCTGCTATGAAAAACAAGTTGAACATCTTAAATATATATAGTCGTGTGTTGCTTAACCATGGAGGTATGCATAATTAGGCAATTTTGTCATTGTGAAAATATCATGGAGTATACTTATGTATACTTGGATGGTACAACCAACTGCACACCTCACTATGTGGTAGAGCCTACTGCTTCCAGGCTACCAACTTGGACAGCATGTTACTATACTTAATACTCTAGGCAGTTGTAACAAGTGGCATGTGTGTATCTAAACATATTAAACATAGAAAAGGTAGGCTGGGTGTGCTGGCTCATGTCTGTAATCCCGGCACTTTGGGAGGCTGAGGTGGGCAGATCACCTGAGGTCAGGAGTTCGAGACCAGCCTGGCCAACATGGTGAAACCCTGTCTCTAGTAGAAATACAAAAATTAGCCTGGCATGGTGGTATCCACCTGTAGTCCTAGCTACTCGGGAGGCTGAGGCACGAGAATTACTTGAACCTGGAAGAGGAGGTTGCAGTGAGCCAAGATCGTGCCGTTGCACTCCAGCCTGGGTGACAGAGTGAGACTTCATCTCAATTAAAAAAAAAAAAAAAGAATAGAAAAAGTATAGTAAAATATGGTATATCTTAGGGGACCACCATTGTACATGCAGTCTGTCATTGACCAAAATGTCATGTAGTCCACCCGACTGGACAATACTTATTTGTCAATTATATCACAATGAAACTGAAAAAAAAATAAAAAATAAAAATGTTCAGATAATTTTAACAAAAAGGTAGTTAGGAACATTTGTGTGCAGGTCTCTGGGTGAACATGTTTTCAGTTATCACAAGAGTGGTTGAATAGCAGGGTTGTGTGGTAAAGGTATATTTAACTTAGAAGCTGCTCAACTCTTTTCTAGAGTGGTTGTACCATTTGACGTTGCCACCAGCAATGTATGAAGTTTCAGTTGCTCCACATCCTCACTAAACCTAGCTATTAAAAGTTTTTTCATTTTAACCCTGCTAGTAGGTGTGTAGTGGGGTCTCACTGTGGTTTTAATTTACATGTCCCTAACGATTAATGATATTGAGTCTTGTACCATGCACTTATTAGACATATTTATATCTTCTTTGGTGAAGCAACGGTTAAGATATTTTGTCCACTATTTTTTAAGTTAGGGTGTTTACCTTCTTATTATCTAGTAAGATACACATTCAGGTTGCAAGTCTTTTATTAGATGAGCGTGAGGCCAATCTTTTCTCCTGGTCTGTGGCTTATCTTTTCATTTTCTCAATTGTTTCTCTCATATGATTTTAGTAGCCCTTTACATTTCATTTTTTTGGTGGCCTATTCATTCCTCACCATTGCCCATTTTTATATTAGCTTGTTGATCCATCGCTTTACAGACAAACTTTAAAACACACTGTAGAGAGATCAGCCTTTGCTACATGAGTTGAAAAATTGTTTCCTCAATCTGTCATTTGTCTTGATTTTGCCCCAGTGGTTTTTGATTGGCTTCGACTACTGGAATTAATTCAATATTGGTTATTTAGTATATTGTCATTTTTAGTTTTCTGTTGTTGTTACATTTAAGACATATTTTTCTGTTTCTTGATGAATAAATTATTATGAAAGAATGTTAATTTAAAATTTACAATATGTAAAAGAATATTTAGATAACTGTTAGAAGATGTATAATATATGCAGCATAGAAATAAAAATAATCAGGCTGGGCGTGGTGGCTCACGCCTGTAATCCAAGCACTTTGGAGGCCAAGGTGGGCGGATCACCTGAGGTCGGGAGTTCAAGACCAGCCTGACCAACATGGTGAAACCCCGTCTTTAAAAAAAAAAAAGAAATAAAAATAATCAAAATATTTTAAGTTTTTGTTAATGTCATGTATCTTTTTTTATCCAAAAGAAAACTTATGCAAAAAAATGTACCCAGAAGACACAGCCGAAGGAATATAAGCAGGAAACTGAGAAAACTGCCAACAGCAGCTAAAGGGACACAAACAGGTACATGCAAAGTTGCCAATAAGAAGCACATAAAATGCTTATTTTCAGAAAGAGAACAGTAGATGGAGTTAAGGGCTTAGGCTTTGGGATCAGACTACTTAGTGACTTTGGGAAACTTTCTTATCTTCTCTGTGTCATAGTTTTCTCATGTGTAAAATGGGAACCAGTCTTTCTTTCTTTCTTTTTTTTTTTTTTGAGATGGAGTATCCCTCTTGTTGCCCAGCCTTGAGTGCAGTGGCACGATCTCAGCTCACTGCAACCTCCGCCTCCCGGGTTCAAGTGATTCTCCTGCCTCAGCCTTCCTAGTAGCTGGGATTACAGGTGCACGCTACCACACCCAGCTCATTTTTGTATTTCTAGTAGAGACGGGGTTTCACCACGTTGGCCAGGCTGGTCTCGAACTCCCAACATCAGGTGATCCACCTGCCTCAGCCACTCAAAGTGCCAGGATTACAGGAGTGAGCCACTGTGCCCGGCTGAGTCCTTATGTAGGACTGCTGTGTACATTACATGAAAATGTGTGCGTGTATGCATATATTTATAATATCTATAATACGTATTAACAGAGTGCCTAATAGTAAGCACTCAAAGATTTATTATTATGATTTATACCTTTTTCTTAACTCACACAGGAAATGTATCCTTTGCTGACAGAGGTAACAGGCATTATTAACCATTGCCCACAGTAAAAAATAGATAAAATGTACTGATTAATATTTTGGTTATAAGGGTTAAATATTACCCACCACTTAATATGCTATTTATTCATGAAGCCAATAATGATAAATCCTATAAAAACAATTTTTTTTCTGCAGCCTTTTCCTTTAGCTTATTTCCTGTATTTATTATTTATTTATATATATTTTTGAGATGGAGTCTTGCTCTGTTGCCCAGGCTGGAGTGCAGTGGTGCGATCTCTGCTTACTGCAACCTCCACCTCCTGGTTTCAAGTGATGCTTCTGCCTCAGCCTCCAACGTAGTTGGGATTATAGGCGGCTGCCACCAAGCCCAGATAATTTTTGTATTTTTAGTAGCGACGCTGTTTCACCATGTTGGCCAGGCTGGTCTTGAACTCCTGACCTCAGGTGATCTGCCTACCTCAATTTAGTTTATTTTAAATTGATGCTTGGTTTATTTGGTTGGGTCAACTTTTATCAGTAGACACTATTTGACAAATAAATTTTACTTTGGGCCAAATTTTGGCATTTTATATATATATGTGCAATATACATATACTATGCATGCTATAATATATATAGAATAGGTATGTTATATATAATATATATATGTTCTCTGATTTCAACATTACAATTTGTATCATAAGAGGAAAGTCATCAAAATCTCTAAAAGGATGTTGTAGGCCAGGCTCAGTGGCTCAGGCCTGTACTGCCAGCACTTCAGGAGGTCAAGGCGGGCAGATCACTGAGGTCAGGAGTTTGAGACCAGCCTGGCTAGAGTGGTAAAAGCCTATCTCTACAAAAACTATTAAAAAATTAGCTGGGTGTAGTGGTGCACACCTGTAACCCCAGCTACTCAGGAGGCTGAGGTGGGAGAATCACTTGAACCTGGGAGGTGGTGGTTGCAGTGAGCCAAAATCACACCACTGCACTCCAGCTTGGGTGACAGAGTGAGACTCCATCTCAAAAAAAGAAAAAAAAAGATGATGTATATTGAAGATAATTTTCAATTCACTGGGAGAATCAGAACAAGATTCAAATATAATATTTGCCCTCCAAGTATTAAAGAATATCCCCAATTTTAGGTCAGGAACCATTGACCCAGACCCTGTTAAAAGCAGGTCAATGCCTAATCAGTCATCTAAAACACAGAATGTGAACAAAGACACTGATTTCTGCCTTTGAACAGAAACCTCCAACTACAAAGGTTGGGCAGCCCAGCACCTAGAATCTCATTTGCTATTTTTTTGGGAAAATTATTCATAAGAATTAGGTCTGTCAGTGCATCCAATCTGGTTCAGTGGGATCCAGCAAAAGAAAATTCAAAGAATTAAGGACAATAAAATATGATCCTGTCTATTGGTGGGGAAAATATCTCTGAACAAAACTAGAAATCTCTTCAGTGGTAAAAACCCTGTGTTTCCTAGAAGGCTGCAATCAGCACATTTTACCATCACATAGGCATAAGTCACTTGAACAACCTGATAACCCTAAAGGTGGTTATTAGGTGCTGGTAATGAGAAAAATTGGAAACAGCCTAGGGTCCAGCAGTCAGAAACTGGTTAAACAAGATAAGTTAATAACACAAATGTTAGGACTGGTTATCTCTAGGTGGTAAGGAGTGATTTTTACCTTGCAGCTTTTCTTGGTACTTTTTCATATCTTTCAAAATTTTATTTTGCACTATGACATATATATTACTACTATAGTAAAAATAAAAATGAAAATCTATATAATGCAATGGTGAACACAAGGCTGAATTGTGTTCTGGGCAAGGAACTTCTCAGAGCTTCAGTTTTCTTATCTGCAAAGGAGGGAGTGAGAGTAGATAATGCTCACAGTTCCTTCTTATTCTAAAATTCTAATCCATTTACTTAGAAAAAAGGATCAAATAATCTCCACTTGCACAACCTGCAAATATGCTATTCCTCCCTCCCATAATACATTTTCAAGTGTCTCCTGAGTATTTCAGAGTGATATGAAAACTGAATACCTATTGTGGAATTTGATTAGAATCTGGAACAATCAGAGTTGGAACAGTGTTCACAACAAAATGCAAGTTAATAAGGAAAAATAAAATCAGTCAAATTAGTTAGACTAACGCTTTGAGAAAAATCTAAATTCGGTTAATTTTACTGCAAACCACATGTAATCTGCTTATGGCTGGCAACACTCAAGGAGGATTCAAAGGCTCTCGGCTTGCTCTGCTTGCCTGACCTCTTGCTTTCTGGGAGCTGACTTACCCTGTCAGATGCATACACAACATCAAATAGCCCGAGGATGGTGACAGAGATGCCGACAGCTGGACCATTGACCACTGCAATCAGAGGCTTAGGAAAATCTATAAAACAGCCCACAAATTCCCTATAGAAATGGAAACACAAAATCATTAAATGTGCCAAAGCAGCATGACTGAAGCATGGGCAAGGCAGTCTGACTCTGAGATAACAAAGGTTTCTGGCCGGCTGGGTATTTCCACAGCCACCACGGGCAGTGCCTCCCTGACCGGCCACTTCCCTGGTCTTCCACACCAGATTCATCCAGGACATCCATTTGAATGGCGGTGGATGAAAAACCAAGCAGTGAGACCTACGGGTCAACCCTGGATCAAATCTTGTATTCCGGGCAGTGAGTTCGGGCCGGAAACCAGCAGCAGTCCTGGAGATTAGGGTGGGCGACTGAGCACACACTGGAATATTACAGCAAGTGGGAATTACAGATGTGGCAGGAATAAAGCCTTCATGACCTCCTCCCGTGTTTTATAAGTTTCCTCCAAGTCTCCTACTTTCAGCATTCATGGAAATCGTCTATTCCTCTGGCTGGATGAGAATTTGCTAAATTCCTCTGTCTCAAAGCAGGATAATTTTGTTTACAACTACAGCTAACTTTTATGTTTTCTAGTCAAATCTCATGAGATCAGCAGGATGAAAAGGTAACAGAGGTCAAAGAGAGAGAATGAATGCCCACCTATGGATGCAGGCAGCTTGGAGAAATATGCTTGTCCAAAGTCACAATTGATTGGATCAACACAGAGAAATAGATGTTTCACTTCTGCTCAACTAAATTCCACGTTGATGACTAAGAACAGGCCCTCTGCGATCAGACAAAAGTCAATTATTCTTACCTCAGTAAAATGGCACTATTTTTAGCTTTCTCCTCTACTCCACCAGGGGGAATGTCAGTGAAGTTAGTCAGATCGTTCCCACTACTGTAATAGTCCCCATTTCCTATAAATAATAAAATCAACAGATCCCTCATTCATTCACTCTATAATTCTTGAGTATCTACTGCATGTCAAGCTCTACAATTAGGCATGGGAAATACATTGGAGAACCAGCGATGGTTCTTGCCCTAACTTACAAACGCTAGTGAGTATGCTGGACACTGATCTATAAAAACACTCAGATAAATGTAGCTAATGCAAATACTGAAATAGAGGAGAGGTGCATCATCAAATGAGGGTATGTACCAGAGGTGGGGGTTGGTCTAATCAGGGAGTTCAGAAGGGGATTTTCCTAAGGAAGGGACAACTGAATTGAGATCTGAAGGAGAGGCCAGGTTGGCTAGAAAAAAGAGGGCTAGGAAAAACAGTTCACACCAAGGAACAGCCTGTGCAAAGGCTCTTTGGAGAGGTTATCCCCAGTGTAGATGAAATAAGAGTCATTGTGGCTGACTCGGAGAAAGCCAGGAGGAAGTTGGTGCAGGATAAGGACCAGCAGATTAGACCTGATGGGGCTTTGTAGATCCCATGAGGAAGTTTTTTCTTTATTCTAAGAGCCACTGAAAGTGTGTATCTGAATGTGTGTGTGTGTTTAACTAAAGAATAATTTATATGCAATAAAATGACCAGCTCTTAAATGTTCATTTAGATGAATTTTGATAATTTTAAATGCCCACAAGATCACCATCCAAAACAAGACACAGAACATCTCCATCATTCTAGAGGTTTCCCGTAGGCTCCTTTCTAGCCATACCATCCCACCTGCCCCAAGGCAATCACCTTCTGACTTCAATTTCCACAGATAAGAACTTTTGCCTACTGTAGAACTTTCTATGAATACTTATACAATAAGTACACTCCTGTCTTTATTTTGCTGAACTGTGTTTAAAAGATGCATCCATATTCTTGTATCATTTATTCCATTGTATTGCTGAGTATTCCACTGTATAAATAGTCAATAATTAATTTATTCATACATGTGTTTTTGAATTTTTTTTTTTACCTTTTTTTACTGCAATTACTTTTGGAATCTATGTGTTTTTGAACATTTGAGTTGTTTTCTGGTTTTGGCAATTATAAATCAGATTACCATGACTGCTCCTATTAAAGTATTTTTGAGGATATAGGTATTTTAATTTACGTTGGGTAATTTCGAAGGAGTGGGTATCTGTGTTTCTTATATGTTTTGTATATACATAAATTGGAGTATGACAGTACTGGAAAAAAAATTTTTTTTTTGAGACAAAGTCTCACTCTGTCGCCCAGGGTAGAGTACAGTGGCACAATCTCAGCTCACTGTAACCTCCACCTCCCAGGTTCAAGTCATTCTCCTGCCTCAGCCTCCTGAGTAGCTCTGATTGCAGGCATGCACCACCGCACCAAGATAATTTTTGTATTTTTAGTAGAAATGAGGTTTCACCATGTTGGTCAGGCTGGTCTCGAACTCCTGACCTCGTGATCTGCCTGCTGTGGACTCCCAATCCTGGAGCTTTTAAACTCAATTTCCTATCTATTAAGAGATCCCCTCAAAATAGAAATGTAATTAGGACATCTGAGAAAATGTCTTACCTGTTAAGACAGTGATGGATGAGTCATCCTTGCTTGCAGCTTTAAGTGCACGCATAATTTCATGATACATCTGTGTAATGGGAAGTCAAAGAAGAGAAAAGAACTCTGAACACAGGAATCATCAACCAATGGACTCACTAAATGTTAGGCTGCAAGGCTGCTCTCAGCAAAGTGCCTAACATTTAATTTGGTTGTATTTTATAACCAAAACGGTGGACCAATACACCAAAAATAATTTTCATTCCTTTTACAATTACTTGGTGCATACTATGTCCCTGGTATTATGGTAGGAGCTGGCGGCTATAAACCACTTTTTTCCCAAAAGGGAACAAGAAAGACATAGGCCTTGAGCTTTTGGAATTAACAGAGGACAGCAATGTTCAAATGAGGTTGGGGATGGAAAGTACAAAGCAGCAGGGAACTCGGAGGAGGTGCTGAGGCTTATCTAGGGTGGGCAGAGTGGGAGGTGATCAGAGAACTTTCCATAAAACAACATCTCTGTTGTGACCTCAAGGAAGTCCCTGGCAGTCTGGGAACTGTTAGTGACTGCCAAAAGGCTGGACTTTTCAAGACACTGCAATGGTATTCAAGGAAGGTGCCTCAAAATTTTAAATCAGCAACACTTCTGAAAATCTTGGATATGCACCTATATAGCTTTTAATGCATTTAAAACAGGTGCAATTTCAATTGAAATCTTAGATGAGATTTCAGTGTGGGAAGAATGATGAAGAGGGCCGATACTTATAGATACAAATATGCTGGAAAACAAACATGGACTTTACATAAAACAGCTGGCCCCCTGTATCCACAGGTTCTACATCCATGGATCTACCAATCACAGGTCAAAAAAATCTGGAAAAGAATTCCGTATCTACACTGAACATGTACTGACTTTTTTTCTTATCATTAGTCCCTAAACAATACACTATAACAACTATTTAACATAGCATTTAGTTGTGTTCAGTATTATAAGTACTCTAGAGATAATTTAAAGTATATGGGAGTTTATAGAGAAGTTATATGCAAATATTATGCCTTTTTATGAAGGACTTTGGGTTCCGAGGGTTTTGGTGTCCATAAGGAGGTCCTGGAACCAATTCCCATTGGATACAGAGGGATGACTGTGTATGAATAAGCATCTAAGCATTTCTCTTGAGGGAAGTGACAAGGAACTCATTCCACCATTATTATAGTTATGATAACGCAACACAGCAGGGCGACTGGTGAGACCAGGATTAGGAGATGGATTATCAGGGTTTCTTTACTTTTTTTTTATTATTATTTTTTTTTTGAGATGGAGTCTTGCTGCAAGATCCAGGCTAGAGTGGAATGGCATGATCTTGGCTCAACCTCCACCTCCTGCCCCAGCCTCCTGAGTAGCTGTGACTACATGCGTGTACCACCACGCCTAGCTAATTTTTTGTTTTTAGTATAGACAGGGTTTCACCGTATTGGCCATGCTGGTCTTGAACTCCTGACCTCAAGTGATCTGCCCACCTTGGCCTCCAAATTGCTGGGATTACAGGTGTGAGCCACCATGCCCGGCTATCAGGGTTTCAATTTAGGTTTTGCTGTTTATTTGTTATGTAAAGTTGAGCAAGTTACTTCTTAAACTAATTATTTTATTGTTGAGTAATGACAATAGGCTCCTTATGAGAATTAAATAAACATCTGTGTGGAGAGTGCTGGCACCCATTTGTCACTCTGTACAGAGTAGCTATTATTACCATGTTTGTAGAGAAATGAGTCGGGAAAGTGGAAACAAAGTTTGAGAATTAAATGCTTTAGTAGTTGAATGACACATATCCCACTTCATGAAATTCTGAAGACGATTTTAAAGTGAGTATGCTCTTTCTGCCACAATGGAGATGATGATGATGATGAGGATTTGAGACCGAGTTTCCCTCCTCTTGCCCAGGCTGGAGTGCAATGTACGATTTCAGCTCACTGCAACCTCCGCCTCCCAGGTTCAAGCAATTCTCCTGCATCAGCCTCCCGAGTAGCTGGGACTACAGGCATGTGTCACCATGCCCAGCTAATTTTGTATTTTTAGTAGAGATAGGGTTTCTCCATGTGGGTCAGGCTGGTCTCAAACTCCCGAACTCAGGTGATCCGCCTGCTTCGGCCTCGCAAAGTGCTGGGATTACAGGTGTGAGCCACCGCACCCGGCCTCACAGTGGAGATTATTAAGCCAATGGTCACTGTCCTCTCAAGTTTTAGTGCCAATTGAGCACCAAGCATCCAATTCTCTATACCTTTTTTTTTTCAAGGAGAAGGGGCTAAAGTGGTTATTATCATTCTAATTCAGTGAGGGATTTAAATTCTAATGTTGCCGAGTGAAGCACCTACTTTAAAGCAGAGTTGGGTTATGATTGTGTAAGATGAAGTCCTTCTTCCCTTTCTCCCTCTACTAATAAAACATGAAGCCCCCATGCAAGCAGAAAGACCTACTTTCTAGTCTAAGTGACATGAAGATACTTCTGGAAGCAGTCTACACCAACTTTAGAGGGCTTCTATGCAAATTCTCTCATAGCAACATGTTTCATTTATATTAATTTATTTGTGCTTCCATTGTTAGGAAAGTCACAGTGCCTTTTGGGTATATCAGAACCTACCTGAAGTTCACGAACTATAAACAATGAATAACTCAACTCTGTTGTATGAAGTAGCCACAGTTACCAACCTTCCTGCAGAAATCAAACAAGTGATACAATAAAATAGGAATGATGCTGAAACTCTACAGCTTTTGCATGAAACACATAGAAGAAGGAAAGAAAAACAGGACAAACTCCAAGGGCAGGTAATATTACCTCAACGTTTATGGCATTTTTCTTTGCTGGCCGATTTAATGTGATCTTTGTGATGCCACCTTCGGAGGTCACCATCAGAGTTTCATATCCAGTTGATTTCCTGTCTGTTCCAGGCTCCACCTGACTAGAGGATTCCAATGAAGAACTCAAACTGGACACCAAATCCACATAGTTCTGCCGAGCAGTTTCCTGACAGGAAGATGACAAATCAGCCTTAGCCCATGGTCAACGAATAAGCGCTTTGAGAAAGTTACTATACTAATAAATAGCACCTTGCAATGAAGAATAGAAGCACATCAAGACCTCGAAGCCTCCATTTATAACGGCTTAATGAGAAGCACCAAACTTCTTTAGAAATACAGCAAATAAAAGTAGAGTAACTAGTAAATTCACCTTTGGCAGGCTGCCAAGGGTATTCCATGCATCCCATTTGGCCTTGTTGATCAAGTCAAATACACCTGGTTTGGGCATATTACAAGGTCCTTCAGTGGCCTGTGAAAAGGAGAGGGGCAATTAATGGTCAAATGTCCATGTAAACTGGAGCCCTAAATATTCAAGATCCATAAAATCCATAGGCGCATGAATGTCTCCCCCAAATCCTTTCCTTTCTCAGTACTTAAATTGATCTGCATTTTCCCCTACAGTCTCTTTGATGTTGTTGGTGAAAATGCACAAACAGAAAAAAGACTGGAAATAAATTATAACTGTCTATGAAAATAATGCTAGATAAAGGTTTTGGGGAAGTACTGTCTAAAAAATCTAACAGTTCATTAGTTTTATATTGGTAATCATATTTTCCACAATCAAAATATTCAAGCAAACAATTTTTAAAAGGAAGTAGTCAACAAATATTTGGAAATGCACAGCATATTCCAAAAGCCCATCTGAAGGTACAAAAAAACACCACTAATTCAGTGTGCATTTTTGGTACCTAGGCAACAAAACTGTAGCTGAGGCCTCGGCAAGGGTGGGGGCTGTCAGAGCCACTGGTCCTTAGGAAACTTGACTGAACAACACTTTAGTAAAAGCAAAAAGCAATTAAATTTTATTTTTGAGGCTAGGTGGAGTGGGTGTTTTGAGATGGAAAAATATCCCACTCAGCTACTTCTCAGAAATGGCAATTTAAAATTCCACTTAAAATGTTTAAAATTTTATAATACAGTTGGCTAAAAGAGGAAAGAAGAAAGTCTTTGAAAAACAGGCTGGGCGTAGTGGCTCACACCTATAATCCCAGCACTTTGGGAGGCCAAGGCTGGTGGATCACCGGAGGTCATGAGTTCAAGACCAGCCTGACCAATATGATGAAACCCTGTCTCTACTAAAAATACAAAAATTAGCCAGGTGTAGTGGTGGGCACCTGTAATCCCAGCTACTTGTGAGGCTGAGGCAGGATTGCTTGAACCTGGTAGGCAGAGGTTGCAGTGAGCTGAGATGGTGCAACTGCACTCCAGCCTGGGCCACAAAGTGAAACTTTGTCTTAAAAAAGAAGAAAAAAAAAAGGCAGTAAAGGCAGAAAAGGGGGCTATGAATTTCTATAGACAGAGGTAGTATCACCTGGCAAGAGTCAGCCAGCCTAGAAGTTAGAGGGGACACAACCCACAGGATAAGGGCTTGTCCTCAATGCTCACACCAACTGCAAGGCTGGAGGGTTCCCAGGACCACCCTCAGGTGCAATAATTTGCTAGGAAGACACCCAGAACTCATTGCAAGCTGTTAAACGCATAGTTAATAGTTTATTAAGGGAAAGGATAGCGATTAAAATCAGTCATTGGAGGACATACACAGGATGGAGTCTGGGGCAGTAGTAAATGTGGAGTTTCCTTGTCCTCTCCCCATGGAGTCAGTACAGGACCCCTCTCCCGGAATTGATGTGACAGTACACAGGGAGTCCTGCCAACCAGAGATGCTCAGTTCATCCAGTCTCAGTGTCCAGAGTTTTTAGTGGGGCTCCATCACCTGTGCATGATTGCATAACCTGAAGCCCCCACCCTAAACATCATTAAGACAATCCAGGTAAACAAAGACACTCCTATCAGGCTTTAGAGATTAACTTCCCAGAAGCTGAGGGAAAACCCACACCTCTTTTGGGGCAAGGTTAAATTTTTTACTATACACACCCATACGAAAGAGAAGGTCATACTCATCATAAAACAGAAAAATAGATAACATAAAACAGAAAAACAGGAGCCAGAGAGGCAGACATGACAGGGAAGCCTTTGGCATTGGAACTTAAAAGCTTCAGTTTCTAAATTTTGTTACAAAAATTTCCAAACATTCCAAAGTAGACTATTATAATGAATTCCCAATACCCATCACCCAAGTTCAGCAATTATCAAATTGCCTTACTTGCTTCATTTATCCTTTTTTTTTTTTTTTTTTTTTTTGAGACGGAGTCTCTGTCACCCAGGATGGAATGCAGTGGCACAATCACTCACTGCAAACTCCACCTCCGAGGTTCAAGCGATTCTTCCACCTCAACTTCCTGAGTAGTTGGGATTACAGGCGTGTGCCACCATGCCCAGCTAAATTTTGTATTTTTAGTACAGACAGAGCTTCAGCATTTTGGCCAGGCTGGTCTCAAACTCCTGACCTCAAGGGATCAACCCACCTCAGCCTCCCAAAGTGCTGGAATTAGGTGTGAGCCACCATGCCTGGCCTCATCTATCCTTTTCTTTCTTTTTGTGCTTAGAGAACTTCAACCATCCATGCTATTTCACCTCTATATCCTTAGTACCCATTTCTTCAAAATATCAACATTTATGTAACCTTGACACCATTAACAATGATTTCTAGGCATCTTCTAATACTCTATCCTTATTCAAAACTTCCCCAATTGTCTTAAAAATACCTTTTTCAATTGATTTATTCTAATCAAGAGCCAAATAAGGTCTACAAATGTGAATATTATATTTCGTAAGTCTCTTTTACTCTGGCATGACACAGAGGGGTTACTTTATTAGTAGTATTTCAAGGTAATATAAAAAAATGACACACACACACACACACACATATATATATATATATATATGTACTCTTCAGAGAAGAGGGAGCAAGACAAACTTAAAATATTAAGGCTACATTTTAGTAAACACACAGTGTATCTATTTAAGGAGTCATTTGCCCAACATTCTTTAAATAATGTCAGACAGTAGGCATTTACCTGCTTATATAGTGCGTAGAGTTTTAGCTTCACTTCGTTTCCTGGATCCTTCTTCAAGAGTTTCACCTGATTCATCGCATTTTCAAAGTCCTTCTGACTGGCTGTCATTGCTGCTCTATTCATGTGCAGCTGAACTACTGGGAAACTAATGACCTGCAGATAACTACAATGAGGCAGACTGATTTCTACTTGTTCCCAACCCTCACATTTCTGCAGCCTCATTTCTAATTGTTCCCAGCCCATACATAGCAAAATCCCATGCTTGTCCACAAATATTTTCTTTATACTTGCCCCAGCAAACTGGCTGCAAATAATTGGCTGTAAGGATTTCAAGATAAGAAATCAACACAGAAACTAATGGTAAATAAAGTAAATAAATAAAAAAGTAAATAACCATCCAGTGAGGTATTTGTAAGCAATTAAAGATAAAAGCAGCTGGAACAGGAATGACTATGTAAATTTTGCAGTAGGCAAGAAGTAAACGAAGAACATGCAAGAAAGTGAACAGCAGGAGACCAAAAGCTAAGCGCACAGAATTTAGCGCAGTGTCCCAAAGTCCTAAAACAGCTTCTGTACTCACTGCTAAACAAGCCATAAACTAATATGAGGTCAATTTTTTACCTCTTTGCTGGCAAAACTGGTGTTCCAACATATACACAGGCGGAAGGAGGGCAGAATGGCTAAACATCCAAGAAATGTTCAAAAGGACGTATGTACAGTTGCTGGCATTCCAGACAGAGCCACAGCCTTCTCAGCAGGTGGGAGGGAATCTACCTGCAGCGCAAGGGAGTCAGTGAAGCGGGCTCAGCAGGCTTGTCCCTTTCTATGGGGATGTATAACCAGCCAGCCGGGAGCAGAGCAGAAACCGCGGGGTGATTACGTTTTTAAGCACACACAGTGAGCGAGGGTGGGGTGGCAAACTTCAAAGGACTCGGGCCACAAGCAAAACATGGATGTTCACGACGATGACCCTGAATAATGGAGTTAATGGCATCAAAGTTGATTAAAATAATACAGGTTACAAAGCCCAAACCTAACATGTATCGCTCCCAAAACACAATTATGTAACTCGAAAATGGTACAATGCACTCTAGGTTCAAACCTTGGACTTAGTAACTGATTCAGTAAGATCAGTCTACAGTTAGTTTTTTTTTTTCTTTATTTTTTTAAAGACAGGGTTTCACCATGTTGGTCAGGCTGCTCTTGAACTCCCGACCTCAGGTGATCCGCCCGCCTTGGCCTCCAAAGTGCTTGGATTACAGGCGTGAGCCACCACGCCCGGCCTACAGTAAGTTTTTATTAAATTGCTTTTCTGTAAAGGGAAAAACTGCAACCTACATGACAAGTTCCAAGTAGAAAACGAAAGAAAAATTTAAAGTGTCCACAGAAAGCCGAAATGTGCGTTTCCACAAAATGTGGAACAAATTTATTTTTAAATAATGCGTGAGTTTTAAAAACAAACTGCAAAAACATGACCATATAAGAAAATACCTAAAGTCTGGAAAATCACTCATAATTCCACCACTTTAAGGCCACCATCGTGTTCCGGTTTTGTTCCCTATACACAGATTCGTGCTGGGTTCCCGGCATCCCAGGGAGGTGGAGCGCGCTTCTCAGCCGTTACCGCGCACGCGACCACTTCGCTTCATTGCATAGGTGTTCTCCAAAAAGCACAGTGCGTAAGTCCACACGACTGATAACTGCTTACGTTTACACTCACTTTTAGCAAGCAACGCTTTGCACCCCAGAAGCATCCCGGCTGGGAAGTGCAGGCCCGGGCGCCGGAGGAAGCACCGTGCCCAGCGGGGGCGGCTCAAGGGCCCGGAGTCCGGCCCCAGCGGGATGGGAGCGCTGCGCGGACGCCGGCGGAGACCTCGGGGACTGGGGACAGAGAGCCGCAGCCCTGACCTCACGACGCGTCCATCCTGACCACTCTGGGCCCAGCGGTGCAGGAGGGCGCGCCCGTTAGGTGGTCACTCCAGCGAACTCTCGCTGGAAAACCAGCAAAGGAAAATTCTGTTGCCGCCCAGACAAGATAACAGGAAGGGGCGGCTCCCACCGGCGGCGACCTTCGCCTGGACAGCCGTCTCCTGTGGGAGACCTTGGGCCGGCGGCCGGGGCTCCAAGCTTACCTCGGACACCAACGCTGCGCCAGTCTCCAAGCCGCGATCGCCATGTCTAGCCCCGACCTTGGGCGTCCGGGGCTGTACCGCGGCGGGGCTCGGGGGCGGGGCCGGGCGGGTCACTGCCAAGGTTGGGGGCGGGGCTGGGGCTCTGGGACTGCCAGGGGCCGGGGGCGGGGCCGGGGGCGGGGCCGGGCGGGTAACTGCCAGGGTTGGGGGCGGGGCCAGGCTGAAATCGAAGCCGGAACCCGAGGCGGGGGCCGGTGCTCTAGACGGTTAGGAGGCGGGGCTGAGATGCGGGGGCGGGGCCGGAGTGGGGGCGGGTATCGCCCGGGAGTGGAAGAAGGGCGCGGGGCGCGGGGACGGTGACCCGGGAAGGACCTGAGCGGCGCGTGGGGCAAGGCACAAATGCTTCCCGGCCTGGCTCCGCGGATCTGCCAGCTGGAGGCCCGGCTGCTCCCTCGGGCGGACCTCAGCTCTGCGAACTCTGCGGCTGCAGGAGCTCGGAGTCCCCTGCCCGGGGCCCTGGGGAGCCTGGCGAGGAGGGGTCGCTGAGTCCCGAGGGCCAGCCGTGAGCCGGGAGGTGGGATAACAATTGAGGGCGTGTGCTTAAAAGCGGCTATGTCATGCACCCCCAAATCGAAGGCTCGCAGACCTGGTAGGACGCCGGAGGATCAGAAGTGATTTCTGACGTATCCAACTTTTTAGTGTCAGAGTTTGTGGATATTTTTGAGTTCTGCTGAGGCATTTGCAAAGCATTTTCTTTGGGGAAGAATTCTTAAGAGTTGGAAGGGCCTTGGCTATGCCACCTTGTCCAGTTCCCAGAGAACCAAACAACAAAACAAAACCCCCCCTCTAAATCCGGTGCCCCAGGTGTCCTATTTAAGCGTGCCTAGGCGTTTTAGATTTATGTAGCTGACACTTGTGGACTACCTATAGTGAGCCAGGCTAATTGTAATTCTTTCAACAACACTGTAAGGAAAATGATATTGCCCTGTTGAGGATATTACTCTGTTGAACTGATGTGGAAACTGAGACCCAGAAAGATTAATCCGATGACTTGCCCAAAGCCATGACACTTGCAGGTGGGCATGTTGCAGGATGAGCCGCTGACAGAGCCCCTCAGACACAGGAGTGAGGAAGGAAGAGACTTTATTCAGCTAGCTGTGGAGCATTGGTGGACTCGAGTCCAGAAACAGAGCTCCCCGAAAAGCAGTTTTTTTCCCTTTTTAAAGACGTACAACCCAAGGGGGAACAAAGGTAAAACTGTGTCATTGCCCATTCGCTGGACATCTGACCTTACAGTCGTTGACTTTCATTGATTTGCTAATTTACATGTGGAAGGGAAAAGAGGAAGAATTACAGAAGTTAAACAAAGACAGTAAGTCACTCAGTGACAGAGGTATTTCTAAGGGTTGGGTCTAGATTGTACAAACGTGGAATATGTGCCTCAGAGCAGGTCCTTGGGCTCCAGGAAAAACGTTATTTTGCAACATTTTCAAGGCTGATAGATAACATAGGCACCAGTTACAGAGAGGGGAGTTATTTTCTCAGCCCTTGGACCCCACTGTGGTTGGGCCGGTAGCGCCAGCCAGCCGCCTGACTGCTGACTTCAACTTTGTGTTACTTTATCTACCCTCCCACCTTTTCTAACAGAAGATGGGCAAGCTCAGCAGAGTCCAAGTTTTAAGTAACTTTATCATTGCTTAAGTTTCATCAGGTACATCTGGGTAACAGTGTAGGTGGGGCAACACTGAAAGTCAAGTAGAACAATTTGGGCTTATCCCAAAGCCTTTCTCCAGATTTTTTTTTTTTTTGAGACGGAGTTTCACTCTTATTACCCAGGCTGGAGTGCAATGGCGCGATCTCGGCTCACCACAACCTCCGCCTCCTGGGTTCAGGCAATTCTCCTGCCTCAACCTCCTCAGTAGCTGGGATTACAGGCACGCGCCACCATGCCCAGCTAATGTTTTTTTTGTATTTTTAGTAGAGACGGGGTTTCACCATGTTGGTCAGGCTGGTCTTGAACTCCTGACCTGAGGTGATCCACCCGCCTCGGCCTCCCAAAGTGCTGGGATTACAGGCGAGAGCCACCACACCTGGCCTCTTCAGATGTTACAAAGTGGTAGTTGGTAGGCTGAGCTGTGTCTCAAAGACCTTGATCCTCTCCAAGGCTGTTAGGTGACCCTCACAGGTGATGGAAATGGAATAATCAGAAATTGCAGATAATACAAGACTCATTCATCTCCAGAAGATGAAACAGCTCTCATGGAAATATTTTTAAAATCTCTTACTGGTAAGCACATTTTGATGGCGAAACCTTTTGCAATACAAGTGAACTACTCTCAGGCTTATACCTACCACAGAAAAGAGTGGGGTGTGGGAAATTAGCTTGTCTTTTTCAAAGTGTAATTTAAAATATATAGAAAAAGCATGTGTCAAAGATCTACTTAGCTCATTAATTAGGGAACCAGCAGAGCGCTAAACAAGATGTTAAAAGACTAGTTAGTATACTCAGTGTAAAAAAAGAATGCTGGAATAGATTGCAAGTTAGAAATAAAACTGGTTAATATCCTATAGAGCAATAAAACCATAACCTCTGGAGGAATGCTTTTCCAATTGGATGAATTATTTGCATCTCTACCAGCAGTTATTTATTGAAGCCTCATTATATCTAGCATTTGAGAGAAAGGAGATGGTTGCAGAAACAGATATCCCTGGCAGAGGGTCATCTTGGGTCCATGTTTGATTTACTAAACTGTTAAGAGGAGTCCAAACCATGCCTTGTAAACATGGCTGCCATAGCACTGTGGGTGGGAGGGCCAGTTGCAGCAAAAAGGAATCATTGTGATTTGGGTAGATGCTCCATCTAGCTTGAAGATTATTGTATCTGTGCTAAGGAGTTTGGATTCTGTGCTGAGAGCAAGTGGAGAGCCATTGAAGATACAATTGGCATGCCTAGCTATCTGGCTCTCAGTGAAATCCTGGACCCCAGGTATATCTTCAGGGTATAATGCTTGTGGGTAAGAGTACAAAAGGCAGAAGCTCACTCAAGACCTTTCTAAATCTCTAATTTTCACCCTGTTATGTAATCAGCTTCCCATAGAGCTTCTGAAGATCTTGGGAAAGGGTCCTCCAGTCCAGCTAGATCCTGTCTAATTGATTGCAGGGGATTTTTGCTGCCTAGGAGGGCAGTTGATGTGCTTTGGGTTCAGAGAAACTCAGACCCTCCTACCAGGTGCCCAGGAGACGTTGTCTCTGACTATAATGAATCTTTGTTGTCAGGGTATCAACTTCACAGTGTTGTGCTCAGTGGTAGGGTGAATGTTTTTTTTTCCAGATCACAGAGTAGATTATAACAGAGTAGAATGTAACATGATGACTGTCAGTCATAATTTTCATTTCTGACATTTACATCATAATAGCATACTGATATTACATCAGTATCTAATATTTACATCAGATACTGTTATTACAACATATAAAAAGTCTATCACATTCAGTCTTGAGGAACAATTCTAATACACTGTCCAATTAAGAGTGCAAGCTAGAAATCTGGGAGAGTCTTGGACTCCTTTACCTCACTGACACCTCACATCTGTCATTCACCAAATACTAGTGTAAGGCCGGTTGCCTCGCCAGGAGGTCGGACACACCCACCTCTGCACTCAGCACCTGACTCTGCACCCGGCACCAGGCTCTGCACTCAGCAACTAGCTCTGCCGCATGGCTCCCCTGGAAGGCTCTGGCTGATGCAACCCTGGCCGGCTTTCACACCGGAAAACCCACCCAACAACCTGCCAACCAATAGTGGCCTGCCCTGTCCCAATCCCGCTCCCCTGGACCCAATCAGAGCACCCAGCTGTTGTTCGGTCCTCATAGCCGTAAAAACCCCACGCCCCAGGAAGTCGGCTCGACTTCTCTGGCCCCCTTTCCGGTGGACCATAGAGCCTCACCTGGGAGCCGAATAAATTGGCATTTAATTTTCTTATACTGGCCTCAGTTTCCTCATTTTAAACTTGGTAATAACCCTTAAAACTAGTGATTCTGTCTCCTAAATATTTTTTATTTTTCCCCCTTGTCTCATACCCGTCTACATGGTCTTAATTCATGCCCTCATTGATTTTGAGATTACTGTTATATGGATACCTGCGGCAGCCACTTCCCAGTTTTGCTAATTTAGTCCCACCTCTGCAGTCCATTCTCTCCCTGCTTCCTGGCTGATTCCTTTAAATTTTAAATCTTACACTACGCACGATTCTCTCCGATCTTTCCCCATGACTGAAAATCTCTTAGTGAGTCCCCTTTGCCTGCTAAACAAACCCAAGCTGCTTAGCACTGGCAAATAAGGCCCACAAGATTTGCCCTTGCCTTCCTTCCCAGGCACCTCTTTACAGCCCCACAAGTTAACTTCCCATTTCAGGTGAACTTGGGATACTCAGTTTCTCTGAGTTTCCAGGTTCTCTCATTCCAGGCACTGTCATATCCAGGAATCTCCTCTGACCCACCCACTGGTGAGCTCTGTCCTTCTGAGCTCCTACAGTCTCCTGGGCTTCTCTTCCTTCTGGCTCCTATGTTACTGTGTTTTATGTCTGACTAGTAATCTACGTATTTCATTACAAAGGGCACATCCTGGGAAGAATTCTACCATATATTCAACCCCATTTCTCATCTCCGGACATACTGCTTGACACAAAATACTGTACTCTCTGAAGTTTTGTTGGATGATGGATAAGCTGTTGAAAGTTTCCTTCTAGAGCTTGGTTTTCCACATTTGATAAAAAGTTGTGAGTCAATTGCTACGTTTGTATTTAGTTGTAAGAAAGTGTTAACATGAATGTTTTTGTGGTTTGAAATGTTGCATTTTCAGTGAGTGGTAGCTAAAGGCAAAGGAATTTGACTATTGCCAAGTTCCTGTGCTGAAATGAACTGGGAAAAGTGGTATGAAGGAAACTATGGTGTTATTTAACTCTATACATTTCTGGGTAAAAAAAATCTATTATAACTTTTTCCGTTAGTTATTAAAATGATTACTCCACGTTCAATGTTCTGTATCATAATTGTTTCCTGCTTTAGTTGAATGACATTGCTTGAGATAAATTAAACCTGTGCCATTATTTTTTTTTTTCAAAATTAATCCTCCTTTTTTCTTCCTAGCTAGGCTTTGTATCGCCTTCCTACACAGTGTTATACGTCAGAGATATTAAAAATAATATGCTGGAATATTACCTGCTTTTGGGTATTTTTCTTATTTCCCATTGTTATAATTTAGAGAAGAAAGTCATTTCAAAAGTAAACACTTGACTCATTCTATCACCTCTGCCTAAGTGCTTTACACCTACATCATTTGTTCATTCATCCAAGGTTCTTTTATCTACCCTTTCTGTATGTTGCACAAGCATTAAGCTGACTGTGTACTTGAGGATTACTTTTCAACTATTCTTCTGTAGCAAAAAAATCATTTTTGGAGGAATCCCCCTCTGAAAATGATTGGAACTGATAGATACACTGTGTAAAAAATGGCTGTTTTTTTCTGGAGTCATTCTACTTTTTCTTGTTTACAGCACAGCTTAAATTAATTTATCTGTCCTAATGAATACATAAGAACAAGACCAATACCTACAATTTAGTCAACCACAGAGAGCCATAAAGACAATTATAACACATGTATTCAGCACAATGTTATATAATTTACACACATTTAAGGGCCGAGAAGAATGTTCGAGAATGGCATCCATGTTTGGTAGAAGCAGATGATACCCTTGTTGACTCAGCAGAGGTGACCTTGCCTTCTCCGTTCTGTAAAAGAAAGAAGTAAATTTGAAATTCCATTCCTAAATCACCAACTTAACTTTAAATGTGATTAGAAAAACATAGTCAATCCTCATTTTTTGCAGTTTGTATATTTGAGAATTTGCCTACTTGCTAAAATTTATTTGTAAACTTTATTTTATTTATTTGTATTTATTTATTTTTTCTTTGAGATGGAGTCTTGCTCTCTCACCGAGGCTGGAGTGCAGCGGCATGATCTCAGCTCACTGCAGCCTCCGCCTCCTAGGTTCAAGCAATTCTCTTGTCTCAGCCTCCCAAGTAGCTGGGAGGAATGTTGATGTCACCATATATAGTTGTAAATGTGTCTATTTCTCTATCAGTTCAATCAGTTTTTGATTCATGCATTTTGGAACTCTGTTGTTTGGTCGATACAAACATAACTGTATGTCTTCTGGATGAATTGACCTTTATCATCTTGTACTGTCCCTTTTTATCCTTGGTAAGTAATTTTCCTTTATATGAAGTCTATTTTTTATATTACTAGACACAACATAGCTTTCTTTTGATTAGTGTTTGCATGGTTTGTTTTCATTCTTTCACTTTTAATATATGTATATCATCATATTTAAAGTGAGTTTCTTGTAGACAACATACAGTTTTTTAAAAATCCAATCTGACAATCTTTGTTTTTTAAATGATATATTCAGACCATTTACATTTAATGTGATTACTGATATAATTGGATTTAGAACTCCTATTTTGTTATTTTTCTGTTTGTTTTTGCTCTTCTCCTTCCTTACCTTCTTTGAATTATTTTTAGTATTCCATTTTAATTTATTCCTTAGGGTTTTTTTTCTTCCTTTCTTTCTTTTTTTGCCTATGTCTGTGTTAGTCCATTCTCACACTGCTATAAAGAACTACCTGACCAGTAAATCCCAGCACTCTAGAGGCTGAAGCAGGTGAATTGCTTGAGCTCAGGAGTTCAAGACCAGCCTGGACAGTATGGTGAAACCCCATCCCTACAAAAAATACAAGAAAATTAGACAGATATGGTGGTACATGTCTGTACTCCCAGCTACTCAGAAGACTAAGGCAGAGGATTGCTTAGGCCCAGGAGGCAAAGTCAACCTGAGTCAAGCTGAGATTGTGGCACTGCATTCCAGCCTGGGAGACAGAGCAAGACTCTGTGAAACAAAGCTACAGAAACAGCAACAACAACAACAAAAAAACCCAAGCCAACAACCTACCTGGGACTGGGGAATTTATAAAGAAAAGAGGTTTAATGGTTCTGCAGGTTGTAGAGGACACATGGCTGGGGAGGCCTCAGGAAACTTACAATTATGGCAGAAGGTGAAGGGGAAGCTGGTACATCTTCACATGGTAGAGCAGGAGAGGGAGACTGAAAAGGGAAGCACTACACACTTTTAAACAACGAGATCTTATGAGAACTAATTCACTATCACAAGAACAGCAAGGGGAATGTCTGCCCCCATGATCCAATCACCTCCCACTAGGCCCCTTCTTCAACACATGGGGATTACAGTTCAACATGAGATTTGGGTGGGGACATAGAGCCAAACCGTATCAATCTCCTTGTATTTTTTTCTGGTGGTTGTTCTAGGGAATATATGTATATAATATTATATATTACATATATGTGTATATATATTCTCTTAATTTACCTGGATTTAATATTTAACAACTTCAAGTAAAATGTTGAAGATTAGCAACCATATAGGTTTCTTTATCTTCTCTCTTTTTGTTTTAGTTGCCATCTGTATTACATTTGGATACATTGACACCCTCCCAAACAGTGTTACAATTTTTGCTTTCAAACTTCATACACAGTTTCAATAAGTTAAAAAAGAAAAGTGTTATTTAACTAAATATTTATCATTTCTACTGTTTTTTATTCATTCCCGAAGTTTCAAGTTTTATTCTGGGAACATCTTTCTTCCATATTAGTTTCCTTTAGCAATTTTTCTTAGATATATTGGCAATGAATTCTCTTTGTTTTCCTTCATTTGAGAATATCTTTATTTTACATTCATTCCTGAAGGATACTTTCACTGAACACAGAATTCTGAGTTGACATTTTTTTTCTTTCAGCACTTCAAAGATTTTGCTCCACTGCCTTTATAGTTCCTGATGAGGAATCATTAGTATTCACTAGTACTTGTAGTATTTGAGTCGTTGCTCTCCTATATAAAATATATCATTTTGCTATGGCTGCTTTCTAGATATTTTTCTTTATCTTTGGTTTTCTGCAGTTTAATTTTGATGTGTGATGGCATGGTTTTTTTTGAGTTTACTTTGTTTGGGTTTTCTAGACTTCTTGAATCTATCTATGAATTTGTGTATTTTGCCATATTTGAGGAGTTTTTCTTTCTTATTTTGTCAAATATTTCATCTGTCTTGGTATCTTTCATCTCTGCTTCAGCGACTCCAATGATACTGAGATTGTCCCACAGGCTCCTATGGCTATTTACCTACTTTTAATCCTTTTTCTCTTTGTTTCACAGGTAGGTAATTTTTACTAATCTGGCTTTAAATTCACTGACATTATTCTCTCTCATCTCAATTCTGCTGTTGAGCCCACTCAATGTATTTTTAAATTTCAGGTATTCTACTTTTCAATTCTTAAATTTCTCTTTGGCTCTTTTTTATAGTTTCTTTTTCCCTGCTTACTACTCATGTCTTTCTTTTCAATTTGGAAGTGCTTACATTCACCTCATAGAAAAAGGGCATAATGACTGCTTTAAATTATTGACCCCTATGCATTTGGTCTCTTGCACTTGACCCCTTGGATTCTTTATGGCTCCAGTGCACCTGCTTTGGACTTCACTTGTCCATTGGACTTCCCCACCCTCACTGCTGTGGCCTGCAATTGACACTATCATGTCAAAGTCATGTCTTGAGTCCCCAGCTAGGCTAGTATCATTGCTATTTCCTCTTCCCCAACAGTGTCTTTGATCATGCTGGGCAAGCTGAATTAAATGCATTCACTGATAGAAAAATTGCAGAAAAATCGCAGATTCAATCCAGCCAATGTAACACTTTATTACAATAATACAGTGTGATTATTCTCTTGAATAACTGTTTGCATTCTGAAGCATCTGAAGTAGAATTTCATGGAGCACAAATGTAGTGGACATTTCATACCTCCAAATGTTTTAAGCCAAATTGTGATTGCAGACAGCCCTTACAAATCTAATTACATGTCTTACAATGACTCCACAGGTACCCAGGCCAGATGGAATTAGTATATTTGTGCTGCTATTAATCATGTGAGAATAAGACAAATAATATATTAACATGATTATGTAAAATGATCTGCCATTTATCTGCTGTGATCACCTACTTCATTAAGGTATTGGCAGCATTTAGCAAGGCTGATGTTACAGTCTGTTTTTGTTGCTATAAAAGAATGCATGAAGCTGGTAGTTTGTAAAGAAAAGAGGTTTCTTTGGCTCTTGGTTCTGCAGGCTATACAAGAATCATGGCACCAGCATCTGCTTCTGGTGAACAGCTTAGGCTACTTCCATTCCTGGTGGAAGGGAAAGGGGAACTGACATATGCAGAGATCACATCCAAGAGGGAAATCAAGAGAGAGAGGTGGGAGGTGCCAGGCTCTATTTAACAACCAGTTATCTTGGGAGCTAATAGAGTAAGAACTCACTGATACTTACCACCCCCATCCTCCATCTCTTCATGAAGGGTCTGCCCCCATGATCCATATACCTCTCATTAGGCCCCACCTTCAACACTGGGGATCACATTTCAACATGAGACTTGGAGGGGACAGACAAACCATATCCAAACTATAGGAGTGGCAAATTGACAACATCTACTTGTCCATTCAAAAGAAATAGTTGGTTAAAAACATGACATGATCCATGGATGTTTCAGCTTTTCTTTCACTGACCTGGCATACTGAAAAGCAATAAATTCCTTCCTAACTTAAATAAAGTAATGGCAGATATGCCTAAGACCTCAAATCTATTTAATGTAGCTGGAGTTAATTTGATTAATTGTGAAGCTCTAGGCAGTAATTTCTTAAACTTTGTGCTTAGCTTTATTAACCTTCATAAGCTAAGATCAACTTTTCTGTTGCTGTCATACTTTTAAAAACTGATGTTAAGCACTAATTGCTGATCTCAAACCCATTTAAAAATATTCCATTGTGTTCTGGGTAATTTCCTTATTTTTCTTTAATTTAAACTTGAAATGTTTGCCTATTAAGTGCTGTGATGGAACCTTTCCCTATGAAATTTTCTAGAGAAAAAATTTTACTTTATTTACAGATGCTCAGAATTGGAATTCATTCTTTTTTTTTTTTTTCTCTTTTTTTTGAGAAAGAGTTCCGCTTTGTCATCCAGGCTGGAGTGCAATGGCACGATCTCAGCTCACTGCAGCCTCTGCCTCCTGGGTTCAGGTGATTCTCCTGACTCAGCCTCCTGAGTAGTGGGGACTACAGGCATGTGCCACCACACCCAGCTAATTTTTATATTTTTAGTAGAATTAGGGTTTCACCATGTTGGCCAGGATGGTCTCTATCTCCTGACCTCGTGATCTGCCTGCCTTGGCCTCCCAAAGTGCGTGGGCCACTGCGTCTGGTCTGGAATTCATTCTTTTATGTATCCAAGAGGTGTTTGCTGAGTGGTTACTACGTACCAGGCCTGTCCTAGGCACTCGGGAGATGGGGTGAACCAGACACATAAATGCCTTGCTTTTATGGAGTTCACATTCCAGTGAAAAAAGGCAAAAATAATAGGTGGACAAGTGCATAAAATAATTTCAGTTATTAAATATTATGTAGAAAATGACCAGCTTATTTAAAACCTTGTAGGGTGTGTTTAGAGTTTGGAACAAATAGAAGTTACTGGGAACTTAAAGTGGAAAGTGTAAGCAGGTTCACTATACACTGGTTGTCAACGTATCACCCACCTACCTATCAGGTTACCTGAAGTGGGTTTATTACTCACAGAAAGGCAGCCAGGAACAACTGAAGCCTAAGGTCCATTGTAAGCTGGTCCCTCAAGGCACAGGAAATCTGCCCTGGGCAGATGGAGTCTTGTCTGTACATCTCCACTTGCACTGCCCGTGAGGGACCCCAGAAAGCATCCCACTCTGTGTTTTACACTCTGGGGTCCTGGGGGTTGCTGGGCCAAAGCACTGAAGGACATCCTGTTTCTGAAGAGGAGGAACTGCAATAGAGCCCAGGCTGTTGTGGCCAGCTTCTTCTTATCTCAGGACATTGCATTTCAGCACAGGCTGGAGTGCAATGGCACAATCTTGTTTCGCCACAATCTGTGTCTCCCAGGTTCAAGCAATTCTCCTGCCTCAGCCTTCCAAGTAGCTGGAATTACTGGCATGCGCCACCACGCCCTGCTAATTTTATATTTTTACTAGAGACTGGGTTTTACCATGTTGGTCAGGCTGGTCTTGAACTCCTGACCTCGGGTCATCCGCCAGCCTTGGCCTCCCAAAGTGCTGGGATTACAGGTGTGAGCCACTGCACCCAGCCCCCAGCACATTTTATACATATTCTTGAAAACTACAAATGAGAAAGATAGAAGAACTGGGTCGATTCAAAGTTTCCTAGATAACTGTCGGTAGAAAGAAGTCTTTACAAGTCCAAACTGGCTGCAATATTTAAAAACGGATTAAGGCAAGAAAGAGTAATTAAAAGTGATAAAAGTTCAGATAGAAGATGAACTTGAATCAAGGTAGGGGGAGTGAAGATGAAGAGAAAGAAGGGCTCTCTGTAAACTGTAGAATATGCTTTTAGATCACTAGAAATATTGCCTACAAACAATGATATATTCTTTCTTTTCCCTACTATAAATGCAACTCTTACTTGTTTCTTGTGTCTATAACCTTTTTGTACTTGGATATTGATATCTCGCTCTAGTCTTGGGCAGTTCTTTGTTATCATTCCTTTGAATAAACAAACAATCTAGCCCTATCTTTTTCTCTCTTCTTCTTTAAGGCCAGTAAGTTTTAGATTTACCATTTTGAGGCCATTTTCTATAACCCGTAGGCACGCTTCATTGCTTTTTATTCTTTTTTCTTTTGCTTCCTCTGAATGTGTATTTTCAAATAGCCTGTCTTCAAGCTTTCTAATTCTTCTTCTCTATCAATTCTGCTATTAAGAGATTCTAATGCATTCTTCAGTGTGCTGATTCCATTTTCCAGATCTGGAATTTCTGCTTGATTCTTAATTATTTCAGTCTCTTTGTTAAATTTATCTGACAGAATTGTGAATTCCTTCTCTGTGTTATCTTGAATTTCTTTGAGTTTCCTCAAACAGCTACTTTAAATTCTCTGTCTGAAAGGTCACATATCTCCATTTCTCCAGGACTCCATGTTGGTCAGGCTGGTCTCAAACTCCTGACCTCAGGTGATCTGCCCACCTCAGCCTCCCAAAGTGCTGGGATTACAGGCGTGAGCTACCGCGCCTGGCCCTCTCTTTGCTTTTTTCAAGCAGAAGGAGTTTTACCCTGTAGCCACCATAGCTGGTAATGTGCTGAGTCTCACCTGAAAGCAGCAATTCTTACAGGCTCACCCAAGGCCCTTGAGGTAGTACCTGGATGTTGCTGCTGGTTATTCGGGGCCTAAGGGCTCTTCAGTTAGCGGGTGATGGGGTCCTTCCCTTTAAGGCAGAGGGTTCCCTTCTGGCCCAGGTTGTGTCTAGAAATGTCACCTGGCAGCTAGGGCCTGGAACAGGGGCCTCACAACTCTGAGCAGTGCCCTATTCTGCTGAGCTGACATTTAAGATGCAAGACAAGGTCCTCCCCACTCTTCCCTCTCCTCCCCTCAAGCAGAAGGAAAGGGGTCTCTTTTGGAGCCAGGAGCTGTGCAGCCTGGAGTTATGGGAGAGGTGATATCAGCACTCCCTCAGCCAGGGACTCAGCTGATGCCTCAGTAGTTTGCCTGCCCCTTAGTCTACGGTCTTTGGGCCCAGTTCAGAGCTAGGACTAACCTAAGAGTTGCAGTCCTTATTGCCTAGACTGCCTTCCAAGTTTACTTAGAGACCCAGAGCACTTCAGCCTTCTTTGGCAAGGTTTGCAGGCACTCAAATTTGGACCTCCGGGATGGGTGATTCCCCTCTGGCTAGGGCTGGTTTAAATGCTCCCGCTGTGGGCAGGCAGCAGCTGAGTTTGGTCTAGAAAGGAAAACTTTCTGCTCTAACAAGACAGCACTGAGTTCAATGCCTCACAATTGCTGTGTTCTCCCTTCCCCGGTGCCCAGAGTGCTTTCTGTACCACTCTCTGCTGCTGGGGGTGGGGAAGTGGTGGTGTCAGCAGTTTAAGACTGTTATTTAAATCTCTTCGGTGCCTCTTGTTAGCAATACAAAGTTAAAACTGGTTATTATGAGGGCTTGCCTAATTTTGACTCTTATGAAGGTGTTTTTATCTGTGTACATAGTTGACAACTTGTGCAACTTGTCCTTGCCAGGGGATGACTGGTGGAACATTCTGTTCTACCACGTTGCTCCATCTCTTTCCTTGACCAACACTTATTTTCTGTTTTTGGATGGTGGTGAACTTCATGTGTGTGAAGTGGGAGACTGCATATATATATATGTTCACTACGTGTATATATATATGTCTTTTTGTCTCTTTTTATTTTTTTTTTTTCTCACAATAAAACCTAGTCAGATTTTCTAATTCATTTTTGGAGATTTTACCTTCTCCATATTTATTTCTCCCATCCAAATAATCATTTTCTTTGGTATTTCTAAATGTATTAGTATAGAAGTACATGTTATTTTAAAAATCAACTTCTTGCCTCTCACTATTTCATCTTCTATTCATATATTTTTTTTGTTTATTTTTATTTTTTTGTTGAGACGGAGTCTCGCTCTGTCGCCCAGCCTCGAGCGCAGTGGTGCAATCTCGGCTCACTGCAAACCCCACCTCCCGGGTTTAAGCGATTCTCCTGACTCAGCCTCCTGAGTAGCTGGGAGGCTATGCCACCACGCCCAGCTATTTTTTGTATTTTTTTTTAGTAGAGGCAGGGTTTTACCATATTGGCCAGGATGGTCTCGACTTCTTGACCTCAGGATCTGCCTGCCGGCTGAAGTGCTGGATTACAGGCGTGAGCCACCACGCCAGGCCTATATTTTTTCATACGAACTTTTCCCGCTTCCAGTTTTTCCTTACAATGCAAATAACTAGCATTTTCATATATGTTGTCAATCATACAAATTTTCTGTTTTCTAATTCATTAGCTTCTAGGTTGCCCTTTACTTTTTAAAATTCTGCTTTCTTTGAAGATGTCCTTTTGTCTTGTTTTTTCTAACTTTTTGGAAAAATTGAGTTGACTATTTTTTCTTATAAATAAAGTGTAACAATTCCCTTCTGAATACAGTTTTGATCACATTCGTATGTTATTATTATTATACTTTAAGTTCTGGATTACATGTGCAGAACATGCAGGTCTGTTACATAGATATACATATGCCATGGTGGTTTGCTGCACCCATCAACCCATCATCTCGGTTTTAAGCCCTGCATCATTAGGTATTTGTCCTAATGCTATCCCTCCCTTGGATCCCATCCCCAGACAGGTCCCAGTGTGTGATGTTCCCCTCCCTATGTCCATGTGTTCTCATTGTTCGACTCCCACTTATGAGTGAAAACATGGGGTATTTGGTTTTCTGTTTCTATGTTAGATTGCTGAAAATGATGGTTTCTAGCTTCATCCATGTCCCTGCAAAGGACATGAACTCATTCTTTTTTATGCTGCATAGTATTCTATGGTGTATATGTGCCACATTTTCTTTATCCAGTCTATCATTGATGGGCATATTGGTTGGTTCCAAATCTTTCCTACTGTAACTAGTGCTGCAATAAACATACGTGTGCATATGTCTTTATAATAGAATGATTTATAATCCTTTGGGTATATACCCAGTAATGGGATTGCTGGGTCAAATGACATTTCTGATTCTAGATCCTCAAGGAATCACCACACTGTCTTCCACAATGGAGGAACTAATTTACATTCCCACGAACAGTGTAAAACAAAGTGTTCCAATTTCTCCACGTCCTCTTTAGCATCTATTATTTCCTGACATTTTAATGATGAACATCAATGCAAAAATCTTCAATAAAATACTGACAAAATCCAGCAGCACTTCAAGAAGCTTATCCATCACAATCAAGTGGGCTTCACCTCTGCGATTCAAGGCTGGTTCAACATGTTAATAAACGTAATCCACCACATAAACAAAATCAAAGACAAAAACCACATCATTATCTCAATCGATGCAGAAAAGACCTTCAATACAACTTAACACCCCTTCGTGCTAAAAACACTCAATAAACCAGGTATTGAAGGAACATATCTCAAAATAATAAGAGCTATTTTTGACAAACCCACAGCCAATGTCATACTGAATGGGCAAAAGCTGGAAGCATTCCTTTTGAAAACCGGCACAAGACAAGGATGCCCTCTCTCACCATTCCCATTCAACATAGTATTGGAAGTTCTGGCCAGGACAATCAGGCAAGAGAAAGAAATAACTGGTATTCAAATGGGAAGAGAGGAAGTCAAATTGTCTCTGTTTGCTGCTGACATGATCACATATTTAGAAAACCCCACCGTCTCAGCCCAAAAACTCCTTAAGCTAATAAGCAACTTCAGCAAAGTCTCAGGACACAAAATCAATGCGCAAAGCTCACAAGCATTCCTATACACCAATAATAGACAAACAGAGAGCCAAATCATGAGTTATTTCCCATTCACAGTTGCTACAAATAGAATAAAACACCTAGATATACAACATACAAGGGACGGGAAGGGCCTCTTCGAGGAGAACTACTAACCACTGCTCAAGGAAATGGGAGAGAACACAAACAAATGGGAAAACGTTCCACGCTCATGGATAGGAAGAATCAATATTGTCAAAATGGCCACACTGCCCAAAGTAATTTATGGATTCAACACTGTTCCCATCAAGCTACCATTGACTTTCTTCACAGAATTAGAAAAAATTACTTTAAACTTCATATGAACTAAAAAAGAGCCCATATAGCCAAGACAAACCTAAGCAAAAAGAACAAACCGGGAGGCATCATCCTACCTGACTTCAAACTATACTACAAGGCTACAGTAACCAAAATAGCATGGCAGTGGTACCAAAACCGATATATAGACCAG
>NW_022437010.1:7189122-7234670 GCF_009761245.1 Sapajus apella | reverse complement strand
CAGCAAACAGAGACAATTTGACTTCCTCTCTTCCCATTTGAATACCAGTTATTTCTTTCTCTTGCCTGATTGTCCTGGCCAGAACTTCCAATACTATGTTGAATGGGAATGGTGAGAGAGGGCATCCTTGTCTTGTGCCGGTTTTCAAAAGGAATGCTTCCAGCTTTTGCCCATTCAGTATGACATTGGCTGTGGGTTTGTCAAAAATAGCTCTTATTATTTTGAGATATGTTCCATCAATACCTGGTTTATTGAGTGTTTTTAGCACGAAGGGGTGTTAAGTTGTATTGAAGGTCTTTTCTGCATCGATTGAGATAATGATGTGGTTTTTGTCTTTGATTTTGTTTATGTGGTGGATTACGTTTATTGATTAACATGTTGAACCAGCCTCGAATCGCAGAGGTGAAGCCCACTTGATTGTGATGGATAAGCTTCTTGATGTGCTGCTGGATTTTGTTCGTCAGTATTTTATTGAAGATTTTTGCATTGATGTTCATCATGGATATTGGCCTGAAATTTTCTTTTTTTGTTGTGTCTCTGTCAGGTTTGGGGGTCAGGATGATGCTTGCTTCATAAAATGAGTTAGGGAGAATCTCTCCTTTTTCTATTGTTTGGAATAGTTTCAGAAGGAATGGTACCAGCTCTTCTTTGTACCTCTGGTAGAATTTGGCTGTGAATTGGTCTGATCCTGGGCTTTTTTTGGTTGGTAGGTTATTAATTACTGCCCCCATTTTAGAACTTATTGCTGTATTCAAGGATTTGACTTCTTTCTGGTTTAGTGTTGGGGGGGAGGTGTATGTGTCCAGGAATTTTTCCATTTCTTCTAGATTTTCTAGTTTATTGCTGGCTTTCAAATTTGTTTACTCTTGCTTCTCTAGTTTTTTTTTTTTTTTTTTTTTTGAAATGGAGTTTTGCTCTTGTTACCCAGGCTGGAGTGCAATGGTGCCATCTCAGCTCACAGCAACCTCTGCCTCCTGTGTTCATGCAATTCTCCTGCGTCAGCCTCCCGAGTAGCTAGGACTACAGGCACGTGCCACCACGCCCAGCTAATTTTTGTATTTTTTTTTTTTTTTTGAGTAGAGTAGGGGTTTCACCTTGTTGACCAGGATGGTCTCGATCTCTCGACCTCGTGATCCACCCGCCTCGGCCTCCCTAAGTGCTGGGATTATAGGCGTGAGTCACCGTGCCTGCCAACGCAGTTGATATTCTGATTGGGTGGCTTCCCAGGCTCCAAACCAGAAGTGATTCTGTCAGATGTTTTCTTCCAAATGCCACTGGTGAGGAGGAGGGTCACGTCTGGCTGCAGTTTTTCTTGGCTCTGTTCCAGGGAACTGTTCTGGCTGAAGGGGGTAAAGCAAGATGTTTGTCAAGAGCTGCCTCTTCCAAGAACCAGGGCCACCTGACTGCTCTTCTGTCACAGCTGCTTGGATCTGTTATCTACATTTTGGGCATCTCTATTAGCAACAGGGAGTCCACCTAATCTGGAGAGCTTGGGGTCTTACTTACAGTGTTATTTCACAGCTTTCCTCTTCCAGCCATATCATTTACTTTTCCTCTATCTGCTTTCCTTCTTTCAAGAAACTTGTGGAAGTCAATAGTCCACTAGTGTTTCTTCTCTAACTTTCTCATTTATTTATGCGTTTTTAAATTTCTTTATTTTCAATTTTAATGAGATTCTTTGAGAGGTTAGATATTATTCTGTGTGGTCAATCAGTCATTTTGAGCTGGAAGTCCAAGCAGACACCTTGATATTAATGGCAGTCAAGGCTGAATTTAAGGCAAAATAATTGTATGTGGCAAAGTGGCCACTTTAATGATAATCAGTCCTATCAACTATGGAAATTAATGATAAATCTTTAATAAATAGAGACAGGGTTTCTCCATGTTGGTCCGGCTGGTCTTGAACTCCTGACCTCAGGTGATTCAGCCGCCTCCACCTCCCAAAATGTTAGGATTACAGGCATAAGCCACCTTGCCCAGCCCTCTTTCCTCTTTCTTAAATAACCAGACATTTTACTCCTGGACAGAAATTTACCACACACAATTCTCTGTCATATAAAATTATTTATTAATTATTAATGCTATAATCCTGATAATATTATTTTTTCTATCTGACCAAACCTTCTGTTTTTACAGAAGAAGACACTAAAGCCAGCACATGAAGTAAGAACCCGTCAAAGGTCGTACTGGGTCACATTAGGTCACATCCTAACTTTGTGTTGGCATCCTTCTCCTCTATGCTGTCTGACATGTGTGGGAAATGCCCTCTGTCCTGCTTCCCACTAGGGCTACACTGATATGTGAGTCTTTTGGGGGTAAAATCACCCATTTTGGGAATTTTGGAAGCAGGACAAAAGTAGCAGTGTTCTGATGGTTTTGATTAAAGGTAGAGAGGTATAAGAGTCTATTGCAGACAGAAAAAACTCTCTTCTGAATAGGGGGCAGCCCAAGACACTGGAGTTACAATATGGTGGAACAGTTCAAGTCAGGTCTTTATTTTGGCAGGTCTAGCCGTGTAAACTTTGCTGGAAATCTGGAAACTTACTCAGAGGGCCAGTCACCTTCTTCTCTAGAGTTCCCAAGCTCTCCTGTGAGCACCAAGTAGAGCTGCAGAAAGCCAGGACCAGCTCACTGAACTGAGAAACGGACACGAAGATGCCCAGATCTGCAGATGGTTTCCATCCTGAAAAGTGATGGGCCCGAGGGGGACTGGCATGCAGTCATTCATCCAACATTTGTGCTCCTACTTTGTGCAAAGTCTTGGGGATACTGTGGTGAGCACAGACAGACCTAGTCTCTGTCCTTTGCAGCTTTCAGTGAGGGATAGGAGGTAGACATTGATGCAGCAAACACCCAAGTAAATGTAAGATCACGCAGTGATAGAGGCCATGGAGGAAGGGGCCATGCAGGGGCAGAAAACAGAGGAAGGGGGCTGGTGGAGCAGCTCCTCTAGCCCAAGGCTGAGTGGTATAAACTGTAGGTACTGCATGCCTTAAGGAGTGAATCCCCAGAGTGTGCTGGTTAGGAGGCACTGTGGAGTGCTGGTTTATTGTAATTGCTGTGTGTTTATAAGTAATGGAATCCTAGAATTAGAAGGAACTTTGGTTACCTTCTAATTCGATATTCATCTTTCTCAACCCAGGAAACATCCCTACAGGGTCCCTAACTGGGGGGTTGATCCATTCATTTCCAGACAGAGAACAGGGTCAAATTCTGCTGCTTCCATATGCACTATTTTAGTAAGACCTCTTGGGGCACAAGGCAGGAAGTTGGGGACAATATATTTGTCTGCACCAAGGCAGCCTGAGAAGAGAGAAGTGAATACACCCGGGGGTATTATATATTATTCACTTAGTATTCTAAGTGAATAGTCTAGGGGTGCCTGAGACGTGAAGCTATGAAAGTTCACATTCACAAAAGGACCAGCTTTAAAACTAGATTATCTCTGCTACTCAGGAACACCTAGGAAATGCCACACAAGCGGAACAAAGCGCATCTGAGATCTGGCAAATTTCCCTGCTGCCCACATATCGATAATGATGTATTAAAATCAATTCTTCACTATGTGGCACTTATTTGGACATTAATAGATACTATGGTGGTTTGATGCCCAGAGGAAAAGGCCCACACTCACCTACACCAAAATGAAGTCTCCCCTCCTCCATCCCTTCCAAAACAAATGGTTGCAAGTCACGGAAGTCCCTCTGCTGCCACCTAGTGACGACAATGTGAATACAACTACATAGCCTCTGGGGAAAGAAGCTTTGAACCGCATTTACCTCTTCGGAGGGAAGCCTGCAATTCCCTCTGAGTATTCTATTTTGACTGCAGTTTTAAAATATATTTTTTAAAAAACTCTATACACTTTTATGCATATCCCTTTTTAAGAATCTGCCCTGTAATGGACGTAGCCTCACTTTCAAGAACCTAAAAGCTATGCCCCCAATTCAGGGCGCACAGCAAAGACAGGCTTAACAGCAGTCCCTAAAAATGCTACTAAATTTATCTTTAAAATGCCTGTGGTTCCTTAGCACTTTATTTCCATTATTCCCCTAGGAATAGTCACCTGGAGGCTAGGGACGGTCACAATTCAGCTCTCTATCAGTAGGTTTTCCCTTTAAGTGGTTTCTGAAAGGATTGAAAATATTAAAAATCTTGAAATTCTGATGTCTGGATGATGTTTCCAGTTTTGTGAAAGAATAAAAGAAAAGGGGCATGAAATTCTGGCTCCCAGGGTGCAGTAGCTGTGTCTTGTTAATCTCTGTACCCGCTGTACCAACCCCGGACAGTCACAGCAGGTACTCAGCCAGCGCTGATGAATGCAGAGGGGCAAGGGGCTGGCATGTCTTGACCCCTTATAGGGGCTGTGTCGATGGCCAGAGTTCAATTGGAGCTTCCCTGTACGGTCTCACTCTGCCACTCTTTCAAATTAAATGCAGCACAACTGGAAGCCCCAGAAACAGAAAAAAAAAAAAGAAATAAAATCCAGTTACGGAATAGAGTAGAATTAGAAAAAAAAAAATTAAGAAAAACAAAGGAAGCCCCAGGTTTTCATAGATGGGTTGAGGTGGACATTGGGGGCAGAAAGGCTCACGTAAGGCCTGAGCACGTGGTTTCCTGGTCAACACTGTCGTGTTCTTGCAGCCCAGCTTCTTCTCACCTTTCCTTCCACACCACGGCATAGCAGGTGCAGAAACCATGCTGGGATTGAGGCCCTAGAGGCTGACTACAGGTCTTGGGGACAAAACATCTGGACAACACAGCTGAAGATGGGCCAAGTATATTAGTCAGGGTTCTCTAGAGAAACAGAACCAACAGGATAGATGCAGAAAGACAGAGAGAGACAGAAAGAGACAAAGTGCCTTAAGTAATTGACCCATGAAATCATGGAGGCTTGGCAAGTCCAAAATCTGCAAGGTGGGCTGGCACATTGGAGACTGAAGGAAGAGTCGCAGGTTGAGTTCACAGGCTGGCTGCTGGCAGAATTCCTTTCTGCTCAGGCAAGCTTGGTCTCTGTTCGATGAAGACCTTCTGCTGATTGAATGAGTCCCACCCAATCAAAGGGTCATTTGCTTTACTCAACATCCACTCGTCTCAATGTTAAATTCATTTAAACAAAACTCACAGAAACATCCAGAATACTGTTTGACGAAATGTTTGGACAATGCAGCCTAGCCAAGTTAACACACAAAATTAACTGTCACAGCAAGACACCAGGGAAGCATTAGAAGATGTTAGCGGCTGTCACTGAAACAAGAACCCTCAGGTGGAGGGCAGTCATCCATCTGGCAAGAGCTCGGGGCAGCTGGAAGGGCCCTCCCCTCCCGTTTGCTTTCTACTTTTCACAGCTCATCTCACGGATAGAGGAATTTTCTCAGCACATTTCCCAGGAGGAGTTTGGCACAACCATTTCTTGAAAACAGATGCCTGCAGATATGTGTGTGTGTCTATGAATATGAAGTCCAGGGCTTGTGACTGAGAACAGCAAGGGGAACAGGTGGCCACGGGGGAGTTTCCAGGTTGCCGACTTAAGCTGCTCTCCCAGGGTGGCGCTGGTGTCGGTCCTGAGAGCGATTAGGGTTTGCGGAGGTTTGCGCAACGTCTGGACTTTCTATCAACTTAGAGTTTCATCAATTTGCTGTTTACTTCAGCTCTTTGCAATCTCTCTTCAGTTACTTGGTGTTCAGCAGTGTAATATATCTTCACGTGTAAATATAAATGTACTTATTTAATAGAAACAAACTAAAAG
Organism: Sapajus apella; assembly: GCF_009761245.1. Lineage (NCBI taxonomy): Eukaryota > Metazoa > Chordata > Mammalia > Primates > Cebidae > Sapajus > Sapajus apella. The sequence continues at coordinate 7,228,921 of NW_022437010.1, read as the reverse complement.
GAATTGTAGAGGAAGAATTTTTGGAAAATTTTATGTTTTGATAATGTAAACATTAAAGGCATTTGGAGAATTGAATATGTACAGTTTGGGGATTGTAAGAGAATGACTTCAGGACTACCTTCATATTTAAAATGATCACTACTCTCTTTCCACCTAAGTCTCATAGCAAAAGAGAAAATTTACTCCAGTCTCTTACGATACATAGGAGAATGTTATACTGTAATCCTATGCTCACTTGTCTGCACTGGATGGAGAGTCCTTACAGACAGAAAATGTTACGTGGTATATTCCCAACGCCTGCACATTATGGGTGATCACTAAATGCTTGGTGAATAAATGAATGAAGGAATAATATTGTTTATTATATTTTGCTGTTATTCATCATTGGGAGGGGGAAGGATTTGGGGTATTAAGAGTCTGGGAAGGCTCATAAGAATCTTAGACTCAACTGAGCTCACCTTGTACCCCTCCCTGCCAGTACACGCTTATCATCAAGCCCGAAATCCCTTTTTCTTTGGCTGCCCTCCACCCATTTTCCACGTTCAGCGACCAGTCCTAGGGTTCTCCCCTTCAGTAGTTCTTGGTCTTTTCCTGCCCCCACCTCACTCACCACTTGGATCCCAAAGCAGCTTCCGGTAGTTCTGCCTCCTCCCAACCAGTTCCGTCTCTGCCAGAGATCTTTTAAAAATGCAACGGTGGCTCACGCCTGTAATCCCAGCACTTTGGAAGGCCGAGGCAGGCAGATCACAAGGTCAGAAGATTGAGACCATCCTGGTCAACATGGTGAAACCCCATCTCTACTAAAAATACAAAAATTAGGTGGGCATGGTGGCACACACCTGTAATCCCGGCTACTCTGGAGGCTGACGCCAGAGAATCACTTGAACCCAGGAGGCAGAGGCGGCAGTGAGCTGAGATTGCACCACCACTTTCCAGCTTGGCAACAGAGTGAGACTCCATCAAATGAATGAATGAATGAATGAATGCAAATGTCTCTTTCCTTCCTCAAACCTCGCTGTGGTTCTCCAGTCTGTCAGGAGAGGGCACAGGAAGTACTTTGAGGCCAACCCCTGCCAGCTCATCTCGCTAACTCCTGTGGCTCTGTTACTAGGCTCTTGCTCCAATCATATAAGCAACTGTATTTCCGTAAAATTGCAGTGCTCTTCCCTACCTCCTCACTTAACTAATTTTTGCTTTACTGATCATTTGTCGTTTTACTATCAGTGTCTCTTTTTCCTTATTCTTCAGGGGACATTTCTCTCCACCAACCTGTGCAACAGTGTGGGGGGTGTCAATGACACCCTCTGTCCTCTCCTGGCCAAGGAGAAGGGGTGTCATTCAGCCCTGCCTCCAGATCCGCATCTCAGGATTTGGAAAGGTGACAGAAGTGACGTAAGGAAAGACAAGAAGTGCGAGGAGCTCATTCAGCTGGCTCTGCAGCTCCAGCTGGGTTACCTGTGAGTCCTTGCTGGCCAGATCCTTGGACTTGCTGTGACTCCTGCCTTTGCTGAGTCTGTCTTCATAGATTCTTTCTAATATGGTTTCATCTTGCCTGAGTTGGCCAGAGTCAGATTCTGCACTGCAATCCAAAAACCCAAATCAACACACCTCCCACCCACCACAGTGCAGCTTCTGGAAGATCCCAGATGCCCCAGCCCAGTTGAGAATTCTCTCTCCTCTGCTTTCAAAGGCCCTTTGGGTGCTTCTAGCAAAGCACTGACAGCGTGATTCCGATTTGATTGCTGGTGTCTGAGCGCCGTGAACGTCTTGATAGTGCCGCCGTCCAGCACCATTCCTGCCTCATAATTGGCATGTGATAAATGCTTGTTGCATTCCCTCACTTAAAATAAACAAAAAAGAATCCAGAGAGCGCAGCTTCACAAAATCACAGAAGGAAATTGATATTTACAGAGATTGAATAAAAAATTTTAAAACAATTTTAATGAGAAATCTTGAAAATATACATATACATTCTCTTCTTTAAACAACATAAACTGAACAAACTCAGCCTTTTTTGGTGCCTCTGTGACTGCCCTCGATTGCTCTGGGCTGGTGTGCGATGCTGCCCAGGACTTCCTCACATACCTCAGCTTCTGCACCCAGTGGCCCAAAAGCCACATTACACTTGGTGGGTGATATGGTTTGGATTTGTGTCCCCTCCCAAATCTCATGTGGAATTGTAATTCCTAATGTTGGAGGAGGGGCCTGGTGGGAGGTGATTGGATCATGGGGGCAGAGTTCCCCCTTGCTGTTCTCTTGGTGGTGAGTTCTTACAAGATCTGGTTGTTTAAAAGTGTACAGCATCTCCACCTTCGTGCTTTTCCTCCTGCTTCCACCATGTAAGACCTGGCCTCCTTTCCCTTTGCCTTCCACCATGATTGAAAGTTTTTGGCCTGGTGTGGTGGCTCACACCTGTAATTCCAGCACTTTGGGAGGTCGAGGCAGCAGATCATGAGGTCAGGAGTTCGAGACCAGCTTGACCAACATGGTGAAACCCTGTCACTAGTGAAAATACAAAATTAGCTGGGCGTGGTGGCGCATGCCTGTAATCCCAGCTACTCAGGAGGCTGAGGCAGGAGAATCACTTGAACCTGGGAAGCAGAGGTTGCAGTGAGCTGAGATTGTGCCATTCCAGCCTGGGCAACAGAGCAAGACTCTGCTGCAAAAAAAAAAAAAAAAAAAAAAGTTTCCAGAGGTCTCCCTAGCCACGATTCCTATACAGTCTGTGGAACCATGAGCCAATTAAACATCTTTTCTTCATAAATCACCCAGGCTCAGGTCTGTCTGTAGAGCAGTGTGAGAACCGACTCATACAGTGGTTCTATAGCCTCTTTTCTTTCTTTCTTTCTTTCTTTCTTTCTTTCTTTCTTTCTTTCTTTCTTTGTTTTTGTTTTTCTTTCTTTCTTTTTTTGTTGTTGTTTTTTGTCTATAGCCTCTTTCTGTCACCATGGTGTTATTTCATATTTTCAACATGTCTTTGATGCATGTTTTAAGAAATGCTAATTGAAAGCACGCCATGGGGCGGGAACTGGATTAGGTAGTAGAAATGCCAAGATGCACAGCCGCTGCTGCTTTCTCAAGGACGGCACAGGTAAGGAGGGGACCAAAAATATAGGCTAGTAATGGGTGCATGCGCTGTGTGCTCGGGGCATGTAGGTAGGACACCCGATCCACTGGGGTCAGAGAAAGTTTTCTGGAGGTGTTAACTGAGATGAGCCTTGTGGGAAATGGGCATTACCCAGGTGAAGGAGCATTTTCTAAACCTTCTGGACATCCGTGTTACGAGACACCCAGTTCCTCTGCTTCTCCAGGGAACACGGATTGTGCTTCTACTCCACGGCGCTCCTGGGAGCTGCTGCATTCATGGCGTGCTCTCCCCTGCCCCCACAGCTATCTGGTGTTATGGGTGGGCTAAGTGGCCAAAAGTCAGCGTTCAGGTGGGCACACTGCCACACTGAGCCTGTAGAATCTTCCCCCAAAATACTTTGAATTGTTAGTGAAACAGTTTCTTTCTGGCAGTAACAGCAATAACATGTGAGATTCACGAGCTGGCCTTCGTGTTTCTCGCCTTTGGAGAAGGCTGTCCCGCAGAGACGGAGAACGCAGGCTTCTGAAGGGAGGCACAGATGGAGATGAGGAGTCCTGAGGGCATCTAGACCCTGACTCTGGTTATCCCTGAGACCCAAACGCATCCCTGTTCTTCTCACAGCTTGCTGGTCCACCCTTCCCTGGATCCCACAGTGCATTCTAATACCTTCCAATGTTTTTTTTCTTTGTTGAGAGAGAGTCTAACTCTGTTGCCCAGGCTGGAGTACAGTGGAGTGATCTCAGCTCGTTGCAACCTCCACCTGCTGGGTTCAAGTGTTTCTTGTGCTTCCACTTCCCGAGTAGTTGGGATTACAGGTGTGCACCACAACTCCTGTCTAATTTTTGTAATTTTAGTAGAGATGGGGTTTCACCATGTTGACCAGGCTGGTCTCAAACCCCTGGCCTCAAGCGATCCACCTGCCTCAGTCTCGTGTGAGCCACCACGCCCAGGAAATTCTTAATTATCTGATAAATAATTTATAGTAAATAACTAAGTTCCTAAGAAATGGCCTAAGCTATTCTTTGTGGGGTTTCTGTTATCCGTAACCAAAAAACATTTAGAGAAATGTAGTGTCCTCATCTCTGGGGCGTCACTTGCCGTGAGTCAGTAAGAGCCGGAGGACAAGCTCTCTTGCTTAGAAAACGAGGCTACATTACAGAGGAATTGTTCTAGGAACAATGCTTGAGGTTTCTCAGCAGATAGATTTAGAAATCTGAACCGTGGAGCATATTGAGAATATTAAGAATATTGGAGGCAGTAACCACGCAGGCTAGATTATGTAGAGACCATCAGAGGACGGGCTGTTAGATCCTGGGTCAGATGCCTGTGCCTTTCCTTCAGGCCACCCACTAGGAACCTCCTTCTCTGCCCTTCCCTTTTCTTGAGCCCTGTCACCTCTGATTGCAGCCTGCCCGTGGCCTTGGATTAGTACATCACCTCCCTCAGATTAGAGCTACCTGCTACTAACTCACTTCTTAGTGTCAACGTATTTCTCTGGTATAGCCGGTAATGACCTGCTTGTATTTTCTCCTAGTTCAGTCATCCCTTGGGGTCTGTCGGGAATTGGATCCAGGAGCATCGATGCCCAAATCTGCGGATGCTGAAGTCTCTTATAAAAAATGACATAGTATTTGCATATAACCTGTGCAATCCTCCCACGTATTTTAAATCCTCTCTAGCGCATTTCTAATACGGAATACAATCCCTACACATTACTTCATTCAAGTGGAGGCAATGGAGTACTTGGCATACAGCAAATACAGGTTTTGCTTTTTGGAAACTTTGTGAAAACATTCTTTTCAGCATATTTTCTAACTGTGGTTGGTTGAATCTGTGGATGTGGAACCCATGGATACAGAGGGCCAGCTGTATATGACTTCTCTGTGAAGTGTGTTTTGCCTTTTTGTGTCCAAGCTGAAAACTAGAAGGGCCCCTTGAGCCACAAGGGGGCTCAATCAAGCGAAGGAGTTACTCAAAGGCCAGCCAGATGGCACTCATTGCTGGAAGACCTGTCATGATTTAAAGGAATTCTTGATTGTTAGTATTTAAAGGCATTTTTCTTGACTTTTAGGAATAGCAGAGGCCCACAAGGCCCGGGACAGAAGGAATGATAATAAAGCTTTTGAAAAGTGCAACGTGAAAACAGCTGAAAGGAGAAACACTTCAGGTTCCCATCTGAAGGCAAGTATAAGGTAGGGGATGGGGCAGTCTAGGTGGCTACTGGGGACAAACCCTAGTGGGATTGTCATCCAAGTCCTTGATTGTCCCAAGACAGGCATGGCCTGGGAAAAATGAGACTTAGATTAGTCTACGTTTCGATATTTTTCCCCAGGCGTCCCAGAAAGAGCTCCTACTCCCAAAGCTAGAGCTCAGCCCTGAGTCCTGGTTAGTGACAAAGATCAGCAAAGGCATTGGTCCCAGTCCTGATGGTGGGAAAGATACCCAGTCTAATTTCAATACCGATATCCATGCTAGTTGTTCTTGAACTTTGCCCTCTCAGGAACACTGCAAGGATCAGGGAAACAGCAGGTCTTAAAGACAATCATGTCGAAGTGCCAAGCTGACAGGTTTTCAGCGGCCACACTCACCCAGCGGGAAGCAGCCATGGACGTCCCTGTTCCTTTTCAGTCTCTTCTAGGAAAACATAAAAAGCTTTCTCACTGCTTGGAAAGGTTTTCTGGAAAAGCACCTTAATGGATAAAATGAGGAATAACAGAGATTCTGCCCAGCAACTTGCCCTTGATTTTCCTCAGCACTTTTAAGTGGCAGGCACTCTTACCTGATTCCAGTACACGACCAAGTTCATTCTTTTCCTGTAAGAAATTTGGATGAGAGATCAGAGACAAGCTATTTTTGATGACACACCTTTTAAATATAGAGTCAGCTCTCCCTTTTCTGAGGTGGGAGAAGCCCAGGCTGGACTCTTCTCCAGCTAGAGTGCAAATGCAGGCTTTGTGCTCATTCACCCCTCGGTTGCCAGCAGCCTTGACCTCCAACCCAGAAACCAGGGGCCTGCTACAGGAAAGTGGGAGGTCTCCTCTTGGGTGATGGCGCTCAGCAGCAGCAGGGAGGTCTCCCCTTGGGTGATGACCCTCAGCAGCAGCAGGGAGGTCTCCCATTGGGTGATGACCCTCAGCAGCAGCAGGGAGGTCTCCTCTTGGGTGATGGCACTCAGCAGCACTGAGCAGCGGTAAGGCTGGAAGACAGCAGCTGGAGGGAAACAGAGGCAGTGGAAACAGCCTGGGTGTTGCTCAAATGGAATCAGTCCTGGAATGAATGAAACGTTGGTGCTAGAATAGGTTATAAAAAGTTGTGGGAGGCCGAGGCGGGTGGATCACGAGGTCAAGAGATCGAGACCATCCTGGTCAACATGGTGAAACCCCGTCTCTATTAAAAATACAAAAAATCAGCTGGGCATGGTGGCGCGTGCCTGTAATCCCAGCGACTCAGGAGGCTGGGGCAGGAGAATTGCCTGAACCCGGGAGGCGGAGGTTGTGGTGAGCCGAGATCGCACCATTGCACTCCAGCCTGGGTAACAAGAGCGAAACTCCGTCTCAAAAAAAAAAAAAAAAAAAAAAAAGTTGAATAATGCTGAAATGCTGAATGATGATCACCATGAAAAGTAAAACAGATTCTAAAAGTCTCCACAAAAGCCTTATAGGAGGTGGCACAGACAGTGTGAGCTCATCGTCATGAAGGGTCTGCAGCCTGAATTGGGTTGAAAGAGAATTGTTCTCCATGCAGCTCTGGCTGTAGGAAGCCAGCTAGTTTTATACTGGTGAAATCTAGACATGATGGCTCCAAGTGACAAAATCCCTTCTAATTTCTAGGGGAAAGGGACAGTGTTCCAAGCAGACCACAAGAAAATCAATAGAATGTATTTCCAGTACAGATAAGGGCATATTTCAATATTATCATTTAAATTATAGATAGGCTTATCTCTTGCAATATTGAGACTGGAGTGTAGAGGGTGCAGGAGTATAAAGGCCAGAGGCAGCTGGGGAAGCTTCCTTCATTGCAGCAGATAACCCTGTGTTTCCTGGGGTTTATCCGTCAAGAAGAGCAGGTGACTGCTTGCATCTGCACAGGCTAGAGTGCAAACGGAGGCTTTGTGCCTGCTCACCCTTGGTTATGAGCAGCCTGGACCTCCAACCCAGAAACTGGTGGGGCTGCCACAAATGACATCAGAGCCACTCGGGAGACCATTGCTCCTGGGCAAGAGGCTGAGAAAGCAACAGCGGGGACCCAGGGTCCCCAACTACTTGAACCAGGAGTCAACGCAATCCACAGGCCATCAGCAGAGTTGTCCAGGGAGAATGAATGAGTGGAGGCCCAAGGCCGAATCTCCCAATCAGTAATAGTGAGTCGCAGTCAACAACTCGGCAAATCCGCTTTTAGTGAATCAGTCCTTTGGTGAATTTGGTCATTTGGTAAATTGGTTTTTGCAGCATTGATTTTTGGAAGAATGAGCAGGAACCCTCCAGGGCCCGTCTCACAGCTGGTGAAGGCAGTTAGGTAGAAAGGGTAGATGGACAGAGCAGCCCTGCTCAGCCTCTGTGAGCCGGCATTGAAAAGTGCTGTGCGGCAGGTGGGCCAGAATTGTCCCGAGGCCTTTCTGCCCTGCAATCCTCCACCTCGAGGCAGGGCTGGGCTGCCACACCAGTCAGTGGGCAAAATCTGCAGGTGAGAAGGCGGCCTCTGGGAAACGACATTGTGAGGGTGCTGGGGACAAGAAGAAAGGGGACGGTTTGAATGGCCACTGGGAGCAGGAGGGTTCAGACAGAGCACTCTGCGTCTCCGCTGCTGTGGTGGGCGTGTTGGGAGTCACCTGTGGTCCTGCTCAACATCCACGCATTTGCTGCCCTTTGCTTGCCAAGACCATCATTATCAGAGACAATCAGGCTGCCCGAGTCTCCCCTAAGGGAAGAGGCTGCTCTGGTCGGTCTGGCCCTGCCAGGCTTGTCTGGGCTCCCTGACTGCTGTCTGTGTGGGCTCCCTCTAGCGGCCTCGCTCGGTATTGATTCTGGGGCTCCACCTGTCATCCCTTCGTTTATTCATAAGCGGACGTTTGCCACGGGACCGCCTCTTCACATACCAGTTCTATTCTATTTGTTCTGGGGTTTGTCGCTGTCATTTTCTTTGCAAAGAGATGTTTTCTATTCCCAAAGGCCTGCATTTCCCCCACTCACTCCTCCCCTCATCCGGTAAAGTTCAGACACTTCCAGTTAAAAGATTCTCCCGCTTGTACAGCTGATGAGTTGGTGACAGAGGCAGGAAGGCGCTTTCTCCATTCCTCTTCTTTCTCCTTTGTAAATGATGGCAGTAGATTCATGTCATCTTTACATTCCTATTTTAGTTGTATAGTCATCCCTGCATATCCAGAGGGGATTGGTTCTGGGACCTTCAGGATAGCAATGTCAGCTAATGCTCAAGTCCCTGATATAAAATGATGTTGCATGTGCAGATAACCTGTGTGCATCCTCTCTTCTCTTGCATTCATCTCTAGATTACCTATAATACCTAATACAACGTAAATGCTATGGAAGTATTGTTTTCTATTTGTCGTTTTTTTTTTTTTGTTGTTTTGTTTTTTTGAGTTGAAATCTCTTTTTGTTGCCCAGGCTGGAGTGCAATGGCGTGATGTCAGCTCACTGCAACCTCTGCTTCCTGGGTTCAAGTGATTCTCCTGCTTCAGCCTCCTGAGAAGCCAGGACTGCAGGCACTCAACAACACACCTGGCTAATTTTTGTCTTTTCACTGGTGATGGGGTTTTGCCATTTTGGCCAGGCTGGTTTTGAACTCCTGACCTCAGGTGATCCTCCTGCCTCAGCCTCCCAAAGTGTTGGGATTACAGGTGTGAGCCACTGTGCCCGGCCTGCATCATTTTTTATTGTTGTATTATTTTTATTCTTTGAATATCTTTGATCCAAGGTTGGTGGAACCTGTGGGTGCCCAGCCCATGGGTACGCAACCCAAGGATAGGGAAAAGTTTTTAATTAGCTTCATGAAAGCACAATGGACTGTTTTAACCAAACTACCTTGGATGAAGTATGAGGCCTGACACAGATCATCGGAAAGGAAGCAGAAAGTGTTACAGGTTTATTTGTGCACAGGAGGGCCGCTTGGGGGAAGCACTGAGATTGGTCAGAAGGCAGAGGGAGGGTGGTTGTGGGCAAGCACCCTTATTGTGGTTTCTGCAGGAAGGAACAGGCGACGCAGGGCTGGGAGGCTTAGGATTGACCAACTGGGATAATTTCAGGGCTCTGTGGCATATGGGCTGTCCTTGGTTGTCTGGTACTCAGGCTTGGGTTAATTAGGGAAGAGAAATAGTGGCTTGGAGTATGAGGGCCCATTAAGGAAGTTGGTTGGGGTGTGGAATTACCTGCTCAAGGAAGGGAAATGACAGGCCTCTAGCGCGAGTCTCAAAGCTGGATCAAGACAGCATTTTAAAAAGACTGACATTGACATACAATAAACTACATATTTAAATTGTACAATTCAGTGATATATCTGTAAACACCTGTGAAGCCATCACCACAACCAAGATAATGAACACACCCATCACCCCCAAAGTTTTCCTCATTCCTCCTGGGAATCTTCCCTCCCCAAGCAACCACCAGTCAGCTTTCTATCACTTTAGATGTGTTTGCATTTTCTACATTTTTTTTTTTTTGAGACAGAATCCCACTGTGTCGCCCAGGCTGGAGTGCAATGGTGCAATCTTGGCTCACTGCAGCCTCCACCTTCCAGGTTCAAGCGATTCTTGTGCCTCAGCCACCTGAGTAGCTGGAACTACAGGTGTTTTCCGCCATGTCCAGCTAATTTTTGTGTTTTTATAGAGATGGGGTTTTACCATGTTGGCTAGGCTGGTCTCAAACTACTGGCCTTAAGTGACCCTCCAGTCTCAGCCTTTGAAAGTGCTGGGATTACAGGCATGAGCCACCATGCCTGGCCTCTAAAATTTTATAAGTGAAATAATACACCATGTAGCCTCTTTTGTCTGACTTCTTTCACTCAGCATTATGATTGTAAGATTCCACCATATTTTTACATGTATCAATAATTTATTTCTTTTTATTGTTGAGTAATATTCATTTATGGATACTATAATGCTGTGTATTTATCCATCCATCTGTTGATGAACATTCGGATTGTTTTCAGTTTTGGCTGTTATTACAAATAAAGTTGCCATGAACATTCATGTACACTTGTGCATTGGTTGAATGGCTGTGCTATATGGTATGTGCATGTTTAATTTTTTAAGAAAAAAAAATGTCTTCCAAAGCAGTTGTACCATTTTACATTCTCACTAACAGTGTATAAGAACTTTAATTGCCCATGTTTTTCGCAGCACTTAGTATGGTTAGCCTTTTATCCATTCTAGTGGGAGTATAGAGGCATCTTATTGTAGTTTTAATATGCACTTACCTAATGACTTCAGATAATGATCATTTTTTTAATGTGTGTATTTGCCATCAGTCAATCTACTTTGTTGAAGTGCATGTTCAAATCTTTTGGGTATTTTTTTCTCATTGATTTACTTGAATTCTTATAATTGAGTTGAAAGTGTTCTTTATATAATCTAGATAAAAGTTGCATATGTTTTGTAAATAGTTTCTCACAGTGTCTTACCATTTTACTTTTATATTCCCATCCTTTAGAAGGGCAAACATTTTAAATCTGATGAAGTCAGACTTGTTTTCTGTTTCATACTTTGTGCTTTTTGTTTCATATTTCAGAAACCTTTGCCAAAACCAAGATCAGTAAGATTTTCTCTTTTGTTTTCTTCTAGAAATGTTACAATTTTAACTCTGACATTTAGGTGTACAAATGGGTCCATGCTCCATTTTCAGGTAATTTCTGCATGTGGTATCAGCTAAAGGTCAAGGTTGATTCTTTTTTTTTTTTTTTTTTTTGAGACGGAGTTTCGCTCTTGTTACCCAGGCTGGAGTGCAATGGCGCGATCTCGGCTCACCGCAACCTCCGCCTCCTGGGTTCAGGCAATTCTCCTGCCTCAGCCTCCTGAGTAGCTGGGATTACAGGCACACGCCACCATGCCCAGCTGAATTTTTGTATTTTTAGTAGAGACGGGGTTTCACCGTGTTGACCAGGATGGTCTCGATCTCTTGACCTCGTGATCCACCCGCCTCGGCCTCCCAAAGTTCTGGGATTACAGGCTTGAGCCACTGCGCCCGGCCAAGGTTGATTCTTTTGCATATGACTATCTAATTGTTCTAGCACCTTTTGTTGAAAAGACTATTCTTTTCCCATTGAATTTCCTTGGTACTACTGTCAAAAGTCAGTTAACCCTGTATATCTGAATCAATTTCTGAAATCTTCTGTTTTAGACATGAGTTTGTCTTTATATTAAAACTACAATGTCTTGATTGTTGTATATTTATAATAAGTCTTGAAATTAGGTAGAGTGAGTCCTCTAATTTGCTCTTCCTTGACAAAATTGTTTCGACTGTTCTATATCATAGTACTTTGATCCATGCCAATAGCATATTGTTTTAATGACTGAGGGGTTGCAATATGTTTTAATGTTTATTAGGGCTAATTGTGTCATGATGTGCTCTTAACCACTCTGAGTAAGGGGCTGAGCCTGAGAGGGCAGAGGGTCTCCCAATCCCATTTCCAGCTCTTACCCACTCAACTCATGCTGCTTGGATTTGCCTGTCCCCAGGTGGGGTCTGGACAAGCACCCCTTAGGGCAGAGCAGAACGTGTAGGAGGGGCAAGAGAGAAGCAGCCTGCCCTTTTATTACAGGGAGTTTTGGACCAGGGGGTGCCTGCTGAATAGTGTGTGTGCCAACTTCCAAGTGGAAAGATATGGTCAAATTCTGCCTTGAGTTCTCAAGCTCTGAATGTTTCAGACATAAAAACAGTTGTTTTTAGAACAATGGTGAATCAATCACAGGGGGAAAGGGTGGGAGAAGTTTCCATGGCTTTTCTTTGAAATTTCTTCACAGCAGGATGACAGCATTTATATAAAAAGTTTATTGGCAGGTTCTGGAAGACAGAGTGAAAGACAATATTGTTATTTCAGGCTGCCAATGAACTCACATGTATTTGATGTCTTTTCTTCAAAGATTAGAAAATGCTTTACAAATGTTACATTTCCAGACAGTTATTAATCCTTCCAGCACCCCTGTGAAATGAAGAATACAGTCAGGGTTGGATGCATGCAAATGGCCTCCCACCTAGGCTCACTCATCCCCAAACTGAGCAATGAATGATAGTGGAATTCATTCTTAAGTGCCCGTGGGATATTGATGAGCACTCCAGAGCTCTTACCCAAGAACACCTGCCATCCACGTGATTCTGAATGCCGGTCATCCAGAAGGCTTTTTGTTAACCGGCAGACAGGTATTTCTCTTACAAACTTAAACATTGTTTTTAGAAAGACATCCTGCAACTTTTCTAGTTAATCCTGTTCAGATAGAAATATTTGTTTTTTCTCTATAAAAATCTCTTTTTCTTTTATGTACAGCTATGCACCTATATCTAAATTTAACATATTTATAAATTGTTTCTCAGTAGAAAGGAGGAGTAATTCAATTATGTTCATTATAAAAGCCACAGGCGCAGCTGGGTGGCTCAGGCCTGTAATCCCAGCACTCTGAGAAGCTGAGGCAGGAGGATGGCCTGAGCCCAGGAGTTCAAGACCAACCTGGGCAATATAGTGAGATGCTGTCTCTACAAAAACCTTACGTAACTGGCTTTGTGGGTGCTGTGTGCTTGTACTCATAGCAATTAGGAGGCTGAGGCAGGAGGACTGCTTGTGCTTGGGGGGCAGAGGTTGCAGTGAGCCCAGATGGTGCCACTGCGCTACAGCCTGGTCAACAGAGTAAGAGACGCCATCTCAATACAAAAATAAACAAATAAAATAAATAAATATATAAAAGCCATAGAATTTTAGGGCAAAAATGGAAATTTAGAAATCATGTTTTTTTTTTTTTGTTTACTGAGTGAGGCCATTGATACACAGATAAGTGGCACCTGTAGCCCATAAGCTGAGAGTCAGATCTAGAGTCAAGCTCTCTGGAGTCCTTGTCTAGAGCTCTTTCCACCGCGTGGCATAGACACAGCACACACACCCCAACTTCCCACATTCCTGTCCATGGCAGACATCCACAATCAATCCCAGTATGGCCTCCATTCAATGTCGCTTCTTCCTTCAGAGATCCAGGCAGCCATATACCGCAATAGGAGTCCACATAAGCAGAGTGGCTGCAGTGAGTACAGGCTATAGTGTCAGACAGAGTGGAATCCTGTGTTATATCATTAACCACTGGGGGAGTAGACAAAACTATTCAATCTTTTTGAGTCTCAGTTTCCTCGTTTATGAAATGGGGGATTGTAAACCTTGAAAGAGCCAATCCTTCAAGATGAATCCGGAGTGGCTGACTGGGCCTAAATTCAGTAAGAGCCAAGTGACCATTTGTTGACTAGAGGTAACCAATGTGCTCTGAGATCCACAAAAACCTGCATGTCTGCATAACTTTGGGACTTTCATAGCTGCCTGTTCCTATTTATGTTGCCTGAACCAGCCAATAAGCTGTGACCTACATCAACCAATCAGAGCTCAGTAAATTTAAATGCTCCATGTGAATATGTGGACTTGAGTGGGAACCTGGGTCGGAACTTCCTCTGTAAAAGTTAAATTTCCCATTGTTCTTTGGACTGCACCTTCATTTTACATGAAAGCTGTGTCTCTTTGGTATGAAAACTGTTGACTGAAATAAAGTCTCTTTCCTCTAAATATCTTTTCAGAGAACTTTTGTTCACATTCTTTGGCATCAGAAATGGAATTCAAAGCAACACCAGTTCTCCTCCTGACACTGTCCTGAACCAACACATGGGTACTGCAAGGGTCCCTTGAGTTCAGTTGTCTTCTCAGAGATGCCAGGAAGCCTCAGGTAAGCCCTCCTGAATTCATACCTCCCACGCTTTTTTCGTTTGTTTTTTGAGATGGAATTTCACTCTTGTCACCCAGGCTGGAGTGCAGTGGCACAATCTCAGCTCACTGCGACCTCTGCCTCCCAAGTTCAAGTGATTCTTGTGCCTCAGCCTCACAGATAGCTGAAATTACAGGCATACACTGCCACGCCCGGCTAATTTTTGTATTTTTAGTAGAGACGGGGTTTTACCATGTTGATCAGGCTGGTCTCGAACTCCTGACCTCAGATGATCCACCCACCTCGGCCTCCCAAAGTGCTGGGATTACAGGTGTGAACCACCATGCCCAGCTCCTCCCACGCTTTTGATTGAAGTCTCAGAGCCTTTATTTCACCTCCTCTGCCAGTCCTCTCTATCTGGATCCAAAAAGACCTCCCCAGAAAGGGGTCCTCTCCATCTGGTTTGCAGAGGTGGCCTCTTCATAAGGTTGCAGACCCTGTTCCATCAGGTTTTGTGAGGACACTCTAAGGTGCACTAGAGGAATGCTTTCATAAGGTTAGTGCAGTGGGTAACCTCTGTCTTTCCCTGCTGATCAGCCTCCCTCTGGCACTCCAGCTGGCTTTATGAGAAAAATTATGGTCCAGAGAGATGCAATTGACTACATCTCTGGACAGAAATTACCTGGAATGATCTAAAAACTTTCCAGGCCAAGATGGGGTTCCTTTGAAATTCCAAAACTTGCCTATCTGTGCTCACAATTAGAACAAAGAAAATACTTGACTGCCCAGAGACAATGAAAAGCCTTTTGCAATTGTTACTTTTAAAGTTTCAAATAAAATCAAGAGCTACTATGCTTCCCTTAAAGAAAACAATTTCAAATTAGGCAAATATCTCAATGAATTCAAAAGAGATTAGCCTTTGGGAGACTGGAACTAACGCTGCAGATAAACGTCTCTAAGACACTTCTTCTGCTAGCTCACCTTTTCTGCCTCCTTGCCTGTCTTCTGCCCCTTTTACGAGCCATCTGCTTTATCCTTTACTCCCTCCTTCCTCTTTCACTCCTTCTGAACTCTCCTTTTTCTCTTCTCCTGCCATTTCCACTGCCTCTAGACTCTGCCAGCCCTTCTTTTTTTTTTTTTTTTGAGACGGAGTTTCACTCTTGTTACCCAGGCTGGAGTGCAATGGCGCGATCTCAGCTCACCGCAACCTCCGCCTCCTGGGTTCAGGCAATTCTCCTGCCTCAGCCTCCTGAGTAGCTGGGATTACAGGCACGCACCACCATGCCCAGCTAATTTTTTGTATTTTTAGTAGAGACGGGGTTTCACCATTTTGACCAGGATGGTCTCGATCTCTTGACCTCGTGATCCACCCACCTCGGCCTCCCAAAGTGCTGGGATTACAGGCATGAGCCACCGCGCCCGGCCCCAGCCCTTCTTAACAGCCCCCTTTAAGGCGCAAACAACGGAGAGTAGAGGTTGGCAAATTCTGTCTGCTCCTTAGTCCACGTCAGAACTTTTGACCCTAGTAAAACATTTCTCTAATTCCTTGAAGACAAACTCCTTGAATTTGAGTAACATTGCAGCCTAATCAGCAGGGCTGATCAGCCTGGGTTCTGCAATCTTTATCAGCTGTTAGCTGCTGACTGGGAAAGACCCTTTGAGGACTTCGAGTGGACTGGAGCCCAAGGATTTGATAAGGCACAAAAACGGGATACCAAATTACTAAAAGCCATTCCCCTATTTTTTTTTTTTTTTTTTTTTTTTTTTGAGACGGAGTTTCACTCATGTTACCCAGGCTGGAGTGCAATGGCACAATCTCGGCTCACCGCAACCTCTGCCTCCTGGGTTCAGGCAATTCTCCTGCCTCAGCCTCCTGAGTAGCTGGGATTACAGGCACGCACCACCATGCCCAGCTAATTTTTTTGTATTTTTAGTAGAGACGGGATTTCACCATGTTGACCAGGATGGTCTCGATCTCTTGACCTCGTGATCCACCCGCCTCAGCCTCCCAAAGTGCTGGGATTACAGGCTTGAGCCACCGCACCCGGCCATTCCCCTATTTTTTTCCCCATCAGATAAACTAGAAAGCCACACACTGTTATATACAAAAAAAGGATGAGACTGTCCTTGATTATTCTGATAGATTTGAACAGACTTTCCAACAAAATTTGGAGATCAAATATTTAAATTATGAAACACTCGAGGTGTTTAATTTCATTTTTTGTGTGTGTGTGGCTGGGCTTTCAAACCCTCAGTACCCTGATAAAACAGCATGACCTTAATTGAGCTGCAAAGTAACCTTATGAAATAGCCTCTTTGGCCAATTCATTATCCAAAACTTTGGAAAAGAATAAAGAATCTAGGGCTACTTGAGCATTAGACTGTCAAGAGAAAACTGCTAAGTTAATGGTCCTTTGTTTACAACAATTGGCAAGGGACACCTCAAACATGCCCGATCCTCAAAACCAAAATGTAAAAAACAAAGTGTGTTTTCAGAAGATGTTCCAGACATTTTTTAAAAGGATTGCCCCAAATACAAATGATGGCTGCAATTAAATCTTGATGAAGTCCCTGGGCCTCTTCCCTCAAGCAGGACAAGGGATGCTGATGCTCCAGGGACATTCTGGGACTAGAGCTCTGGTTGACATTGAGCCACTCTGTCCTTAGCCCTAATACTCTGGAGTGTCCCTGCCCAGAGTTCTGAACTCATCTGGATGATTGCAGGAGCCAACCAACCAACCTGTGATGGTTCCTAAATCTCTAGCCTGTCCAACTGGGGGTTCCTCACTGACAATCACTGATTTCTGTGTGTCCCATCAGCTACCGTACAATACACCTCCTGGAAAGGAACTCCTCAGAAGCCTTTCAAGCCCATGTTTCTTCTCTTGAAGCGGGGGAATAATGCTTGAATTGATAGCCCTGAGCTCAACAGTACCGTTAGAAAATGGAAACAAAGAAATCACATAACAAAATTGGTCTCCAGGATATGACTCTTTGGCTTGCAGCTGGTTATTTTGAAAAGATTTCTAAATTTTCTCTAGGCTCATCTTTATTTTTCCTCATAAAATTCTGTGATAAATTCCTATACTTTTATGTTACCTTGGCACCCATTGTAATCCTCCTCTAACACACCCAAACTCCTTCTTGAAAAAGCTTAGATTCTGTCAGTTCTTTCAGATGTAAATTGCTACCCTGTTTTATTGTCTACATAATACCAAGTTGACTTGTTTGTTTCTTTTTGTTTTTTGAGACACAGTCTTGCTCTGTCACCCAGGCTGGAGTGCAGTGGCAAGATCTCCACTCACTGCAACCTCCTCCTCCCCAGGTTCAAGCGATTCTCTCCTGCCTCAGCCTCCCGAGTAGCTGGGACTACAGGTGTGTGCCACCATGCCCAGTTAATTTTTGTATTTTTAGTAGAGATGGGGTTTCGCCATGTTGGCCAGGCAAGTCTTGAACTCCTGGGAACAAATGATCCACCCACTTCAGTCTCCCAAAACGCTGGGATTACAGGCAGGAGCCACTGTGCCTGGCCCCAAATTGACTTTTAAATAAATGTGAGTATTCATAAATTAAGAAATAAACCCAAATGCTTTTCAAGTTCATGTGACTTTAGTAAACTTTTGGCAACGAACACTAGTTTTTGTTTGTTTAATAAAGGTAACCAGATTGGCCGGGCGTGGTGGCTCACGCCTGTAATCCCAGCACTTTGGGAAGCCGAGGTGGGCGGATCACGAGGTTAAGAGATCGAAACCATCCTGGCCAACATGGTGAAACCCCGTCTCTACTAAAAAATACAAAAATTAGCTGGGCTTGGTGGCGCGTGCCTGTAGTCCCAACTACTCGGGAGGATGAGGCAGGAGAATTGCTTGAACCCGGGAGGCAGAGGTTGCAGGGAGCTGAGATCACGCCACTCCATTCCAGCCTGGCTCCTGGTGACAGCAAGACTCTTTCCCAAAAAAAAAAAAAAAAAAAGAGTAACCAAATCTTCTGAGTTATCAGCAAAATATGCATGTATTTAACTTTAAGATTCTTGCTTTCACTATATGTGCCTAACAGACAAGTCATATAAGAATGGTTACTAGAAAATTTAACTTGAGATGATGGCTAGAATTGTCTAATGTCTCATGGAAATTTCCAAACATAATTGTTAAGAATGAATACATTAAATACACGTAAATGGGATAAAAGTTTCTAAATAAACTTTTGATATTAGCTATGTTTTATAACACATTTACTTCAAATCTTTTGGTAACTCTACCCTTAGAGTTTTGCTAAGCTAAATTAAATGATGACTATTCATTGAATATCTAGATCATTCCCAAATAAGATATAATGCTAAGACATTAATTACTAAAAATGAGTTTCAGCTCATATACTTTTGGGTTCTTATTTCATAGAAACAAAAGTTATTTAGATCAGTAGTAAATATGCCCTGTTCTACACTGCAAATTACTCTTTTAGAAAGCCTATGTCTCTCAAAATTATTAAATGTGTATCCATAAATGATTAGTATGTGACTAACAGTTAAAATTCCTCATTTCCTAGGTTTTCACTGAAAATTAGGGTTGCTAAGAGTTAACATTGTAATTAATATATGTAATTAAAACTACTAGATAGAAGAGAAACAATTCTGTATGTAAAGTGTATTAGGAAGGTGGGGTATATTTTTGGTTAGAAAGGCAAAGAAAAAATAGTAATTTTATGTGACAGAGAATTGTGTGTGGTAAATTTCTGTCCTGGAGTAAAATGTCTGGTTATTTAAGAAAGAGGCAAGAAGGCCGGGCATGGTGGCTCATGCCTGTAATCCTAAAACTTTTGGAGGTTGAGGCGGTTGCATCACCTGAGGTCAGGAGTTTGAGACCAGTCTGGCCAACATGGTGAAACTCCATCTCTACAAAAAATACAAAAATTAGCTGGGCGTGGCGGTACGTGTCTGTGATCCCAGCTACCAGGAAGCTGAGGCAGGAGAATCGCTTGAATCTGGGAGGTTGAGCTTGCAGTGGACCTAGAGAAACAATAGTTGAAGGTCTAGAGAAACAGTATTTCCTCCAATGTAACTTGATTCTGCATTCCTGAGTTTTTGTGATGTGTCTGAGTTGTTCCATGTAACCAGGAAACTTCCTGTGCTGTTACTAAGAGCTACGAATTTCCCTCCTCAAGATACTAATTTTCTTGTTTACATCCCTTTATAATATGAGTACATTCATAACCCTGGACATACTCTTCCTGTGTCTGATTAAATTCAAGTACCAGGTTAACTTTCAGTTTATCTAAAAAACCTATAGGAGGTTTTTCCTTTACCCTTGAGGTAACTGACCTAGAATACAAAGATTCTGTGTTTACCAAGATAATTTCCTGTGTTTCATGTTATCTTTATTGAATTTTTGGTTACTTAGGAAAACTAATCGCTACTTGGGAGGCTGAGGCAGAAGGATCACTTGAGCCTAGGAGTTTGAGGCTGCAGTGAACACACCACTGAACTCCAGCCTGGGTGACAGAGCAAGACCCTGTCTCTAAAAAAAAAGGAAAACTGGCCAGGTGCGGTGGTTCACACTTGTAATCCCAGCACTTTGGGAGGCTGAGGCGGGCAGATCACCTGAGGTCAGGAGTTCGAGACCATCCTGACCAACATGGAAAAACCCCATCTTTACTAAAAAATAAATCCAAAAAAATTACCCGGGCGTGGTGGCGCATGCCTGTAATCCCAGCTATTCAGGAGGCTGAGGCAGGAGAATTGCTTGAACCCAGGAGGTGGAGGTTACAGTGAGCTGAGATCACACCATTGCACTCCAGCCTGGGCAACAAGAGCGAAAAAAAGAAAAGAAAAGAAAAGAAAAGAAAAGAAAAGAAAAGAAAAGAAAAGAAAAGAAAAACTGGCTGGGCATAGTGGCTCACGCCTGTAATCCCAGCACTTTGGGAGGCCGAGGTGGGCTGATCACCTGAGGTCAGGAGTTCGAGACCAGACTGGCCAACATGGCAAAACCCCATCTCTACTAAGAACACAAAAATTAGCTGGGTATGGTGGTGTGTGCCTGGTTAAATGAATAGCTACTATTTAGTAGTGACTTGTGATTCTGTTTTGATCAAGTGTTTTGAATCTTTTTACCTCTTTGGTGGATTTTCCCCAGGAACAAGATTCTAAATTAAGTATTTTTGACCTAAAATTAACTTTAGGATTTCCCAGCAGCGTCCCTGGAGAGCATCAAAGAATGTATTTTTCATCTTGTACAGATAGTAAATCATCAGGTTTATTGGGCAAGCCATATGGGGAACATTGGCAAACAAGAAATAGTGTTTAATTTCTTTTAAGTTATATTTGTGTAATGCATTTACAAAATTATATGAGATTCCAAAGGTTCTGATCTGTTATAATATGTACTATCAGTCATGATTTTGGTTATTATATTAACTTGTATGTCACAGAAATAATCAAATTTCTTTCTCAATTGCATCTTTAACTATGGCCATTCTAAATTTTGTGCAATCTACTGACAATTATGGTTTTACTTTGATTCTTCTAAAAAAGCTGTTTATGATCAGTTATAGTCCAAAATTTGTTGCTTCTTCAAGGAAATTCATGGAAAAGACACCAACTTAAGAATTCCCTCCAGACTCACTGGAAAGGGACCGTATCAGGTACTTTTAACCAACCTATGTGCCGCTAAATTATAGGACACTGAGTCACGGATCCATATTTCTCATTTAAAAAGAAGGTTTTTGATCCTTCTACCAAGTGAATCTCCCAACTGGTCACTGATAACAAGCTCAAGTTAATCAAACTACAACCACCCGGGACAAGAGGAAGACAACATCTGAGGTAGACCTCTTTCTCCCAAGACATCAGAGCAGGCCTGTATAACCTCTTATCTTGAGCTAACATGCCTAGTCCTTATGTCTACTTTGTAATTATTTTAGTTATCATAGCTTTGAGAATCTTATGCATCCTGGGCATCTTATGCCACTCTGGGGTAGTTCCATGTATTCTACTGTTTAGACACACCATGGGACTCATTGCCTTACCAGACTCTTTATAATCCCCTCTTTTTACAACATGCTGTACTTCTTCCTTTTCCTTTCTCTCTTTTTTTGAGATGGAATCTTGCTCTGTCACCCAGGCCACAGTGCAGTGGCATGATCTCGGCTCATTGCAACCTCTGCCTCCCGGGTTCAAGCCATTCTCCTGCCTCAGCCTCCCATGTAGCTGGGATTACAGACACCTGCCACTGCACCCGTGGGTAATTTTTCTTGTATTTTTAGTAGAGACGGGGTTTCACTATCTTGGCTAGGTTGGTCTCAAACTCCTGAGCTCATGATCCACCCTCCTCAGCCTCCCAAAGTGCTGGGATTACAGGCATGAGTCACCTCGCCCGGCCTCCTTCCTTTTTCAACACTCCATGCCTGTTCTTCCTACTCATGGGAAGATAATGCCTAGATACAGCAATCCAAATCCTTGGTCTCCTCAGGCAACCTGAGTGTTGGATACATCACCTTTCCCCCTGACAAATCTATTGGGGGAAATAAGAATCCTAAAATCATCCCAGTGACCAGCTTCCCTAATGTGCACAGTTGCTTGGTATCCCTGTTGGATCCACCGGCTGTTGCCTATTGGGTACATAGCCATGCTCCTGAGGTTCAACCTTGTTTTTTCTTTGCTGTTTTTTATATGCCATAAATATCTTCCTATTACCCTACCTTGCATTTCCTCCCCTAATTCTGAATACTCCCCACACCCTCTACTTCATATCTTGCAAAAATCCCATAGAAACAGAACACTTACTAAGACTCCTCTCTGCAGCACGTACCAAAGAAAGCCCAAGAGTCTCCTCCTTGGTTCCCCAAATCTGCCAGTTGGATCATACCACTCTGTCATTACCTAATACAGGTACTCAGTTTGACCACATACCCTCTCTTGCCTGTAAACAGCTCCTTGAATTTTTAAAAAAACTTTTTTTTGTACTTTAAGTTCTGAGGTACCTGTGCAGACCTTGCAGGATTGTTGCATAGTAGACACATGCCATAGTGATTTGCTGTCTCCATCCCCCCATCACCTACATCAGACATTTCTCCCAATGTTATCCCTCCCCAAACTCCCTACGCCCTGCTGTCCCTCCCCTATCCCTCACCCTCCAACAGACCCCAGTGTGTGATGTTCCCCTTCCTGTGTCCACGTGTTCTCATTGTTCAACACCCACCTATGATGAGCAAGAACATGCGGTGTTTGGTTTTTTCTTCTTGTGTCAGTTTGTTGAGAATGATGGTTTCCAGATTCATCCATGTCCCTACAAAGGACATGAACTCATCTTTTCTTTATGGCTGCATAGCATTCCATGGTGTATATGTGCCACATTTCTTTGTCCAGTCTGTCATTGATGGGCATTTGGGTTGGTTCCAGGTCTTTGCTATTGTAAACAGTGCCGCAATGAACATATGTGTGCATGTGTCTTTATAATAGAACGATTTATAATCCTTTGGGTATATACCCAGTAATGGGATCGCTGGGTCAAATGGAATTTCTATTTCTAGATCCTTGAGGAATTGCCACACTGTCTTCCACAATGCTTGAACTAATTTACACTCCCACCAACAGTGTAAAAGTGTTCCTGTTTCTCCACATCCTCTCCAGCATCTGTTTTCTCCAGATTTTTTAAATGATTGCCATTCTAACTGGCATGAGATGGTATCTCAATGTGGTTTTGATTTGCATTTCTCTAATGACCAGTGATGATGAGCATTTTTTCACATGTTCATTGGCTTCATAAATGTCTTCCCTTGAAAAGTTTCTGTTCATATCTTTCACCCCCTTTTGAATGGGTTTGTTTGTTTTTTTTTCTTGTAAATCTGCTTTAGTTCTTTGTAGATTCTGGAGAATGGGAAAAAAATTTTGCAATCTACCCCTCCGACAAAGAGCTCCTTGAATTTTTATAACCTCTAATTATGTGCCCCCATTCAAGCTGTGTTTTTGGCTGCAGCTACGTCAGCCAAAACTACTTTTATCTACCCCTGCTTCAGGTCCTGAAAAAACACAGGCATTTGCTTTCTGGGTCAAGTTGTTGCTCCTGTCACCATTATTAAACCTCTAACTCAGGGAATATTGAATCTACATCCCAGGGCCAAAAGAGCCCTACCAATAGTTGATGACTATGCTGGTGATAACCCCTCAGATGATGAAGATGATAGCTGTGGATACTCCCAAGGATGTGACTTACCTGGTGGGCTTAACCCTAGTGAAGGATCTAAATCGGAAAGGATTCTGGGGTCTTGGTTTGGGCTAGGCCCTGCTTGGAATGCATATAGGATCAGAAACCTTTCCTGCACTGTTAGCAGAATTGCCTGTTCCACTTCCTGTACCATCAGGGCACAATAGAGATTTGTAGATTCCCTTGCCCATGTGGTCCTGGACAACCACGTTGCATTAGACTATCTCACTGCACATGGTGGTGTTTATGCTGTCACTAACACTTCCTGTTGTACCTGCGTAAATACTTCCCATCAGATTGAATTGGAAACATCTGAGATCCTAAGTTGGCCAAATCCGACAGCTGGCTGTCTGAAAAGGACACCTTCAGAAAGCCTCCTGGCTGGACTTGCTGCATTAGAATTCCAATTTCCAGATATTTTCAGCCAGCTTCTTCCTGGTAAGATTCCTTCTGTGTTCTGTGCTACAAATCTTAGTGAACTTCCTTGGACTATTTGGCTCCTCTTTAAAATCACTCCAGCCTGTTTTAGCAGATGCCTGCAAGAGACCCTCACCAGGATCATGCTGGCCCAACACCTCCAGACTTTAGACTCATTCCAGCTGGAAACTGAAGCCAACTTAAGCCAAGAGATGTTAATTGAAATTGAACAGATGCCTTAGTGCCTCTCATAAGTAAATGGGTCTAGTTGCTCAGTTGGTCACTGCCTTGTCAAAAGATCTCTGCACAGGACTAGAAGAACCTGGAACAGGTTGCCAGCCACTCCAGCACGATGATGGGATGCAACCAACCTAAACCATCATCACGGCTGTCTACTGACAGGTTTTGATAAAAAGGAGGGACGGAATGTGAATCTTGAAAGAGCCAATCCCTCAGATGAATCCTGAGTGGCTAACAGCCTAAATTCAAAAGAGCCAAGTGGCTATTTGCTTCCTAGAGGTCACACATATACCTGGAGTTCCTGGAAAACCTGCATGTCTGCTTAACTTGGGGGCTTTCAGAGCTGCCTGTTCATATTTATGCTGCCTGAGCCAACCAATAGGCTGTGACCTATGTCAACCAATCAGAACTCTGCAAGTGTTGACCAATCGGCACTCACCAAACATCAACCGGTCCGAACTAAGCAGGTTGGAATCCTTTATTTAACTAAGTGGACCTGAATGGAAATCTGGAGGGGATCTTTCATTATAAAAGAAAATATTTCCCTTTGCTCTTTGAAATGTACCTTCATTTTACAATGAAGGCTGTGTCTCTTCAGTTTGCCAACTGTTTACTGGATTAAGTCTCTTTCCTCTAAATTCCTTTTCAGAGAACTTTGGTTCACAGGATAATAGCCATACCCGTTCCATTGGTCCGAGTTGAGGATTAGTGGTGTCAAGTTATGTAAAACAGTTCGTTTAGGTAGGTGCTCAGGACTTGTTGGCTGTGATTTTGGCCATGACCACAGCAGTGATGCTAATGACAACTCCTTTGGGTCATCCGTTGTGCCATACTTCCATGTCACACCTGAAGTCAAATGGGTAATGCTATCGCTTCATTCATTCTCATATATACACCGAAGGGTGGTATGGCTTTGATCTTTTATCCTGCCTCAATTTTCCTCAGCTCCTTGAAATTGGATCCACTGGTATGCCCCACTTTCTGGTTGAGGCTGAATCCAAACTCTAACACCTATATCACTCTGGGGCTGTATTATGGTTTGCACTGTGGCCCCACCTCCCCAAATTTATATATTGAAGTCCTAACGCCCATGACCTCAGAATGTGACCTTGTCTGAATATGGGGTTACTGTAAATATAGGGTTACTGCATTAATGTAATTTAATAAAGTTGAAATGAGGTCATACTGAAATAGGGTGGGCCGTTAATCCAGATATGACAGGCATCCTTATGAGAAGGTGAAATTTAGACACGAAGACAGACAGATACACACACACACACACACACACACACACACACACACACAGAGGGAGAGAGAGAGAGAGAGAGAGAGACAGCAATCACGTGAAGATTGCAGTTATGCTGCCACAAGCCAAGGAACTACCAGAGCTAGGAGACACGCTTGCAACAGATCTTTCTGTGGACCTTCAGTGCGGCACAGCTCTTCTGACACTTTGATCTTGAACTTCTAGCCTCCAGAACCATGAGGCAATAGATTGCTGTTGTTTACATGCTCTGTTTGTGGGTACTTTGTTACAGCAGCTCTAGGAAACTAACTCAGGGCTCCTCTGGGCGCAGTTCCCAGGGGCTCAGTTGCAATGGCTGGGCTCTCTGAGTTACCCTCAAGTCTCTCACTGCCAGGAATCCTAGAGTTTGGACTCCAGAGAGATCCCCCAGTTTCCCATATTGGCTTTTTCTGAACTCATTGTGGGCAGACCGGTTGTTTGCCCAACCATCTAGTTTCTCCTGGTAAGACTGAAGCCTCACCTGTCCCCAGCTTAAGGGATGCTCCCTGAAACCAGATCCTGCTTGAGCGTCTACAGTCTAAAAGGCAGAGCCTCTTGTGTATGTGAAATGTGATTGCTGCTGGGCTTCTAGGTGCCCAAACTCTGCCCGGCTTCCACATGTGCTCACCCACACCCTGTGCACTGCCTCCCCATCAGATTTGTTCACTGACCACTTTGGGAATAAGAGCCTGGCCTGCCCTTATGGATACTTCTTGGACCACTTGGTTGCTCTGTTCTGGCCCAGCAGTGTCACTTCTGCCAGGCCCCAGCTTGGAGCTTCATGAGCTCTGATTTCATTGCTGAGCAGTCTCTAACAGTTCCCTCAGGAGTTCACAAAAGTAAGACGATTATGACCTCAGATAAATAAAATATTCTGCTTCAGAATTAACTGGATCTTTAATTTTAAGATCCAGAATTAACTGGATGTTTAACTTTAAAAATGTTCAGTGTAGAAAAATCAGAGGAGAAAAAAGAAAGAAAAATGAATAACTTATAATTGCATTACTTAGAGACACTGTTACTATTTTGGGTTATGTTGTTTTAGACTCTTTTCTCATTTCACTCTTTCATTGTTTAGTTATTTGATTTTTATTTTATCAGAGTAATATGAGCACAGAATTGTAAAAACTCAAATAGCTCTAACAGGCTTTTGTAAAATGCAATGGTTCCATCTCTACCTTCCCCACTCCCTCCACATTTCCACTGTAGGGACAAGTACTTTCAATTTTTTTTAATCTGTCTCTTCTAGCCCTTACACATCTAATTATTTCCAAAATTTAGGCATTACCTACTGACTTCCTATTGTAGCAAATGAAGATTTAGCTTTCTTACAATATCTCCACCTCTGAATCCCTTCCCTATCCTCCCAACATGGTCATTCCAAATCGTTGGAGACAATATTCAGAATATTAATATACATATACAAATAATCTTCACAGCTGTATATTAATACAGAACACTATGTCCAACAATGGCAGAATACAATGAAATGAAAACTCCCTAAAATTCATTGGTGAAGTCTTCCAGACTAATTAGGAAGAAGGAGTGCCAATAATATATAAACTCTTCAATGTTACATATATTTATGGAAAAAAATTAACCTGGGCCACTGCCTCACACCATACACAAAATCATGCCCAGGGAGAATTTTTAAAACTCTAGGTAAATCTAAATCTGAGAGGTGACACAAATAAATCTTCTCAAATAAAATAGGGAGATATATTCATCACCCTTGAATAGACAAAGACTTATTAAAGAAGATTTTTAAAAAAATCATCCTTAAAGGAAAAGATTAATGAATTGGAAAAGTGAAGAATTTGTGTACATTGTGAAAAAGCATGTCATCAAAAGGCAGAAAAATATTTAAAATGATGTATCTGATTAAAAAACAAATTTTTATCTAGAAAAAACAAACTATTATTTATTAGTAAGAAAATAACAGGTAAGCCAATAGAAAAATAGACAGAAACTTAAATAGACACTCTCTGAATAAGATATACAAATGACCAGAAACATTTATCATCATAAGTCATCAAGAGATGCAAATTAAAACTGCAATAAAATACCAATATGCACCAATTAGAATGGCTCATATTTTAAAATGAACAATATGAAGTATTGGTGAGGATGTGGGGTCAGTGAAACTGCCAGTAGGAGCGTAAATTGGTGCAGTTACTTTAGAAAACTGGCATCAGCTGCAACTGGAAAAATCCATCCCCTAAGACCCAGAAATCCCCTTTCTATATATCCACCCAACAGAAATGCACACACATACACCAAAAGACATAAACATTAATGTTCACAACAGCATTACCTGTACAACAAGAAAGAAAGGTGTGAGATCCAGAAAAAGAGAGATACAGCACAGGACAGAGATAAGGGGGATTCCAAGGATTACAGCAAACAGAAATCCCAGGATAACAGCTGGCCAAGGATCCCACGGAGCAAGCAGCACAGGGAGGAGAATGGAAGCTTCCAAGGAAGTGCCTTCAGGGAAGAAAAATGGGATTGATGTATTCCCTGATGAAAATCAGCTCGAGGAAAATTACACTGTAAGGCTATGAGATGTGTGTAAAGAATGAGCACTGAGCACAAAGAAAACTAAATAAAGACACAAGCCAGTTACTTTCAGGAAAAGAAAGAAAAAAAAAGGAAATGTGCACATGCAGAGAAAAGAACATGTGAGAGCTCAAGGAGAAGACAGTCCTTTGCAAGCCAGGCAGAGAGGGCTCAGAAGAAACCAACCCTGCTAACCCTTTGATCTTGGACTTCCAGCCTCCAGAACTGTGGGAAAATAGATATCTCATTATGAATATGCAAATATTTTTTAAAATCCCAAATATGGACCAAAACACTTCTGGTCCCAAGCAGATCAAAGAAGAAATACTCAAACTGTATTTGAAACGTCAAAAGACATAATTATTCTTGTTTTGTAGGGTCAATATTCATTTGTATTTTAAATACATATGCCCTTTTCAGTGCTCTTCATTTCCACCTGCATTTTTTCATTTCTGTCTGATATCATTTTCCCGAAGAATTCCTTTCAGTGTTTTTTTCAGTACAGGCCAGCAGGTGATTGTTTATTTTGCATCATTTTTTGTTGAGTTTGGAATTTATTTTGGAAAAACTCTTCCAGATATCTTTTCCTGCTTCCTGCATTTCTGTTGAGAAGTAAGCTTTCAGCCTTATTTTTGGGGGTGTGAAGGTGATGTGTTTCCCAGCATCCTCTACCCCCACCCACAGCAGTTGTTTAGATTTTTCTCTTTGTCTTTGGTTGTTAGCTGTTTTATCTTGATATATTTATATGCAATTTTTGTTGACTTTGTGCTGCTTGGGGTTCCCGAACCTCTTAAATCTGAGTTTTGATGTTTTTTGTCAGTTTTGAAAATTTCTTTTCAAATCTTATTTCTTCCTTCCATTTTTTTCCTTTTCTTTTGGAACTCCCTTTACACTAATTTTAGACTGCTTGTGTTCCACATATACTTTTCCCTATATTTTTATTTTTTTTCTTTCTCTGCTTCCGTTTGGATATTTTCTTTTTCTATTAACCTACCTTCCAATTCAATAATCTTCTCGGCTTTCAAAACCACCTGTTACATTTTTAATTTTAGATGTTTTATTTCTCAGTTCTAGAACTTGCATTCGTTTTTGATATGATATACTGTCAGAAATGAAAGTGGACATTACCATTTGCTTTTACATGTCCGAATTTTTTTTTTTTTTTACTGTTCTTTCTTCTCTTGTAGTCACCTATTTTCACAATGTTACTAAATAACAACTGCAAATTTTGTTGGCTTAAGAAAACGATCACTTATTTTCTCTCAGACGTTTGCACATTGGCTTGGGGTCATTTAATTCCTGTTGAGCTTAGCTGGGATGTATTCTAAGCAGCAGGTTGTTCAGATCTGCTCAATGTCTCTCCCATTCCACTTGGATCAGAATGCTAGCCAGTACAGCTCTTCACATGGTGATGGGATAAGCATAAAAGGCAAGATTGTAACCATCCAGTGGATTCACCTTTCCTGCTGCCTAGACCGAGGCAATTTATCAAGACAGGGATATTGCAATAGAGAAAAGAGGTATTCACACAGAGCCGGCTGTGTGGGAGAAGGGAGTTTTATAATTACTCAAATCAGTCTCCCTGAGCATTTGGGGAGGAGAGGTTTTAAGAACAACTTGGTGGGTGTAGGGGAAGCCAGTGAGCCAGCAGTGCTGATTGGTCAGAGATGAAATCATAGGGAGTTGAAGCTGTCTTGTGATGAGTCAGTTCCTGGGTAGGGGGTGACAAGCTCAGATGAGCCAGTTTATTGATCTGGGTGGTGCCATCAAGTACAGGGTCTGCAAAATATTTCAACCATTGATCTTAGGAGAAATTTAGGGAGGGTCAGAATCTTGTAGCCTCCAGCTGCATGATTCTTAAACCGTAATTTCTAATTTTGTGGCTACTGTCAGTCCTACAAAGGCAGTCTAGTCCCCAGGCAAGAAGGAGGTCTGCTTTGGGAAAGGGGGGGTTTTATCATCTTTGTTTTAAACTATAAACTAAGTTTCTCCCAAAGTTAGCAGCCTACACCCAGAATGAACAAGCGCAGCTTGGAGATTAGAAGAAGGGGGAGTCAGTTAAGTTAGATCTCTTTCACTGTCTCAGCCATAATTTTGCAAAGGTGGTTTCAAGATCTAAGTTAGGAATTAAGCCTCTGGTCACATCATATCTACCTATAACTCATTGGCCAAAGCAAGCCACATGGCTGAGTTGAAGGTCAAGGAGCAGGGAAATACACTTCTCCTCAAGTGTGAGAAACTTCAGTTACATAAAAAAGGGAGTGAGGAAGAATCAGCTCCTATTTTTTTTTTTTTTTTTTTTTTTCTTGAGACGGAGTTTCGCTTTTGTTACCCAGGCTGGAGTGCAATGGCGCAATCTCGGCTCACCGCAACCTCCGCCTCCTGGGTTCAGGCAATTCTCCTGCCTCAGCCTCCTGAGTAGCTGGGATTGCAGGCACACGCCACCATGCCCAGCTGATTTTTTGTATTTTTAGTAGAGACGGGGTTTCACCATGTCGACCAGGATGGTCTCGATCTCTTGACCTCGTGATCCACCCGCCTCGGCCTCCCAAAGTGCTGGGATTACAGGTTTGAGCCACCGCGCCCGGCTCAGCTCCTATTTCAAGCAACTCTGCTTGTTGTTCTTATCTTGTACCATTAAAAATAAACATATATTTTTACTACTCATTTCCTGGGATTTTGGAAGGACAAGGAATTATATGTTCAGTCTCATTTTAACTCAAAATTTTACTTGTTTCTTGAGAGATTTTCATCTACTAATTTCATGATGTGATGCACTTCAAATGTCAAGTTTTATCCCTATTAGTTTTCTATTGCCATGTAACAAATCACCACAAATTTAGCATCTTAAAACAATACACATTTATAAATTCACTATTTTCATAAGTCAGGAGTCTGAACACAGTTTCTCTGGATCTTTGCACAGGATGTTGGCCAGTATGCATTCTTGTGTGGAGCATGGTGTTCTCTTCCAAGCTCGCATGCTTGCTGGGAGAATTCAGTTCCATCATATCTTAGGACAAGGCCCAGCCTGGATATCTTATACTTGCACGGGGACAACGCTGAAGAGAATCCAGAATCCCATATTTGGCCCCGTCTTTGCCCTCTGGGATACTGCAGGTGCTGAGAGGACTTCAGCACCTGCAGGTCCAGCTGTAGAACTAAAACAGCAATTGAAGAGCATGGAGACAGAGATGTGTCCTGGGGGTTCTCATGCAGTATGCTAGAAGGGCCTTGCAGGGGGACAAACAGGACAATGGGAAACTCAGGAGAAGGTGATATTCAGAAGTCCTAGAAAACACAGAGGGGAAGCCTGATATTCACAATAGCTACAGTCTAATAGCTAACACTTAATGAGCCCTTCAGTGACAGGCATTGTACGCGCTTTCCATCCCTATGTATTTACTCCTCACAATAAGCCTAGGAGGTAGCTAGCATCACAATCTCCATTCCCAAATGAGGAAGCTGTAGTCCAGAGAAGTGAAGTAACTTTCTCGACATCATAGAGCTCTGTTAAATAAAGTTTTTGGGAGGCCATTGATTTGGACTGAATTCCTGCACTAGGCCCCAACAGACCTACCCAAAATAGAGTTACACATCACCAAACCAAATGCTAAGCTGTTTACCTGTAAAGTCTGATTTTTTGAGAAATCAGGAGAGATATGATAGCCAAATCTCACTAAGCCAATAAGGAAAGTAACTTTGAAATGACAAGTCCCCCTTATGTTCCTTGTTTCTGCTTTCTTCAGCCTTTTCTGCCTGTGAAGCCTGTCTTCTCTGCTCGGCTCAGTGGAGCTCCCTTCCATGTTGTAGGAGACTGGATGCTGCCTTGTTCGTGAATCACTAATAATTGTCTGTTTGTTGAAAGTTTGTTCTTTGACAGCTTTGAAGTAGGAATAGAAACCCAGAATAAAACCAAAAATGTTCTTGCCCAAATCTGGCTCATGAGCAGCACCCAGTAGGACCTATGAGCTGATGAGGTACTCCAGATAAACGCCATCAGGCCCCAGGCTGCCTGACAGGGGCTCAACCACAAACAAGAGAGCTTTCAGGCTTTGGGAACATGTGCTGGGCTGTGGTGGCAGCAAAGCAGGCTTGTTGAGAACCATGGTGTTGGAAAGAAGCTTTCAAAATTCTGCTTGGGGTGAGAATTGTCTCAGAGTTTGGAAAAGCCCTCAGTTGTTAGGGGAACAAAAATGGTGTAATAAGGGGGAAGAAGGGATAAGATTAAGGCAGGAACTGACAGTTTAAACATTCCCTGTCATCAGGTTCCAAATTGGGCTTTTCTTATCCCCAGGGCTTGGGTGACTCCTGCCCCTACCCTAGCGGGGAGTAGAGGTAGTCAGGAGCAGCACGGTGCCAATTCCACGGTGTCAATTCCGCGGTGCCAATTCGGCCTTGCTGGCTACTGACAAGAACAACAGTTGCCAATGCTACTCTTGTTTAAATTGAGACACACCCTTATGAGCTCTTCATCTCTTTGGCCAGACTCTGTTACTTTTTCTTCAATACACATTCTCTAAATAAAAAACATAACAGTGATAAATTGAGGTTGAAGGTTGGAACTGAGCTTCTCTGAGAATGCCCTTTCCATATTTTTTATTTTGCTTTTTTCTTTTTTGAGGAGTCTGGCTCGGTCTCTCAGGCTGGAGGGCAGTGGAGCGATCCTGACTCACTGCAACCTCCACCTCCTGGGTTCAAGCGATTCTCTTACCTCCGCCTCCTGAGTAGCTGGGATTGCAAGCACACGCCATGATGCCTGGCTAATTTTTGTATTTTTAGTAGAGATGGGGTTTCACCATATTGAACAGGCTGGTCTTGAACTCCTGACTTCAGGTGATCCACCTGCCTTGGCCTCCCAAAGTGTTGGGATTACAGGCGTAAGCCACCGCGCCTGGCCTGAGAATGCTCTTTCTATAGAGTGGCTTGGTGTAAACAAGAGGACTCCGGGTTCAGAAAAAGGCAGACTTGGGTTTAGATCCTGGCTCTGCTACTTGCTACTCAGGAGAACCAGAACCTTGGGAAGCCCTGTAACTCCCTGGTCATCATTTACCTCTCCGTGAAATAGAGATAAGGATAAACTACAATAATTATATGTAATTCTATAGGCATGTAAAACAAAAAAATATAAAGTTATAAATAGAATTAAATCATAATATAATTTACAAACAAAATTATATAATAAACTTATATATCCAGTCAGCCCTCTGTATCCACAGGCCCTCTAAGTCCTGCATTCATTAATTTAACCAATGTGGCCGGGGAGGGGATGCGAGTGGGCACCAGGGTGTGGTGGGAAGGTTGAGGGAGGGACGCAGAGCACATGCGCAGTGCGGGACCCCGCCATTTTGCCCGCGGGTCGCTGAGTGCCTGCCAGCAAATGTTTGAGGAGCTGAGAGTAGCCGGAGCTGTGGGAAGAAAGTGGAGCAAAGCCGAGGAGAAGCAGCAGAAGCGGTTGGAGGAGCGAGCAGCCATGGATGCAGTTTGTGCCAAAGGGGACGCCGCCAACAGGTTTGGAGGCCCTCTGGAGGCTTTCCTGGTGTACGGGAAATCTGATCGAAATGGGTTGAATGTCTCTATTGAGTGTAGGCGAGGGTCTGGGCGGGAGTCAGCCACCCTGGATTGGGCCTTCGACCTGACCAAAACCGATAGGCAGACCATGGATGAGCAGAGGGAGTGGGGCCGGAAGGACCGAGAGAAACGGGAGAAACGCTAATGACGCAGCGGTGGTTAGGAAAAACAGCTCCCTCCTGTTGCCTTTTCTCACTTCCGGTTTGATGGGGGTGGGGGGGGCGGAATGAAGTCCTGCTTTGCTGCGAAGTGCAGGTGGGAAGCAAGGTGGAAGGCCCTGGGAATTTCCTCCTATAGAGCCTGCAGCTCATGGACAGGAGCACACAGATGAAGGAGGTTTTGATAATGATGTTCAGGCACAATCATGGCGCCTACCAGTTCTTCAAGAAGTGCTGCAGTTTGAAATTGATGACTTTTCTCCCAGCATGTCCGGTTGCTGTGGGGAGGACTGCTCCTATAAGATCCTGAGCTGAAAGACCAAGTTTGGGGACAGCCAGCATGCCCACACAGGTAGGGACTGTAGTGGCTGCTGCCACTGAACTCCCACAGCCACTTGCAAGTAACAGCGCTCTCTTCTAAGGCGTGTCCTCTCTCCTGGTCTCACCATTTGCCGGTTGTCATCAGATCTGTGGTCTCTTCAGCCCTGCACCTGCCGGACTGCACCCCGAGAACACAGAACCCTGGGAGAAATGGTATGAGCTGCTTTTTTCCTCTTCCCCTCTCCTGGAAGACAATAATGCCAGGAGGGAAATGAGAGGGAAGAGTGGGTGGAGGCTTGGCCGTGAAGCTCATCCTCACACAGTGGGTGCCTCCTCACCTGGCTCCTAGGGTGGTGGTTGCCCCACTTCTCTGTAGCTCCTAGATTTTTGGCAACCTCCCCTCTCCCACATACACACTTGGGAAAATGGAATGTTTATGTCCACCGTTATGAAAGTCCTGGAGTCCTGGGTCTGTGGTTTGGAAACCCAAAGACGAACACATTGGATGTAAGATCTGGGCATAGAGAGAGGCTTCAGAGAGACTATGGCCCTTGCAGGTGGAATGCTCTGATGGAGACTGTGGGAAGATCTTTTGTGCCAAGATGCAGGGAAGTGAGGAAAGCTCTTTCCTGCTGTTTTTATGGATCCATGGAGTGGATGCAGCCTGGGACCAGCAACCTCTGGGAGGAAGGCTGGCTCTCTCTCCATCGCTGTCAGTGTTCAAAGAGGCTGAAAAAAGGATGTGTTGTATGGGACCCGCCATGGGGATGACTGCTACTCTAGGCTCTTGGATGTTGCTGCATTCACCTCTTGGTCTCATGGCAGTGACTTGAGCGTTTTATTCGTAGAAGAAAACCAGAGGTTCTGCCTGTTTCTCTCTGCCAGTCCTCACCATTCTTTCTCCTCTGCTTCTTCCTTGTACCCCAGATACCTCTGTTCTTAGTCTCCAGGGGAGAATAACATTAGGGGGTCCCTCATCTTCTCCTAGAGGGACTCCTCATTCATGGGTTAGTTAACGCCTTTTCCTCTCATCTGTTGGTGCTGATAGCTCTCTTAGGGTAAGGGCATCCCTCCCCACCACCACCCTTCCTCTTCAGAGAGCCCCCGGACAGCAGCAGGCCCCCTGCCCTCACTCTCCAGCCTTGCCCCTCATTGCCTCAGTGAGGCAGTAGTGCCACTGCCATGACCCAGCTAGGCCATAGTTCTGGCTACAGCAGGAATGCCTCCCAGTGGCCAAAACAGCTGCTTTTCTTTCTGAGGTCACCCTGTGGCAACAGGCTGGAGCAGGGGGAGAAGGCCTTCCTCTTCTCTTATAGGTAAAGAGGATGCACCCTCAGAACTAATACTCATTTTGATCTCTAGGCTTTGTCCTCTTTCAGGTAAGAAAAAACAAATCCTTATCAAGGAAAAATCACTCAGCATCTCCCCTTGGACATCCCTGAGCTCTGCTTTGAGGGGTATCGTAAAGGTTCTAGCCTTTGTGAAGTTGCTTTCCTGGAGGTCTGTTGGTCTCTCTGACCTTAGCGTCTGTTCCATCCTCTCCTCAACTCAGGCAGTCTGTTCTGGTAGATCTCCCCAGAGTGGTTCTTGCTTCTTACCTGGATTCCTAATTGTGCAGATGCCTGTGTACACAGGGCCTCCTTTGCCCAGCCTGGTCCCTCTGCTGAACACTCTGTGCTGCTCTTGGCCCTGGTAGTGGTGGACTGGGCACTCTTTGGGAGAGGGCCTTTGGCTTTACACTGGAATAAGTCTGGCTTTGCCTCGCCCTGCTGACTCCTGGAGGTGTCACCCAGGGGAGAGTTGACATTGCTGGGAGGTTTTTGGTGGACTCTTAACACTCCTGAAACCAGATGCATGTTTAGGAAGAGATCTTCCTCTGGTCTTTGGCTCTCAAAGGACACAGAATGCAACATTTATTTTCTTAGATCATAGATTTCTGATACCTTTCTCTTAAGGAGACCAAAAGAAACCCCCCAGTGTACGAATTCGCCAGTCAGTGGACTCCTGGCACCACCTGGTTATTAGGGGCTTGGTGCCATTCCCTGCTCACTGAAGTCTTGGCAGGTCATATCCCAAAGGACTTTTCAGGAGGTTGGGGCTGGAGTGGGAGAGAGCACTGTCTGAGACCTGCAATCACTCTCGTTGGTGTTGAGTCCATTAATTTCTAAAACATCAGCCTTTTTTCACTTCCCCCAGGTCTTGGTTTTGAGAAACACAGCAGTCCTTTTGTACCAAACTTTTTGTTGCTTTTTATTTGAAGCCTGTTAAAATATTTCGTAAGATTTAAAAAATTTTAGTTGTATCCACCTTATTTCAGGTTATTTTTGTTGGTGTCACATATGTATAAGACATGAATGGTTCTTTTTAGTTTTTTCTGGGTTTTTTTTTTTAGAGGAAACTTGGAAGATAAACCCCTTGATATATATATTTTTTCTTTAGCAGCTTGTTATCACAGGAATCAAAGGGAAAAAGTGATCTCTTTTTGTATTTGTTGTATTTGTATGTCACAAAAAGATACTTTGTTCAAAAAAAATTCAATGTGGATTGAAAGTATTATTTAAAAAAAAATAGATATTTAAGGCCAGGCGTGGTGGTCCACACCTGTAATCTCAGCACTTTAGGAGGCTGAGGCAGGTGGATTGATTGAGTCCAGGAGTTTGAGACCAGCCTGGGCAACATGACAGAACCCTGTCTCTACTAAAAATATAAAAATAACCAGGCCTCGTGGTGCACGTCTGTAGTCCCAGCTACTCTGGAGGCTGAGATGGATGAGCTGCATGAGCCAGTAAGTAGGCAGTGAGCTGAGATTGTACCACTGCATTCTAGCCTGGGTGACAGTGAGACCTGGTCTCAAAAAAGAAAAAAAAAAAGGGTGGTTGAATCTATAGTTTGTACTGAACAGGTACAGACTTTTTCTTCTTGTAACTTTTTATCTATCTCCTAAGCAATAGAGTAGAACAACTATTTACAGAGCATTTACATTCTATTAGATCTTAAAACTAATCTAAGAAATGATTTGAAGTATGTAGGAGGATTGCATAGGTTGTATGTAAGGTTTTATGCAAATATGATGCCATTTTATATCAGGAACTTGAGTATTCATGTATTTTAGTATCCACAAGGGTCCTAGAACCAATAACCCATGGATACTGAGAAAAGTCTGTAATATATAATTATATGTATAATAATTGCTAAGAAGAGTCAATGTTAGCTGTTATCATTTGGCTACTTATTAATAAAATAATTTTATAAATCACAAGATTGGTTCTTCCAAGCTTAGCAAATAAACTTGATTTACATCGATCCGCTTTTGGGGATAAAGAATGATCTTTGACAAGGTTTGAGACATGTGTAACAGGGACCTTCATAATTGACAATAATGGCGACATTTTTGTGGGTAATTAACACTGTAGACCACTATGGTAGACTGCTCTAGACTTCACAGCTGCTTCTTATGACTTACTAATAGTTTATCTTTTACATTTTAAACTATGAAATATTTCAGACATCTCCCAAAGCACAAAAATAGTAGACACTTATATGAAGGGTCTTCAGAAGGTTCGTGGAAAGTGAGTATTATGAAAAAACTATGCATGGATTTCAAAATTGTTTTGCACCAAAATAAACTCACACTAACTTGTTACAACATGTCTGAAGAGCATCTGGTTTGAGACACTGAAAAGAATAAGACATCAGTTTGAAAATAGCACCTATCAGAGCAATATGAATTCTGCTTAGTGCAGGACCAAACATCAACTTTATGGTGAAGCTTGAGTGGAAAAATAGTGAAATCACTGATGACGTAAGGCAATCATAACGAAGATAATGCTGCAAAGAAATCAGCAGTTTGCAAACAGATAACTCATTTCAAGAAGGAATGAGAATGTTGAAGATGAAGCTTACAGCAGCAGACCATCTACATCAAGCTTTGAAGAGGATTTAATGGCAGAAACAATAGCCAATGCCATAGACATCTCAATTGGTTCAGCTTACACAATTATGACTGAAAAATTAAAGTTGAGCAGACTTTCCACTCAATGTATACCAAAACCATTGCACCCAGATCAGTTGCAAACAAAAGAGCTTTCAATAGAAATTTTAAACTAGTGGGATCAAGATCCTGAAGTATTTCTTCAAAGAATTATGACAGGAAATGAAACACAGCTTTCATTTCAACCCTGAAGACAAAGCACAATCAAAGCAATGGTTAACAAGAGGTAGATGTGCTCCAGTCAGAGCAAAAGCAGACCAGTCAAGAGCAAAGGCCACGGCAAAAGGTTTTTTGGACGCTCAAGGCATTTTGCTTGTTTTCTGGAGGGCAAAAAAATGATAACATCTACTTATCGTGAGAGTGTTTTGAGAGAGGTAGCCAAAGTTTTAGCAAAAAAAATGCCCAGGAAAACTTCACCAGAGAGTCCTTCTCCACCAGACAATGCTCCTGCTCATTCCTTTCCTCAAACGGGCAATTTCGTGAGAGTTTTAATAGGAAGTCAGTCATTAGGCATCTTCCCTATAGTCCTTGTTTGGCTCCTTCTTATTTCTTTTTGTTTCTTAATCTTAAAAAAAAAGTTTTAAAAGGCACCTATTTTTTTTTCAATTAATAATGTAAAAAAGACTGCGTTGACATAATTAAATTCCCAGGTCCCTTGGTTCTTTAGGGAGGGATTAAATGGCTGATATCATCACTTAACAAAAGTGTCTTGACCTTGATGGAGTTTATACTGAGAAATAAGTGGGGGTTTAAAAAAGTTTTTAATCTTTTAATTTTATTTTTTTCCACAAATTTTCTGAATCCCCCGTATGTCCACCACTGACGTTAAATGTATATGTTTTGCCAGATATTTTAGATCCTTTTAAGAAGCATTGAAACATTTGTGAACATTGTTTTGGCTGTTTATATCCATAAACAATTACACCATTTGTTTGATTTGTTTAAAAAATTTAAATAGATGGTATAATGGATCTCTAGAACATTTTCTAGACATTTTAATTTTTAAGAAAATCAAATTAATATGTATTTTTTCTTTATTGTTTGTGATCTTCATTCTTTAAGAAATCCTTTCATATCTGGAGGTCACAAAGATATTTGCCCATAATTTTTTTTGCATATTTTTCTTTTTTTTTATATCTAGCTCTTTAATCCGTCTGGATTTTATTTTTGTGTATGGGATGAGATAGGGAAATAATTTTATCTTTTGCCATATGGGTAGTCTTTTGTCTGAACATCATTTATTGAAGAGTCCATTGTTTTTCTCACTTGTTTGTAGGGTTACCACTTTCATACACCAAATGTAACATACATGCAGTCTACCTTATCACCATCGTCCTGATGACTTCCAGCTGCCATTATTTTATCTCTGTGCCTGAGGACTTTTACAGAACCACAGAGGCTAAAAGTTCTGGGATTCAGCCATCCCGTGGGAGCAGCTCACAACAAAAGCTAAAGGAGAGTTGCCTCATGAAATCACAGCTGCTGCCTCCTCAGGTAGGGTAATTCTGAGACAAAGTTTAGACCTTTCTCAGAGTTTTCCCATGGGAAATAGTTTCATAGCCCATTGTTGTAGCTCCCTCAGCTATTTCACCCTTTACAGGCGACTTCCTCCCCATCTCATTTCCTTATACCTTTCAAATAATCTATATTTTGTTCCATTGTTCCATTGTTCTATTTGTCTGCCTTTGAGGCACTCAGCTTTTTTGTCCAGGACGTGGTCGTCCAGGACATTTTTTTTTTTTTTAACGTCACCCGGGCTGGAATGCAGTGGTGCAGTCATAGCTCACTGCAACCTCAAACTCCCAGGCTTAAGCAATCCTCCTGTCTCAGCCTCTCAAGTAGCTGGGACTAATGGTGCATGCCACCACGCCCGACTAATCTTAAAATTTTTAAAAATTTTTTGCAGAGATGGGGTCTCACTCTTTTGCCCAGGCTGGTCTCAAACTCCTCAGCTTAAACAATCCTCCCACCTCAGTCTCTCAAAGTGCTGGGATTACAGGCTTGAGCCACCATGCCCGGCCTGAGGCATTCTGCTTTTCTAAGTAATTGGACTCACCCCTGTGTCACATAGC
>NW_022437010.1:6866063-7189022 GCF_009761245.1 Sapajus apella | reverse complement strand
TGTTTTTTGTATTTTTAGTAGAGACGGGGTTTCACCATGTTGACCAGGATGGTCTCGATCTCTTGACCTCGTGATCCACCCGCCTCGGCCTCCCAAAGTGCTGGGATTACAGGCTTGAGCCACTGCGCCCGGCCTGTGCTGTCACATCTTAGCCTTAGCATTCTGCCCCCGTTTTGATTCTCCTGCCCCCAGACTTGCGTCACCTGGTCCTTTACCCTCACAGTCAGTGCAGCATCATTTTTCTCCTGTGACTTTAGACCTGCTTCACTTGAGATAATGTGAATTTTCCTTCACGCTGTGGTCTTGCTTAACTATCACATAATCAGGTCCGTCATGAAAAAATGAAATAAAACTGGAGACAGAAAAGAGTGCAGATAATTGGTTGTTATTTACATGGTGCCCCTTAGGGTCCTTCTTGGGTTTTATTGCAACTTGAAGAAAAAGTTGCACTTCACTGTAACAAACAGGTAACTGTGCATTGATTTCACAATCTACTTGGCTAATTTCATGTATTTTTCTACTTTTCTCTCAGTCTGAAAGGTTATATGTTCCCTTCACCTTCCACTCCTACCTCACTGAAGCAGTGTGGCCTAGAACTTTCTGATGAATCATTCTTCAGATCAGAGCACTGGGGAACAGTGTGGGAGATAAACACTTGGAGGTCGCTTAGATAATTATCTCTAGTTTCTTTGGAGGGCTTAAAAGTTCATTTCAGAACTTTCTGTAGAATTCTTGTAATCATGTCATGATTAGAATATAATTCTTATTACAGTTGTAAGTGTAATCATTGTCAACTAATACTTTGATTGCCTACAGTATTTAAAAAATACTGCTATAATAATTATTATATGTAATGTCTGGATCCTACAGACCCTACCTCAAAAATTGTAATTAAAAATACTAAAGTCCCGCCAAAGCAAAACCTGGAAAATGGCCTTTACATGGATTTCTTATCTTAGTACTTTGTATTTCTTTCTGTCTGAGAGAACTGCACATTACTACAATAGAGGTAAAAAATATTTAAAAAAAAAGTTACCATACAATTCCAGAAGGTAGTATTAACATCAGGAAGGGACTGATACAGTGGAGGCCAGAAAAATTAAAGGTCAAGAAGAACCACCTAATACATCATTTGGTCAAGTTTTGAGCATATTGGAAAGAGCTTATTTTTTAAGAACTCTGATTCTGTTCAATTTTTGCTTTCAGTTGTTTCTCTCTGAACGCTACGTGTGATCCTTCCCTGCCCTGAGTGTAGCTTAGTTAGGCTACAGAGAGTATAGAATAAGCTGTGACTCCAAATTGAGTGGTAAATCTGACAGAATCAGTCTTAAGCTTTTCTCTTACCTGTTTTTTATAGGTGGCTATGTTGTTTATCTGCAATAAACATTATTCTTGACATAGACATATGGATATTACTTATTTTATATATGTATGCAAAGTTAGCTTCAATTTCATCCTTCTTCCCTCCCTTTTCTTCCTTTTTTTCTGCTTATTTGTCTTTGCACATTTTGCTGGAGAATCCATTCATGTACCCTGCTATCCCACAGTTGTTTTCAGACTTTTTAAAATTTTTATTTTTGAGACAGGGTCTCTCTCTGTCTCTCTCTCTCTCTCTCTTTCTCTCTCTGTCACCCAGGCTCAAGTGCAGTGGTACTGTCTCAGCTCACTACAGCCTCAACCTCCTAAGCTCAAGTGATCCTCCTACCTCAGCCTCCCAAGTAGCTGAGACTACAGGCACATGCCACCACACCTGGCTAATTTTTAAATTTTTTTATAGAGATGAGGTCTCACTATACTGCCTAGGCTAGTGTTGAACTCCTGGGCTCAAGCGATCCTCTCACCTCTGCCTCCCAAAGTGCTGGGACTACAGTCGTGAGCCACTGTGCCTGGCCAGTTATAGACTTTAAAAAAATGATTTTCATTTACATTTTTCCAGGAAGTCTCTTGGCCACAATGTTATGTGTCATTTAAATCTAAACAGCAAACTGGCCAGAGTTGCCCCTTTGAGTTTCCTCTGTGGGGAGCTCTGGGATCTCCTACTTGAGGGTGCAGAGCTGGGGGCCCTGTGGCATTCCTAGCTCCATTTCCTGTTCCTGGTGTTTTAAATTGCACTTTTATCCCAAGGAAGGGCCCTGATTCCAACCACATACAGTGACTATTTTGGAAAGCCTTGTGGACTCCAAAGTGCTATAATTAAAGAGCAAGGGATTCCTTTTCAGGTAATTGAAAGGTGGTGGCAGAGACCTGGGAGTTAAATACTTTTAAAGCTATGTCCAACAGCAATTTTTGTAAGGGTTTGAAGCAGTAGGTTTGCATTCACCTGAGGACCTCTGCAGGCCATTGATAGTTACCATGTTGCCACATGCAATATCTGTTCAACTTTTTGAGGAAGTCTCATCTGGCTTCTGGGGTTTCACATGGGCATCAGGGGCCATCACTGTTAAATGCAAAACTCAAGACTTTCTTGCTATCTTCTCCCTAAGGATGAAGGAGAAACTTCTTTGTGCTCACATACCACCCTGTTCCTGCCTCTATAAATAGCACTGGCCACACTGAGTTAGAATTACCCACTTGTCTCGCATTTCCCCAGGCCACATACATGGACACACTCAGGGTTACCCATAGCACCACTCTCCAGGGAGCTCCAGCTTCCCTAAGCCCTTTTAAAAAAATCTTCCTTTTACCCTGGGTTCTGATTTTGCTTTGCCTCTGCAGTCTTAAGAATGTTCTTGCTCTACAGTTCTTGACTTTCTGTTTTCTTCTTTCTTACCAGCCCAAAGTGACAATTCTGTGCCCCCGTACCTACCCATTGCCTGGCGTATAGTAGGCCTACAATAAGTATGACTGGCCAAATGAGAGTTCTGCTATTTGTCATTCTTTTCTTGCTCTTTTTTGCTCGAGTTACTACCAATGGGGTATCTGGTGAGGGCCAGAGTTTCCTTCCAAATTAATAAGTGGAACTCTTTTAAGAGTCACGTGGCAAGAACTTTTGGCGGGAACAGTTTCTACACAGTAGTCAATACATTCTTTCATTTGTGCAGCTCCTGCCTATAGCTGATTCCTTTGAGACAGGTTTTCTCAACAGCTGAATTGAGGACATTTGGATAACACCACCTAAGGATGGTCCCAGAACTATTACTCCATGCCAATCTCATGGCTATATGGGAAGCCTTCATGAATATGTTGGGCAAGTAGGTTCATGGCAACAACAAAAACCTTCAAAAAGTTCTTGTCCTAAACTGTGTATTGCTAAGTTCTCAAATCTAGTAGATTTAGCTTTGCTTCACCTGTAAAACACACAGATGCAGGAGATAAACACCCAACCACTCTTTGGGCTTACTGAATCTCAGAAATGGATGAATTGGCCCTAGAAGGCATGCTGAGAACCTATAAGTTTATTGTAGCCAAATTTTGTACAAATGTGTTTCAGTATCACCATGGCAATATCTCAATGAAATGGGCCCAATAGTCCTATAGATAGTTGTTTTGGGATAAACATAGAAACTAACCCTTCTGCTGTTAAAGCTAGAAACTTGTATTTGTTTTGTTTTGTTTTCAGACAGAGGCTTGCTCTGTCGTCCAGGCTGGAGTGCAGTGGTGCAATCTCAGCTCACTGCAGGGTTTGAAGCAGTAGGTTCAAATCACTCCCGGGTTCAAGTGATTCTCCTGCCTCAGCCTCCTGAGTAGCTGGGATTACAGGTGTGTGCTACCACGCCGGAGTAATTTTTGTATTTCACCATGATGGTCAGTCTGGTCTTGAACTCCTGACTTCATGATCTGCCCACCTCAGCCTCCCAAAATGCTGGGA
This sequence comes from Sapajus apella, assembly GCF_009761245.1. Classification (NCBI taxonomy): domain Eukaryota; kingdom Metazoa; phylum Chordata; class Mammalia; order Primates; family Cebidae; genus Sapajus; species Sapajus apella. Next base: position 7,185,214 of record NW_022437010.1, on the reverse strand, counting down.
TTACAGGTGTGGGTCACCATACCCAGCGGAAACTTGTATTTTATGAGTTTCTTCCTGAGGAAGGGACCTTCAGGAAGTATCAAAGAACTGAAATTCACCAGATCACTGCACCAGAGGCTTCCTTGCCCCTCCCTAGTTCCTGTTTTCTTACACATTGTTACATTTCCTCCAAGCTCTATAAACCCTAGTTTTGGTCAATCCAGGAGATGGATTTCAGACTGAGCTCCCATCTCCTCGGCGGCAGCACCTGATTAAAGCCTTCTTCCTTGGCAATACTGGCCATCTCAGTGATTGGCTTTCTGTACAGTGAGCAGCCGGACCTAGACCTAACCCCTGGAGTTTTGATAACATCAACAGTACAATAATAAATGGTAATAAATAAATAAATAAAAGCCTTGTATATAGTAAACCAAACATTGATAGTTACTGTTGGAATGGGAGTGCAGAAAAGGCAGTTGAAGGGTTAACTGATTTTAATATAATAAATGTATACAATATATAAAAATCAGGACTTGGAATTTGAGTGATAGATTTAGAACCTGTTTGAGGTCCGTACCAATTGACTATTTTATGCATAGTTAATTGAATTTTGATTTCTAAACTTTAGTGTTCTGACTTGCTATAGGCCTTACATGGTACATAGGGCTTAAAAAGTGAGGCTTAACTGATTGGGTGTCCAAAGCCCCAGCTTGCTTGGTGGACCATTGGAATATTGCCGGGAGAGCAATAACAGCTTTGGGAGATTAACAAGACTTTGTGTCGCAGTGAAGCTTATGAAGCTTGATATCACTTAAAGGCAAGTGTGTGGTTTTTTCCTAGGATACTTCCCCAAATTAAGAACATCTCTTGTGGACCCTTGTTTGAGAGTGAATACTAGTGCTCTAAGTCATTGTTTCCCCCTAGGAGGATTTGTGCAGATAAATAGCTCACCCCAGTAGCTGAGTGATCCCACAACCGTCACCATCTTTGGTTGTAAAATAATTTCCACATTTAGATTTTGAGCTCCTGGAGGGGAGGTCTCCAATATTATTTATTTTCTTTAATATCTCAGCATGTTGCACATTGCATGTGTACAGTTAGATGGAAGTTCCATGAGTATTTATTAAAGGATTGATCAGAGGAGACAGGAAGAGTAACTTTGTATAACTGGCGTGGCTTATTGAAAAGTTTGCCACCAATCCCTGTTCCTGTTTAGTAAACCTGAAACACATCTGTGTCATTGCCTTTAAAAGTGTGACTCCTACTGAATGGTGAGCACATCCCAGGTAGACTGGGAGGCTGTTCTCGCATGGCCTCTTCACCCCCTCTTCCTAGCTTTCTTTCCAGTGTACCAAGGGGATTCCCCGAGAGTCTCCTTGTACCTTTGAAGACTGCTAGCTGTAAGGCAGTTTCTTTTATTCTCATGAAGACTTAAGAGGAATAGCTTTATTTTGAATCAGTGTGCCCCCTTGTGGGCATGGCTGGGGACTGCACCCCAACCTCTGTTCTAAAAAGTAGGCACCATGCCTTACCTGGGGCAGCTTGGCTCACTCTCCACTGACAAGTCTCACCATAGTCTCTTCTCCTCCCACCACTCCCCTGCCTCACCCATTGAAGACTGAGTGACTTGGAACGGAAGTATTCTAAATTGGAAGTCTTCATTCAGTGTGACAAGGCAACCCTATTAATTTGCCTCTGCTTTGAGTTGAGGTTTCCAGTCTCTCCCTGTGTCTACAGGATTGAACTGGCATGAAGTGCATTAGCTTCCCGTTCGAGTTGGTGCAATTCTGCCCCAACTCTCTCTCCACCTCCCTTGGTGACTTCTTTACACCAGGACACAATCTGCCTTTATGTTTCTTCTTCAGCAAACACACTTTTCTCCCCCAGAGACAGTTTTCCATGGAAACCAATCCAAGGGGGAACATTCTGAAGAAGTAGAATTTGTGGAGTAAGGTGTGGTTAAAAACCACAAGAGGGGTGTGCAGAGAGCGCATTTATGTCAGGATTATGTTAGAAATGTGAACAAAAATGTACTGAGGCAGTAGGAAAGCATATTAAATTTTTAAAATGTTTTGAAATGTTGCTATTCAATGGGAGTGACATGTCCTAGAGAAATCGGAAGGCCACAATGCTCACTGTGTGCAAAGCATGATGCAAAGTGGAGGGAAGGACCCAGGTGGCAGATGTGACCCTGCCTCAGGGAGTTTGCAGCCTTTTTGGAGAAGTGAGATGGGCACACTGGACAATAGTACCTCAATGCCAAAGAATGAATGGGACCCACACAACTCACACAACTGGACAGGATGCCGCCATGACTCCTGCTTTAGGCCAATCATCTTACCTTTAGAAACCAACCCTCATTCTTTTCTCTTTTTTTTTTTTTTTTTAATTTGACTGCCCTGTTATATTAAAACAAATAGGCTGGGTGTGGTGGCTCATGTCTGTAGCCCAGCATTTTGGAAGGCTGAGATAGGAGGATCACTTGAGGCCAGGAGTTCGAGAAGAGCCTGGGCAACATGTGAAACCCCATCTCTAAGTTAAAAAAAAAAATTCATTGTGCAGAGCCTGCGGCAGCTCAGCAACACCTCTGCTGACAGACTGTTGAAAAAAAAATTTCACTGTGTATGGTGGCACGCTCCTGAGGTCCTAGCTACTCAGGATGCTGGGCTGGAAGGGTGACTTGAACCCAGGAGTTCGAGATTGCAGCAAGCTATGATTGCACCACTGCACTCTGGCTTGAGTGAAAAAGTGAGACACCCCATCTCTAAAAAAATGAATAAATAAGCAGTTAGAAGAACATAATCTATACCGTGGTGAATTTAAGGAAACTCAATCTATAGTCCTGAGTCTCAACCCCAATCAAAGGAGGAGTTTTAAAATATGGGAGATAGTAAAGCATGCTTTTATAGTTTTGGAGATGATCCAAAAGAAAGAGTTAGATGAATGGGAGAGAGAGGGCAATGGTTTACAACCTTGGCTATGCATGCTAATCATCAAGGGAGTTTTAAATACTACTGACAGCTCCCCACTTTGGAGAGCCTGATTAGCCTGGTTTGCATCCAGAGAGGATGGACATTGGGATTCTTAAGTTTTTCCCACATGATTCTCATGTGCAGCCAGCCATGTTTTAGAACATTTGGAGATTCCATTCCTATCACCTTCCTCCAGCTACTGTAACACACACACACACAGACACATACAGACACACACAGACACACACACACACACACACACACACACACAGAGACAAACAGTTCCTACTCTTGTATTTTTTAGCTTTGCAGAAAGTTGATTAAATATAAACAGAGTGGGACACAGCATTTAGTATGCTCAAATCCAATAAGCACATAATTACCTGTTTAATATGTGAGGGTGATGTGGCCTGGAGGTGTACCACTGCAGTGGATCATGGGAAGACTTCAAATAAGTTTCCACAACTCTAATGTGCCTCTAATTGTGCTCTAATGTGCCTCTCATGTGATTGCAATAATGTGTCTCTGACCTTTGACATATTTCCTCCAGCCATTTACAATTTTGACTTCGTGCCTGTGTTAGTGGAGTGATGTCTGTGCCAAGGGTTGTGAAAATAGAATCTGGTTTTCAGGGTCTGTTACAACACATCACATGTCCCTAAGCCCCCTTTCCCTGTCTCAGTGTCTCTGTGACTGTCTTATCTGTGCATTCTCTTTATACCTCTGCTTTTTCTTCTGAATCTCTGTGCAAAAATCAAGCACTTGGCAGAACAGGAATAACTTTTATTTTCTGACACGGGTTAACTTGTATTCATACAGAAGTAATGTGCTTATTTTGTGTTTTCTGGTAGTTAAAAACAAAAAGTATTGCTTGATAAAACATCACGATGACATACAACAACCTTGTATTAGTCTGTTCTCATAGTGAGAACATACTAATAAAGACATACCTGAGACTAGGTAGTTTATAAAAAAAGAAATTTAATTGACTTACAGTTCAGCAGAGCTGGGGAAGCTTCAGGAAACTTACAATCATGGTGGAAAGGAAAGCAAACATGTCCTTCTTCACATGATGGCAGGAAGGAGAAGAACAACAGCTGAGTGAAGGAGAAAGACCCTTGTAAAACCATCAGATCAAATGAGAACTTACTCACTATTAACGTGAATAGCCTGGGGGAAACTGTGTCATGATTAAATTACCTCCCACTGAGTTTCTCCAATGACATTTAGGAATTATAGGAACTACAAGATAAGATTTGGGTGAGGACATAGCCAAGCCATATCATTCTGCCCCTCCCAAATCTCACATCGTTTTTACATTTCGAAACGTAATCATGCCTTCCCAATAGTCTCCCAAAGTTTTAATTCATTTCAACATTAACGCAAAAGTCCAAGTCCAAAGTCACATCTGAGAAAAGGCAAGTCCCTTCTGCCTATAAGCCTGTAGAATCAAAAGCAAGCAAGTTATTTCCTAGATACAATGGAGGTACAGACATCAGGTAAATACACCCATTCTGAATGTGAGAAATTGGCCAAAACAAAAAGGGCTACAGACCCTATTCAAGTCTAAAATCCAATAGGGCAGTCATTTAATCTTAAAGCTCCAAAATGATCTCCTTTGACTCCATGTCTCATATCCAAGTTACACTGAAGCAAGAGGTGGTTTCCCATGACCTAGGGCTGCTCTGCCACTGTGGCTTTGCAGGATACAGCCCCCTTCCTGACTGCTTTCATGGCTGGCATTGAGTGTCTATGGCTTTTCCAGGCTCATGGTGCAAGTTGTCAGTGGATCTACCATTATTGGGGTCTGGAGGACTGTGACCCTCTTCTCACAGCTCTACTAGGTAGTGCCCCAGTGGGACTCGTGTGGGGACTTCAACCTCACATTTCCTTCTGTACTGCCCTAGCAGAAGTTCTTTATGAGGGCAGTACAGAAGGAAAATGTGGGGTTGAAGTTCTCCACACTTCTGCCTGGAAATCCAGACATTTCCATACATCCTCTGAAATCTAGGCAAAGGTTCTTGAACCTCAATTCTTGTCCTTTGTGCACCCATAGGACCAACACCATGTGGAAACTTCCAAGGCTTGGGGCTTGCACCCTCTAAAGCTATGACCCAAACTGTAACACCTTGACCTCTTTTAGCTATGGCTGGAATGGCTGGGACACAGGCCACCAAGTACCTAGATCCAGCCCATGAAACAATTTTTTCCTCCAAGGCCTCTGGGCCTGTGATGAGAGGGGGTGCCATGAAGGTCTCTGACATGCCGTAGAGACATTTTCTCCATTGTCTTGGCAACTAACATTTGGCTTCTCATTACTTAGGCAAATTTCTGCAGTCAGCTTGAATTTCTCCCCAGAAAATGGGTTTTTCTTTTCTACTGTATATTTACGCTGTGAATTTTCCAAACTTTTATGCTCTGTCATACCTCTTGAATACTTTGCTGCTTAGAAATTTCTTCTGCCAGATATCCTAAATCATCTCTCTCAAGTTCAGAATTCCACAGATCTCTAGAGTAGGAGCAAAAGGCTGTCAGTCTCTTTGCTAAAGCATAACAAGAGTCACTTTTGCTCCAGTTTCCAACAAGTTCCTCATCTCCATCTGAGAACTTGTCAGCCTGGACTTTATTATCCATATCGTTATCAGCATTTTGGTCAAAGTCATTCAACAAGTCTCTAGGAAGTTCCAAACTTTCCCACATCTTCCTGTCTTCTGAGCCTTCCAAGTCTCTAGGAAGTTCCAAACTTTCCCACATTTTTCTGTCTTTTTCTGAACCCTCCAAACTGTTCCATCCTCTGCCTGTTACCCAGTTCCAAAGTCACTTCCACATTTTGGAGTATCTACAGTACCCCCACTTCCCAGCACCCAGTACCAATTTACTGTATTAGTGTGTTCTCATGCTGCTAATAAAGACATACTCAAGACTGGGTAATTTATAAAAGAAAGAGGTTTAATTGACTCACAGTTCAGCATGTCTGGGGAGGCCTCAGAAAACTTACAATCATGGCAGAAGTGGAAGCAAACATGTCCTTCACATGGCAGCGGGAAGGAGAAGAATGAGAGTCAAGAGAAAGGGGAAGCCCCTTATAAAACCATTAGCTCTTGTGAGAACTTACTATCGAAAGAATAGCATGGATAAAAACTCCCCCTGCTGTGATTCAATTACCTCCCATCAGGTCTCTCCCACCAAACGTGGGAATTATGGAAACTTATAGTTGTTCATAAATATTTTCCTATGCCATTAAGTAATCTTTGAAAGCATGATTTTTTTGTTTTAAAGATAGGGTCTCACTCTGTTCCCCAGGTGAGAATGCAGTGTTGTGGTTATGGCTTACCACAGCCTTAACTTCCTAAGCTCAAGTGATCCTCCTGCCTCAGTTTTCCAAGAAGGTAGGACTACAGGTGCATACCACCATACCTAGCTAATTGATTTTTAATTTGTTTTTTTTGTTGATGTGGATGTTGCCCAAACTGGTTTCAAATTCCTTGGCTCAAGCAACCCTTCCACCTTGGCCTCTCAAAGTGCTAGGATTGCAGGCATGAGCCATCATGCCAGGTGAGAGCATGATTTTTAATGGCTGCGTAGTATTTCGTTATATGAATATACCATAATTTATTGTAATTGACCATTTAAATTGTTTCCCAACTTTTTGCTATTACAAATAGTACTGCAATAAAGATGTTTTATATAAAGCTTCATATATCATTAACTTTTTTCCTTTAGGTTTAATTCCTAGAAGTAGAATTGTTGAACCAAAAAATATTTTTAATGCTTTTGATACATATATGTATATTTAAGACTTTTGATATGACCAATTTTTTTCTCTAGGAATTGCATACTAATTTGTTATCCTTTTGTCAGTGCATAAATTCAAATTTTCTTCATGCTGTTAACAAGGGTTAGTGTGGTTTTTTTTTTTTTTTTTTTTGAGACGAAGTCTCGCTCTGTTGCCAGGCTGGAGTGCCATGGCGCAATCTCGGCTCACTGCAACCTCTGCCTCCTGGGTTCAAGCAATTCTCCTGCCTCAGCCTCCCAAGTAGCTGGGACTACAGGTGCAAACCACCATGCCCAGCTAATTTTTGTATTTTTAGTAGAGACGGGGTTTCACCATATTGGCCAGGATGGTCTTGATTTCTTGACCTTTTGATCCTCCCGCCTTGGCCTCCCAAAGTGCTGGGATTACAGGCGTGAGCCACTGCGCCCGGCCAACACTGGTTAGTTTTTTAAAAAAGTTTTTGCCAATCTGATAGACGACAAAGGCAATTCACTGTTATTTTGAATCAAATTTGTTAGATTTCCAAGGATGGTTGCTTTTCCTAAAACTAATAAGATTATGCATTGTATAATATGCATAACTGCCATTGGTATTTCTTTTTGTCTTACCTCCCTGCATATGACTGTACGGAGTAGGAAGAAGCTATTTGTCATGATTTCTATTATATCAGTTTGGTCTTGAGGTCTCTCTGTCAAAAGTTTCCTTAAGCCAAGGTAGCCCCTCTGTAGGAGAGCCCTAATTGGGAGGAAAATTAGGTTTGGGTATGTCAGTCAGGTGAGACACAATGAGGAGGCAAAGCCAAAATACATAAAACGGAAGAAATTTATTACTCACAGGTCCAGAGATGTTAGGAGTGCTGAGGGGAGAGGCAGGTGATGGGAAGTCCAGAGGCAGTGGGAAGCTCAACCAGCAAGTGAAGAGGGGGCACAGAGAGAGGGAGAGAGGACCTGTGGGATGAGGCCTTTATTAGGTCTGTAGGCATGATTCCTTAGATTTTCCTGTGGACGTTGTGGATTGGCTGGATTAAAGAAAATATGTGCAAGCTGGGAAACTCATTTACATGAGTCTGGTGTTGATGGTTAGGTTTTATCCTGTTCAGCAGCTATGGGATGTGTTGGATTTGGAGTCAGTGGGATAAGGAACAAGCAGGCTTTATCATAAATACCACAAAAGGAGGGGAAGTTTTAACCAGATCAAAGGTGACCAGGTACTACTGGGTTTCAAACAACTTACGTGAGGCCTAGAAATGGACGCTTCAGTAGTATATTACTCTATTCTCATGCTGCTATGAAGAAATACCTGAAACTGGCTAATTTATGAAGGAAAGAGGTTTAATTGACCCACAGTTCTGCAAGGCTAGGGAGGTCTCAGGAAACTTACAATCATTGTGGTAGGAGAAGCAAACATGTCCTTCGTATGGCAGCAGGAAAGTGAATTGCCGAGAAAATGGGTAAAGCTGCTTGTAAAACCATCAGATCTCGTGAGGACTCATTATCACAAGAACAGCATGAAGGTAACCACCCCCATGATTAAATTACCTCCTGCTGGGTTCCTCCCATGACGTGGGGATTACAGGAGCTACATTTCAAGATGAGATTTGGGTGAGGACACAGCCAAACCATATCATTCTGCCCTTGGCCCCTCCCAAATCTCATGTCCTCACATTTCTAAACACCATGATGCCCTTCCAACAGTTCCCAAAAGTCTCAACTTATTCCAGCATTAATGAAAAAGTCCAAGCCTAAAGTCTCATCTGAGACAAGGCAAGAGGTGGGCTCCAATGACTTTTGGGCAGCTCTGTCCCTGTGGCTTTGTAGGATGCAGCCCCCCTCCTGGCTGCCTTTATCGGCTGGTGTTGAGTGTCTGTGGCTTTTCCAGGTGCAAGCTGTTGGTGGATCTGCCATTCTTGGGTCTGGAGGATGGTGGCCCTCTTCTCACAGCTCTACTAGGCAATGCCCCAGTAGGGACTCTGTGTGGGGACTCCAACTCAACATTTTGCTTCTGCACTGCCCTAGCATAAGTTCTTCATAAGGGCTCTGTCCCTGCATCAAGCTTCAGCCTGGATATCCAGGCATTTCCATACATCATCTGAAATCTAGGTGGAGGTTTCCAAACTTCAGTTCTTGACTTCTGTGCACCTGTCTGCTCAACACCGTGTGGAAACTGCCAAATGGGGCTTGCACCCTCTGAAGCCCAAGCTGTACCTTGTCCATGGCTGGGATGCAGGGCATCAAGTCTCAAGACTGCACAAAGCAGCAAGGCCCTGGGCCCAACCCATGTAACCATTTTTTCCTCCTAGACCTCTCGGTCTGTCATGTGAGGGGGTGCTGCAAGTTCTCTGACATGCCCTAGAGACATTTTCTCCACTGTCTTGGCCATTAACATTTGGCTCCTTGCTACATATGTAAATTTCTGCAGCCAGCTTGAATCTTTCCTCAGAAAATGGGTTTTTCTTTTCTATCACATTGTGAGGCTACAAATTTTCTGTATTTTATGCTCTGCTTCCCTTTTAAACATAACTTCCAATTCCAAACCACATTTTTGTGAATACATAAAACTGAGTGCTTTTAACAGCATCCAAGTCACCACTTGAACACTTTATTGCTTGGAAATTTCTTTCACTAGATACTCTAAATCATCTCTCTCAAGTTCAAAGTTCCACATATCTCTATTGCAGGGGCAAAATGCCACCAATCTCTTTGCTAAAACATAACAAGAATCACCTTTACTCCACTTCCCAACAAGTTCCTAATCTCCATCTAAGACCACCTCAGCCTGCACTTCATTGTCCATATCACTATTAGCATTTTGGTCAAAGCCATTCAGAAAATCTCTAGGCAGTTCCAAACTATCCTCTGTCTTCCTGTCTTTTGAATTCTCCAGGTCTCTAGGGAGTTCCAAACTTTCCCACATTTTTCTTTCTTCTTGTGAGCCCTCCAAATGTTTCCAGCCTCTGCCTGTTATCCAGTTACAAAGTCGCTTCCACATTCTTGGATATCTTTACAGTAGTGCCCCACTCTCTGTGGTACCAATTTACTGTATTAGTCTGTTCTCACACTGCTATGAAGAAATACTCAAGACTGAGTAATTTATATAGGGAAGAGGTTTAATTTACTCACCGTTGTGCAGGGATACAGAGGCCTCAGGAAACTTACAATCATGGCAGAAAGGGAAAGAATCACGTTCTTCTTCACATAGTGGCAGGAAGAAGTGCAGAGCAAAGAGGGAAATGCCCCTTATACAACCATCAGATGGCATGAGAACTCACTCACTATAATGAGAACAGCATGAGTGTAGCCACCACCATGATTAAATTACCTCCCACTGGGTGTCTCCCATGACATGTGAGGATTATGGAAACTACAATTCAAGATGTGGTGATAAGGCTGGGGACACAGCAAAACCATATCAGGCAGCAACTATATTTAACAAATGTATGACACTATTCTGCTCAGGTATCTACATATCACAATGCTCAAAGGGTTTCTTCAACTGTAATTTCTATGCTGTCATGAAAATGATTTTTGAAACGGTATTTTGAAATGAGTACCCATTTTACTAAGTTACTTTATGTATGTGTGTGTGCGTGTATGTTACTTATCCAATAGGACTTCAACATGGGTATTTAAAATGTAATAGCAAGCATACTGAAAATGTTGTTAAATAATAAATGTATGCAGTTCTCTCACACCTGCTGATAATAATAATAGCCATCATTTATTGCATACCTGCTAAGCACTTCACAAATGGTGCTTCATTTAACTGTCACACAGCCTCATGAAGTAGCTTGTTGTTACGTGTTTTATATGATTGAGGGACCCTTAGACACTGTAGATACTTGGCTGAGGTCATATAGTCATAGGATGATAAAGCCAGAATGGAAGTTCAGGTGGCCCTGGAGGTGAGTCTACCTTCTGAATCATGTGCTTTGCTGCCTTTCCTTCAACCGTGCTGCATATTAAAATCACTGGAAAACTTTGAAAAATACTGATGCCAAATTGCATAATCTAGAAAAATTTCATCAGAATCTCTAGGGTGGGGCCTAACCATTTGTATAATTCGTAAGTCATTCCTAAGTAGTTGTAATGTGCAGTAAAGGTTGAGAACCTCTGATAGTAATTATTAACCAGTGTGGCTAAGGCAGCACACACACACACACACACACACACACACACACACACACACACACACATCCTAGCTCAGAATCTTTCTTCACAAAAACAGTAGCAGAGATGCTAAGCCCCCAATTTGGGGTATATTCCCTGGATGCCAAGGTCAAACACAAAGGTGGAACATCCCTCATTCAAAGACTGCAGTAGGCCAAGCCAAGAAAGATGATTTGAAATGCAAATCTTAGGAGAGACTGAATCAAAAGTTTGGCAAAGAGTCTTTCATTCGAAGACACAAGACAGAAAGAGATAATCTGGGGATGAGGTATCTGGAAATGGGGACCAGATGTTTTGAAAGGAAGATTTTTATAGAAATCTGGTGATATTGGATATGGGTTGAATGGGAGCCATAAATGCAGAGGTCACAAATTGTTGGCTCATAATAGACATGTTTTGTTTGCCTTGCTAGCATTTAAAAGAATTTGAGTCAAAGTTGAAAAACGAGGAGGTTACACATACAAATTGAGCTTCTAGCTTCAAAAAAAATCTGAAGATTTGGTGACAGGAGTTTCTTGTTCCCACAGGGTAGCACTCAGTGGCCCTGGGTAGTGGCTCACTTTCAATGGAATCAGGAGTCTCCAGTTCTCCATGTTCCCCACAAGGCTCATGACGCTTATTTAAGTTAAGTGACTGTGAAAATTGACCTGTATTGATATTGGTAGGCCTCTGATTTAAGGTTCCAAACCAGCTTGGACATGAAGTAGTCATTGAATACCAAATTTTCATGTATTGATTTCTGTGGTCACCCTTGTTTCCCTTTAAATATCCCTACAAGATGTATGGCTACCTGTTTCATTAGTTAATGGGACTGGTGGCATAGTGCTATAGCTCATTCTCTTTCGGTGTCATTTAAATCCTGCATCTTGGCCTGGTATGTTCTCTCTTGCTTGTAGTCTCGCTGCATAGCCAGCATTTGGTGCTCAGAGCCCCTTTCTGCCCAGAATCTAAGCAGTGGATTGATCCCTCCTTGTGTCACACCGTAAGACTTCTGTGTCACATCATAACTAACTCCACTTTACAGCGGTGATGCCAGCTGAGGCAGGACCACTTCATCACCACACTCAGATAACACAGGCTGCCCAAGCATCTGTTTTGCCTTTTTATAACCACCTGTCCTGGTAAACTTTTATAGAAAAATTCCTCAAAGAAGTCAAATGAACTTCAGACTCTTCCCCTCAAAGAAAAATGTGTTTGCTTGGTTTTGTTTTTCTCAGAGTTGCCTTGGCCTGTGATATGGTTTGGCTCTGTCCCCACCCAAATCTCATCTTGAATTGTGTCTCTCAATTCCCACGTGTTGTGGGAGGGACCCAGTGGAGATAATTGAATTATGATGGTGGTTTCCTTCATGCTGTTCTCATGATAGTGAATAAATCTCAGGAGATCTGATGGTTTTATAAGAGGAAACCTCTTTGACTTGGCTCTTACTCTTCTCTTGTCTGCTGCCATGTGAGATGTGCCTTTCACCTGCCACCATAATTATGAGGCCTCCACAGCAACGTGGAACTGTGAGTTCATTAAACCTCTTTCTTTTGTAAATTGCCCAGTCTTGGGTATGTCTTTATCAACAGCATGAAAACAGACTAATACAGTAAATTGGTACCAGTAGAGTGGGGTGCTGCCAAAAAGATACCTGAAAATGTGGAAGCAACTTTGGAACTGGGTAACAAGGAGAGGTTGGAACAGTTTGGAGGGCTCAGAAGAAGACAAGAAAAATGCAGGAAAGTTTGGAACTCCCTAGAGACTTATTGAATGGTTTTGACCAAAATGCTGATAATTATATGGAAAATGAAATCCAGGCCGACATGGTCTTAGATGGAGATGAGGAACTTGTTGCAAACTGGAGCAAAGGTGATTCTTGGTATGTTTTAGCAAAGACACTGGCAGCATTTTGTCCCTGCCCTAGAAATCTGTGGAGCATTGAACTTTAGAGAGATGATTTAGGGTATCTGGTGGGAGAAAATTCTAAGCAGCAAAGTTTTCAAAAGGTGACTTGGGTGCTGTTAAAGAAATTAAGTTTTAAAAGGGAAACAGCATAAAACTTCAGAAAATTTGTAGTCTGACAATGTGATAGAAAAGAAAATCCCATTTTCTGAGGAAAAATTCAAGCTAATTGCAGAAATTTGCATAAGTAATCAGGAGCTGAATGTTAATCCCCAAGACAATGAGGAAAATATCTCCAGGACGTGTCAGAGGTCTTCATGTCAGCCCCTCCAATCACACACCCAGAGGCCTAGAAGAAAAACATAGTTTAGTGGGCCAGGCCTAGGGTTCCTGTGCTGTGTGCAGCCTAGTGACTTGGTGCCCTATATCCCAGCTGCTGCAGCCATGGCTGAAAATGACCAAAGCAGAGCTCAGGTCATGTCTTCAAATGGCGCAAGTCCCAAGGCTTGGCAGTTTCCATGTGGGGTTGATCCTGCGAGTGCATAGAAGTCAAGAACTGGGGTTTGGGAACCTCCACCTATATTTCAGAGGATGTATGGAAACACCTGAATGTCCAAGCAGAAGTTTCCTTCTGGGGTGGGGCCTTCATGGAGTACCTCTGTGAGGACAGCCTGGAAGGGAAATCTGGGGTCAGAGCCCCCACACAGAGCCTCTCCTGGAACACCACCTAGTGGAACTGTGAGAAGAGGGCCACAGTCCTCCAGACCCCAGAATGGTAGATCCACTAACAGCTTGCACCATGTGCCTGAAAAAGCTACAGACACTCAACACCAACCCATGAAAACAGCTTGGAGGGAGGCTCTACCCTGCAAAGCCACAGGTGGGGAGCTGCCCAAGACCATGGGAACTCACCTCTTGCATCAGTGTGGCGTGGATGTGAGATATGGAGTCAAAGGAGATCATTTTGGAGCTTTAAGATTTGACTGCCCTGCAAGGGGCCTGTAGCCCCTTTGTTTTGGCCAATTTCTCCCATTTGTAATGAGTGTTCTTACCCAATGTCTGTACTTATACTATGTATCTAGGAAGTAACTAACTTGCTTTTGATTCTACAGGCTTATAGGCAGAAGGGACTTGCCTTGTCTCAGATGACACTTTGGACTGTGAACTTTTGAGTTAATACTGAAATGAGTTAAGACTTTAGGTGACTTTTGGGAAGGTATGATTGGTTTTCAAATGTGAGGACATGAGATTTTGGAGGGGTTAGAGGTGGAATTATATGGTTTGGTTCTGTCTGCACTGAAACTTACCTTGAATTGTATCTCCCATAATTCCCACGTGTTGTGGGAGGAACCTGGTGGGAGATAATTGAATCATGGCTGCTGTTTCCCTCATACTATTCTTATGGGTAGTAAGTTCTCATGAGATCTGATGATTTCATAAGGAGAAACCCCTTTGACTTGGCTCTCATGCATCTTTTGTCTCCTGCCATGTGAGACTTGCCTTTCACTTTCCACCATGATTGTGAGGCCTCCCCCAGCCACATGGAACTGTGAGTCCATTAATCCTCTTTCTTTCCTAAATTTCCCAAACTCGGCTATGTCTTTTTCAACAGGGTGAAAATGGACTAGTACAACCTATTTTCCTGAAGATTTATTCTGTAATTTTTTTCAAAGACATCGTAACCATTTTCCTTCAATTCGGCTGACCAGTTTAAAGAAAGTTCTGAATGTTCTGAACTTTGTACTCTTTCTAGCAGAGCCTGTACTCCCTTAGCCACATTAGTAATAGTGAAAGCAAAGAGTTGATATTTTTATAAAGAGTATTTCCTCCTGGGAAAGAAAGTCAGTCTTCGAGTCTCTTTACTTGTTGCAAAAGTAAATAATTAAACAAACAAACACACCAAATATAAATCCCAGAGAAACTTGTTGGCATTTATAGATTTATAAGGCTAAATCCTTACAATCACGTGCTTAAAGTTTATTTCATTCATTCTCTTACGTATTCCAAGTGTTAAGAAAAAACACCCAAAACTTGGATATAAAGTAAAAGGTAACCATGTCTTCTCATTGCCATGCACGAGCATTGTCTACGGGGACTGTACCTTTGTTTAATTTACCGTTTACCATCAGCTAGGGCTCACATTCTGTGAAATTAGATGTTATCTTGCAGATTTATAAGGTGGAAATGATTTTTTTTTGCAGTAGAGCTACAACATAATTTCTCCCCTTTAGAAAAGATAGCCACATGATTATGGTTTTATTGCCCTGTGGGCCAGTAACCAGTTTTATATCTAACCTAACAATTGTATTCAGCATTATTTCTTTCAGTGCCCATAATTTATAATTATAGCATTTATAATGTTCATTCTCCCCAGTTCCCTTTGAATCAGCTTTACAATTCTTTGTTTTTCCATTAATGAATAAAATAAATTTCTGAAGCCTGTTTATTCTATATTTGTGTGAGAGTCATGTCTTTAACATTTAAAAAATCCTACTTTGACATTAACCTTATCCCAAAAAGAATTTTAGGTGACCCCAACTTCCTGTTCACATATGGAGTTTCCTTTTTTTGTTTGCTGTGGGCTGCATAAGACAAAACTTTGGAAGTGCTTTTGCAGTTAATCTGTAAGATTAACACCTTTTTTTTTTTTTTTTTTTTTGAGATGGAGTCTTGCTCTGTCATCCAGGCTGGAGTGCAGTGGTGCGGTCTTGGTTCACTGCTACTTCCACCTCCCAGGTTCAAGCGATTCTTCTGCCTCAGCCTCCCAAGAAGCTGGGACTACACGTATGCACCACCATGCCCAGCTAATTTTCGTATTTTTAGTAGCGACGGGGTTTCACCATATTGGTCAGGCTGGTCTTGACTCCCGACCTCATGATCTGCCTGCCTCAGCCTCCCAAAGTGCTGGGATTACAGGTGTGAGTCACTGCAACCAGCCAGATTAACACCTTTTTTAAGGAAGAGAGAGCTAACCAATCAGCTCCAATTTGGGTGAAGAACAGCCAGATGAAATTATTCATTAATAAAACAAAAGCTATTTAATGATGTCTCTGTTCATCACAGATAGACATGACTTCTATTGCTACCATGCTAATCCTAGGTTCACTTTTGCCAAGGGAAGCAGAATAATTGGTACATTTCTCTCTTTTGGGACACAAGCTTTTCTGAGGTTCTCTTTATTCATTCTCTTCCATCTGCATGCATTACAGTATCTGAGGGAAGGAGAATTATAGGGCCATCTGACTCACGCCACTATGGAGTATCAGTGTGCTCTCTAATAAAGATGCCCCTGAAAGGTTAGGTATACATTCAAGTTTAAACTCTTATTTAAGCTGGGTGAGGTGATACATGCTTGTAGTCTCAGCTACTGAGGAGGCAGAGATGAGAGAATCTTTTCAGCTCAGGAGTTCTAATCCAGCCTGGGCAACACAGCAAGACCCCATCTCTAAAAAACAGGCAAACAATTTCATATGAGTTGGATATTTGCTCTATTGTAAAGAGAATGGGTTACTTAATAATTCTGAAGAAATCATTGTGTAGCTCCATTCTAAAATGGTGTTAGGTTCTGTTTAAGTACCTTAAAAGTATTATTTGGGGAAAATATATATCATCTCTTCCAAGTATTGGGACAGGTTTGGAAAATAAAACAGTAATGAGTTACTGTGAAATAATATAATAAAAAGTAAAGTGCTTTGCAAGCTATGTGGTATTCTGTTTTCATACAAAAGTTATTCATCAATACAGTAATTATAATGAAATGTCCCCAGGTCTATAGATAACTGAGGTGTAACCATTTCTTAAAATCCAAATAAAATAATTTGAGTCCACATCCCACTTTTGATTTTAGTAATTTTAGTCCCCTCCTAAATATTTCTGGAAATTCCCAGACAGCGTCTGTCAACAGCAAACTCCAGTTGTCAGATTATTCTAGACCACTTTTGGCTGTTGGGTTCTCTTCCTGGTTTGCTGTACTTTATTGCTTTCAGTTTTCCTGTGGTTCAATTCACCACCAATACGATCACAACCCTTCCTTTATTTCCTAAGAAAATGCCGAAATTAATTAAGCAATTAATACAGTTTGCTGCAATGGAGGACAACAGAGAGGAAATAAGATACAAAACAGGAAACAACTCAAAATGCTCTCTCCTCAGAGGTTAGCCTTTTATATTATTATGAAAAGAACTTTGGTTCTCTTTGACAGGTACACCCTGTTCTGGTGAAAACTTTGGGTCTTATATTTCATAACCAAGAACTCACTAAAAAATTGTTTCCCTAAACAAAAGACCAACTCCTTTTCTTGGGAGAACCCCTCACTCTTTGTTCAAACAATGTTGAAGTTGTTCTAGCAGGTTTTCCCCCTCCTGTCTAAATGGAGAAAATCACCTGTATGGAGAAGCCAGATAAATTGTCAAGGGTAAGAAAGACCTCGAAGTCAACTTTTAGAATATGTGATGCTACCTCCTAACTGATCCGGTTTTGGTATATTGATCATGCTTATAGCAACCTCACTCAATTAAGTCATTAAATTCAATAGTTTGTAGATTATTTTCAGTTCACAGTCACATAATTTTCAAATGAGAGTTTTATATCTTTCTGCACAAATTTTATACCTTTTACTTATTTTTTCTGGCCTCATTACAGTGGCTGGAATGAACAATTCAGAGTTGAAAGAAAAACCATAGTGGACATCCTTGTCTGGTTCTGATAGTCAGGTGAAAGTATTCAATATTTCAACTTTATTGTTAGCTGTAGGTTTTTTTGTTCTACCCTTTATGAGATTGAGGAAATTTTCTTTTAATTCTGCTTTGCCGAGGCTGTTTAAAATGATGTATGGGCATTGAATTTAATCAAATACCTTTCTAAATCTACTGAGATGATTATATATTTGTCACTTATTCTGTTAATGTGGTGAGTTGCATTGACTGACTTTTGAATGTTAAATCAATCTTGCCTTCCTAGGATAAACCACACTTGCTGAATTCGATTTGTTATTTTGTTTTGAATTTCTGCAACTTAGTCTGACAGAAATTGGCCTATAATTTTGCTTTCTTATGATATTCTTGACATATGGTATCAAGACCTCATAAAACAGAAAGTAGTCCCTGGTCTCTATTTACTAACAGAGTTTATGCAAGGTAAGTATAACTTCTTCCTCAAATGTTTGGAAGAATTTACCAGTGCTACTATCTGGAACTAGAGTTTTCTTTGTGGAAAAGTTTTTAAATTATGGATTCAATTACTTTTGACAGTTACAGGACTATTTAAAATTTCAGTTTTCTGTGTGGCTATTTTAGTAAGTCCTGCTTTCTAAGGAATCTGTCCATTTAATCTAAGTTGTCAAATGTATTGGCAAAAATGATTCATAATATGTTTTATTATCCTTTTAATCTATATTGAATCCTGATATTGGCAGTTTGTATTCTCTTCATGTCTCTTTTTCTTAATAAATCTTGCTAGGAAGTTATCAATTTTATTAGTCTTCCCAAACAACCAACTTTTGACTTCTGAGTTTTCTCTCTTATCCAGCTGCTTTCTCGTCTGTTGCCTTCCGGGGACTGTTATATGACCACTTTCATAAGCAGCTGGGTAGGGTCTCACTCCGTCACTGACTGGAGTGCAGTGGCATGATCATAGATCACTGTAGCCGACCTCTTGAACTCCCACCTCAGCCTCCTGAGTACCCAGGACTACAGGTGCATGTCTCCATGCCTGGCCAATTTCTCATTTTTGTGGAGATATGGTCTTGCTATGTTGCCCGGGCTGGTCCTAAACTCTTGGCCTCAAGTGATACTCTCCCCTTGGCCTCCCAAATCACTGGATTACAGGCATGTGCCACCCAACCTGGCTCAGAGTTCTTTTTTGAAGTATTATCAGAGTGGCACATCTCTATGTCTACCACAGCCTATTCTAGAAAAAAAAATCAGTTATTCAATTATCTATATTAAGGAGCTAGAAAAAGAATAGCAAATTAAGCACAAACAAAATAGAAGCATGGAAATAATAAAGACAAGAGCAGAAGGCAGTGAGATAAAAGCAGACAAAAAGAGAAAATTTGGAGCCCCTTTCTGAGGTGCAAAGACAGAGTTAAATCTGCATCGTGACTTGATGGTTTACAGCCTAGTTTGGGGAGATTTTCTCTTTATTTTTTTCAACTCTTAAGTTTCAGAGTACATGTTCAGGATGTGTAGGCTTGTTACATAGGTGTACCTTGGTGGTTTGCTGCACAGATCAATGCATCACCTAGGTGTTAAGCCCAGCATCCATTAACGTTCTTCCTGATGCTCTCCCTTCCCTAACCCTGACAGGCCCCAGAGTGTGTTGTTCCTCCCACCATGTATCCATATGTTCTCATCTTTCACCTCCCACTTATAAGTGAGAACATGCAGTATTTGGTTTTTTGTTCCTATGTTAGTTTACTGAGGCTAACAGTTTCCAGCTTCATCCCTGTCCCTGCCAAGGACAGATCATTCCTTTTATGGCTGCATAGTATTCCATGGTATATATAGGTTGATCCCTCCCTCCCTCCCTCCCTCCCTTCCTTCCTTCCTTCCTTCCTTCCTTCCTCCCTCCCTCCCTCCCTCCCTCCCTCTCTCCATCTCTCCCTCTCTCCCTCCCTCTCTCCCTCCCTCTCTCCCTCCCTCTCTCCTTTCCTTTCCTTCCCTTTCCCTTCCTTCCCTTTCCCTTTCTCTTTCCCTTTCCCGTCTTTTTGATGGAGTCTCACTCTGTTACCCAGGCTGGAGTGCAATGGCACAATCAGCTCACTGCAATGTCTGCCTCCTGGGTTCAAGTGATTCTCCTTCCTCAGCCTCTGAGTAGCTGGGATTGCAGGAACCTGCCACCATACCTGGCTAATTTTTTGTATTTTCAGTAGAGACAAGGTTTCATGATGTTGGCCAGGCTGGTCTCAAACTCCTGACATAAGGTGATCTGCCCATCTGGGGCTCCCATATGCTAGGATTACAGGTGTGAGCCACTGTGCCTGACCCAGGATTTTCAGATGACTTTAAAAAAAACTTAATTTTTAGTTTAATTTAATACTTTGTATGATTGCAATCCTTTGAAATTTGTTGAGACTTGCTTTATGGCCCAGCATATAGTGTATCTTGATCAATGCTCCATGTATTTTTTTTTTTTTCAAAAAGGGAAACAAATAGTAGCTTGTTTTATTTTTCTTATTTAAAAACTTGTGTATATTTGAGGTATATAATGTAGTGTTCTGATAATACATGTATATAATGACGTGATTACTATAATTAATATATTCATCATCTTACACAGTGTATTAATCCATTCTCACACTGCTATAATAAAGAAATACATGAGACTCGGCAATTTATTTTTATTTTTTTTCAATTTTTTTGTTGTTTTAATTTTAGAAATAATTAACTCCCATACTAGGTTTACTATTTTCTAAAATACCTATCTTTCATGAATTTTCTTAAAATTGATTTTACTTTAAGTTCTGGGGTACATGTGCAGATCGTGCAGGTTTGTTACATAAGTATAATGTGCCAGAGTGGTGGTTTGCTGCATCCATTGCCTTGTCATCTACATAAAGTATTTTTCCTAGTGCTAACCCTCCTCAATTCCACCACCCCCTGCTGTTCCTCCCCTAGCCTCCCCACCCCCCAGGCCCCAGTGTGTGATGTTCTCCTCCGTGTGTCCATGTGTTCTCATTGTTCAACACCCACTTATGAGTGAGAATATTCAGTGTTTAGTTTTCTGTTCTTGTGTCAGTTTGCTGAGAATGATGGTTTCCAGATTCATCCATGTCTCTGCAAAAAACATGAACTTATCTTTTTTTATGGCTGCGTAGTATTCTATGGTGTATATGTGCCACATTTTCTTTATCAAATCTATCATTGATGGGCATTTGGGTTGGTTCCAAGTCTTTGCTGTTGTGAACAGTGCTGCAGTAAACATACGTGTGCATGTGTCTTTATAGTAGAATGATTTATAATCCTTTGGGCATATGCCCAGTAATGGGATTCTGGGTCAAATGGTATTTCTATTTCCAGATCCTTGGGGAATCACCACACTGTCTTCCACAATGATTGAATTAATTTACACTCCCACCAGCAGTATAAAAAAAAGGCATTCCTATTTCTCCACATACTCTCCAGCATCTGTTGTCTACTGATTTTTTAGTGATCGCCATTCTAACTGGCATGAGGTGGTATCTTAATGTGATTTTGATTTGCATTTCTCTAATGACCAGTGATGATGGGCTTTTTTTCATATGTTTGTTGGCTGCATAAACGTGTTCTTTTGAAAAGTGTTCATATCCTTTGCTGACTTTTTGATGGGGTTGTCTGTTTTTTTCTTGTAAATTTGTTTTAGTTCTTTGTATATTTTGGATCTTAGCCGTTTGTCAGATGGGTAATTGCCAAAATTTTTTCCCATTCTGTTGGTTGCCAGTTTACTCTATTGATAGTTTCTTTTGCTGTGCAGAAGCTCTTAAGTTTAATTAGACCCCATTTATCTATTTTGGCTTTTGTTGTCATTGCTTTTGGTGTTTTAGTCATAAAGTCCTTGCCCATGCCTATGTCCTGAATGGTATTACCTAGGTTTTCTTCTAGAGTTTTTGTGGTGTTAGGCCTCATGTTTAAATTTTTAATCCATCTAGAGTTATCTTTAGTGTAAGATGTAAGGAAGGGATCAAGTTTCAGCTTTCTGCATATGGCTAGCCAGTTTTCCCAAGACCATTTATTAAACAGAGAATCCTTTCCTCATTGCTTGTTTTTGTCAGGTTTGTCAAAGATCAGATGGTTGCAGTCGTGTGGCATTCTTCCTGAGGCCTCTGTTCTGTTCCATTGGTCTATAACTCTGTTTTGGTATCAGTACCATGCTATTTTGATTACAGTAGCCTTGTAATATAGTTTGAAGTCAGGTAGTGTGATGCCTCCAGCTTTGTTTCTTCTTATTTATTTATTTATTTATTTTTTTGTTTAGGATTGTCTTGGCTATGCAGGCTCTTTTTTGTTTCCATATGAAATTTAAGGTGTTTTTTTCCACTGCTGTGAAGAAAGTAATTGGTAGCTTGATGGGGATAGCATTGAATCTATAAATTACTTTGGACAGTATAGACATTTTCATAATATTGGTTCTTTCCAACCATGAGCATGGAATGTTTTTCCATCTGTTTGTGTCCTCTCTTATTTCCTTGAGCAGTGGTTTGTAGTTCTCCTTGAAGAGGTTCTTCACATCCCTTGTTAGTTGTATTCTTAGGTATTTTATTCTCTTTGTAGCAATTGTGTGAATGGAAGTTCACTCATGATTTGGCTCTCTGTTTGTTTATTATTGGTGTATACGAATGCTCGTGATTTTTACACATTGATTTTGTATCCTGAGACTTTGCTGAAGCTGCTTATCAGCTTAAGGAGATTTTGGGCTGAGACAATGGGGTTTTCTAAATATACAATTATGTCATCTGTAAACAGGGACAATTTGACGTCCTCTCTTCCTATTTGAATACCCTTTGTTTCCTTCCCTTACCTGATGGCTCTAGCCAGAACTTCCAATACTATGTTGAATAGGAATGGTGTGAGATGGTATCCTTGTCTTGTGCCAGTTTTCAAAGAGAATGCTTCCAGTTTTTGTCCGTTCAGTATGATACTGGCTGTGGGTTTGTCATAAATAGCTCTTACTATTTTGAGATACAATCATTGATACCTAGTTTATTGAGAGTTTTTAGCATAAAGGACTGTTGAATTTTGTCGAAGGCCTTCTCTGCATTGATTGAGAGAATCATGTGGTTTTTGTCTTTGGTTCTGTTTATGGGATCGATTATGTTTATAGACTTGCGTATGTTGAACCAGCCTTGCATTCCTGGGATTAAGCTGACTTGATCGTGATGGATAAGCTTTTTGATGTGCTGTTGGATTCAGTTTGTCAGTATTTTATTGAAGATTTTTGCATTAATGTTCATCATGGATATTGGCCTAATTTTTTTTTTTTTTTTGGTTATGTCTCTGCTAGGTTTTGGTATCAGAATGATACCTGTCTCCTAAAATGAGTTAGGGAGGATTCCCTCTTTTTGTATTGTTTGGAATCATTTCAGAAGGAATGGTACCAGCTCCTCTTTGTACCTCTGGTAGAATTCAGTTGTGAACCCATCTCATCCTGGACTTTTTTTGGTTGGTAGACTATTAATTGCTGCCTCAACTTCAGACCTTGTTATTGGTCCATTCAGGAATTCAACTTCTTTTTTTTTTTTTTTTTTTCCTTTGAGACAGAGTTTCACTCTTGTTACCCAGGCTGGAGTGCAATGGCGCGATCTCGGCTCACCGCAACCTCCGCCTCCTGGGTTCAGGCAATTCTCCTGCCTCAGCCTCCTGAGTAGCTGTGATTACAGGCACGTGCCACCATGCCCAGCTCATTTTTTGTAGTTTTAGTAGAGACGGGGTTTCACCATGTTGACCAGGATGGTCTCGATCTGTTGACCTCGTGATCCACCCTCCTCGGCCTCCCACAGTGCTGGGATTACAGGCGTGAGCCACCGTGCCCGACAGGAATACAACTTCTTTCTGGTTTAGTCTTGGGAGGGTGTAAGTGTCCAGGAATTTATCCATTTCTTCTAGATTTACTGGTTTATTTACATAGAGGTGTTTGTAGTAATCTCTCATGGTAGTTTGTATTTCTGTGGGATTGGTGGTGATATCTCCTTTAGCATTTTTTATCACATCGATTTGAATCTTCTCTCTTTTCTTTTTTATTAATCTGGCTAGCAGTCTATTTTGTTGATCTTTTCAAAAAACCAGCTCCTGAATTTATTGATGTTTTGGAGGGTTTCTTGTGTCTCTAACTCCTTTTGTTCTGCTTTGATCTTAGTTATTTCCTGCCTTCTGCTAGCTTTTGAATTTGTTTGATCCTGCTCCTCTGGTTCTTTTAATCATGAGTTAGGGTGTCAATTATATTTTTCCTCATTTCTCTGGTGGGCATTTAGTGCTATAAATTTTCCTCTAGACACTGCTTTAAATGTGTTCAAGAGACTCTGGTATGTTGTGTCTTCATTCTCATTGGCTTTGAAGAACATCTTTAGTTCTGCCTTCATTTCATTATTTATCCAGTGGTCATTCAGGAGCAGGTTGTTTAGTTTCCATGTAGCCGTGCAATCTTGAGTGAATTTCATAATCCTGAGTCCTAATTTGATTGCACAGTGGCCTGAGAGACTGTTTGTTACGATTTCCATTCTTTTGCATTTTCTGAGGAATGTGTTACTTCCAATTATGTGGTCAATTTTAGAATAAGTGCGATGTGGTGCAGAGAAAATGTATATTCTGTGGATTTGGGGTGAAAAGTTCTGTAGATATCGATTAGGTCCGCTTGGTCCAGATCTGAGTTCAAATCCTGGCTATCCTTGTTAATTTCCTGTCCCATTGATCTGTCTAGTATTGACAGTGGGGTGTTAAAATCTCGACTATTATTGTGTGGGAGCCTAAGTCTCTTTGTGAAGTCATATTAAGAACTTGCTTTATGTATCTGTGTGCTCCTGTATTGGGTGCATATATATTTAGGATAGTTAGCTCTTCTTGTTGCATTAATCCCTTTACCATTTATGTAATGCCCTTCTTTGTCTCTTTTGATCTTTGTTGGTTTAAAGTCTGCTTTATCAGAGACTAGGATTGCAACCCCTGCTTATTTTTTGCATTTAAGATTAATATTGTTATGTGTGAATTTGATCCTGCCTTTTTAATGCTAGCTGGTTGTTTTGCCCATTAGTTGATGTAGTTTCTTCACAGTGTCGATGGCCTTTACAGTTTCGTATGTTTTTTGAGGTGGCTGGTACTGGTTGTTCCTTTCCATGTTTAGTGCTTCCTTCAGGAGCTCTTGTAGGGCAGGCCTGGCGGTGATTAAATCTCTCAGCAGTTCCTTGTCCGTAAAGGATTTTATTTCCTCTTTGCTTATGAAGTTTAATTTGGCTGGATATGAAATTCTGGGTTGAAAATTCTTTTCTTTTCTTTTCTTTTTTTTTTTTTTTTTTTGAGATGGAGTTTCACTCATGTTACCCAGGCTGGAGTGCAATGGCGCGATCTCGGCTCACCGCAACCTCCGTCTCCTGGGTTCAGGCAATTCTCCTGCCTCAGCCTCCTGAGTAGCTGGGATTACAGGCACGCACAACCATGCCCAGCTGATTTTTTGTATTTTTTTTTTTAGTAGAGATGGGGTTTCACCATGTTGACCAGGATGGTCTCGATCTCTTGACCTCATGATCCACCCACCTCGGCCTCCCAAAGTGCTGGGATTACAGGCGTGAGCCACCGCGCCCGGCCGAAAATTCTTTTCTTTTAGGATGTTGAATATTGGTCCCCACTCTCTTCTGACTTGTAGGGTTTCTGCCAAGGGATCTGCTGTGAGTCTGATCGGCTTCCCTTGTAGGTAACCCGAACTTTCTCTCTGGCTGCTCTTAACATTTTTTCCTTCACTTCAACCCTGGTGAATCTGATGATTGTGTGCCTTGGGGTTGCTCCTCTTGGGGAATACCTTTGTGGTGTTTTCTGTATTTCCTGTATTTGAATGTCAGCCTGCCTTACTAGGTTGGAGAAGTTCTCCTGGATAATATCCTGAAGAGTGTTTTCCAAGTTGGTTTTGTTCTCCCCATCACTTTTAGGTATACTGATCAAATGTAGATTAGGTCTTTTCACATAATCCCACATTTCTTGGAGGCTTTATTTCTTTTACTCTTTTGTCTCTAGTCTTGCCTTCTTGCTTTATTTCACTGAGTTGACCTTCAATCTCTGATATCCTTTCTTCCGCTTGATTGAATTGGCTATTGAAACTTGTGTATGCTTCACGAAGTTTTTGTGCTGTGTTTTTCAGCTCCATCATGTTGTTTATGTTCTTCTCCGTGCTGGTTATTCTCATTAGCATTTCCTCTAACCTTTTTTCAAAGTTCTTCGTTTCCTTGCATTGGGTTAGAACATGTTCCTTTAGCTCGGAGAAGTTTGTTATTACCCACCTTCTGAAGCATGCTTCTGTCAATTCATCACGCTCATTCTCCAGCCAGTTTTGTTCCTTGCTGGTGAGGGGTTGTGATCCCCTGGAGAAGAGGCATTCTGGCTTTTGGTGATTTCAGCCATTTTGCACTGGTTCCTTCCCATCTTCGTGGATTTATCTATCTTTAGTCTTTAAAGTTGGTGACTTTTGGATGGGGTCTCTGAGTGGATGTCTTTTTTGTTGATGTTGAAGCTATTTCTTTCTGTTTGTTAGTTTTCTTTCTAACAGTGAGGCTCCTCTGCTGTAGGTCTGCTGGAGTTTGCTGGAGGTTCATTCCAGATACTGCTTGCCTGGGAGTCACCCATGGGGGTTGCAGAATAGCAAAGATTGCTGCCTGTTCTTTCCTCTGGTAGCTTTGTCCAAAAAGGGTACTTGCCAGGTGTCAGGCATAGCTCTCTTGTATGATATGTCTCCCAGTTAGGATACATGGGGGGTCAGGGAGCCACTTGAGGAGGCACCCTGTCCCTTAACAGAGCTCAAACACTGTTCTGGGGGATCCATTGCTCCCTTCAGGGCTGCCGGGTGGGAAAGTGTAAGTCTGCTGAAGCAGAACCCACAACTGCCCCTTTCTCAGGTGCTCTGTCCCAGTAAGGTGGGGGCTTTGTCAGTCCCTGACAGGCTGCTCTCTTCTTTTTCTGAGATGCCTTGCACAGCAAGAAGGGAATCTACTTCACAGTCTGCCTGCAGAGGCATTGCTGAACTGCTGTGCTGGACTCTGCCCAGACTGGGTAATTTATAAAGAAAAGGAGGTTTAATTGACTCAGTTCCTTGTGGCTGGGGAGGCCTCCGGAAACTTAGCAATCATGGCAGAAGGCGAAGAAGCACCTTCCTGACAAGGCAGTTGGAGAGAGACCACATGTGAAGGAGGAACTGTCAAACACTTACAAAACCATCAGATCTCATGAAAACTCACCCATTATCATGAGAACAGTATGCAGAAACCACCCCCATAATTCAATCATCTATGAGGTCCCTCCTCCAACACCTGGAGATTACAATTCCAGATGAGATTTGGGTGGGAACACAAAGCTGAACCCCATCATTCCATCATTGGCCCTTCCCAAATCTCACATTTCAAAACCAATCATGCCTTCCCAACAGTCTCCCAAAGTTTTAACTCATTTTAGCACTAACTCAAAAGTCCACCATCAAAAGTCTCAGCTGAGACAAGGCAAGTCCCTTACACCTATGAGCCTATAAAATCAAAAGCAAATTAGTTACTTCCTAGCTACAATGGGGTACAGGCATTGCCTAAATATGTCTATTCCAAATGGGAAAAATTGGCCAAAACAAAGGTGCCACAGGCCCCACGCAACTCCCAAATCCAGAGAGGCAGTAATTAAATGTTAAAGCTCCAAAAGGATCTCCTTTGACTTAATGTCTCATATCTGGGGCACACTGATGCACAGGGTGGACTCTCATGGCTTTGGGCAGCTCCTTCACAGGCTGGCATTGAGTGCCTGCAGCTTTTCCAGGTGCAGAGTGCAAGCTGTCAGTGGTTCTACCATTTTGGGGTCTGAAGGATTGTGACTCTCTTTTCACAGCTCCATTAGGCAGTGCCCCAGTGGGGACTCTGTGTGAGGGCTTCAAGCCCACATTTCCTTTCCACACTGCCCTAGTAGAGATTCTCCATGGGGCTCAACTCTTGCAGCACACTTTTGCCTGGACATCCATACACTGTCTGAAATCTAGGTGAAGGTTCCCAAACCTCAATTCTTGACTTCTGTGCACCTGCAGGCCCAACACTACATGGAAGCTGCCAAGGCCTGGAGCTTGCACCCTCTGAAGCAACTGCCTAAGCTGTATCTTGGCGTCTTTTAGCCATGGCTGAAGCTGAAACAGCTGGGACACAGGGCACCAAGACCTGAGGCTACACAGAGCTGGGAGTCCCTGGGCCCAGCCCGCAAAACCATTTTTTCCTCTTAGGCCACCGGACCTCTGATGGGAGGGGCTGCCACCAAGATCTCTGACATGCCCTGGAGACATTTCCCCCATTGTCTTGGTGATTGGCACTGGCTACTCATTATACAAATTTCTGCAGCAGGCTTGAATTTCTCCCCAGAAAATAATGTTTTCTTTTTTTGCATTGTCAGGCTGCAAATTTTCCAACCTTTTATGCTCTGCTTATCTTTTGAATGTATGTTCCAATTTCAGATAATTTCTTTCAAGTTCAAAAGTTCATAGATCTGTAGGGCAGGGGCAAAATGCCACCAGTCTCTTTGCTAAGGCATACCAAGAGTGACCTTTGCTCCAGTTCTCAGTAAGTTCTTCATCTCCATATGAGATCTCCTCAGCCTGGACTTCATCATCATATTATTATCAGCATTTTAGTCAAAACCATTCAACAAGTCTCTAGGAAGTTCCATACTTTTCCACATCTTTCTGTCTTCTTCTGAACCCTCCAAACTCTTCCAATCTCTGCTCGTGACCCAGTTCCAAAGTTGCTTCCACATTTTCAGGTTATCGTTATAGCAGGACCCCACTCTGTCGGTACCAATTCTCTGTATTAGTCCATTTTCACACTGCTATAAAGATACTACCTGAGACTGGGTAATTTACAAAGAAAAGAGTTTAATTAACTTACGGTTTTGCATGACTGAGGAGGCCTCAGGAAACCTAGAATCATGGCAGAAGGTGAAACAGGCAGCAAAAGAGTGAGCCCATGTGTAGAAGAAACTGTCAAATACTCATAAAACCATTAGATCTTGTGAAAACTCACTATCATGAGAACCACATGGGGAAAGCACCCCTTGATTCGATCACCTTCTACGAGGTCCCTCCCTCAACCTCTGGAGATTATAATTTGAGATGAGATTTGTGTGGGGACACAAAGACAAACCATATCACACGGTTATTTTTCCTTTTAGGTAATCTTGTTGGATTACCTAAGATAGACCCTCTTAGCAAAATTTCAGTATACAGTACAATATTATGAACTGTAATCTCTCTCTCTTTTTTTTTTTTTTTAAATGAAGTCTCACTCTGTTACCTGGGCTGAAGTGAAATGGGCACAATCTTGGTTCACTACAACCTCTGCCTCCCAGGTTCACATGATTCTCCTGCCTCAGCCTCCACAGTAGCTGAGATTACAGGAGCACAGCACCACACCAGGCTAATTTTTTGTATTTTTAGTAGAGATGGTGTTTCACTATGTTGGCAAGACTGGTCTCAAACTTCTGACCTTGTGATCTGCCTGCCTCGGCCTCCCAAAGTGCTGGGATTACACGCGTGAGCCACTACGCCCAGCCTAACTATAATTTTCACATTGTATACTACATCTCTAGACTTATTCCTATGACATAACTGCAAGTTTGTATCCTTTTACTTATAGCTTCCTATTTCCTGCACTGTTCCACCCTTAGTAGTCACTGTTCTATTCTGTTTCTATAATTTGTTTTTTTAAAGCTTCCATATATAGGTGAGCTCATGCAGTATTTGTCTTTTTCTGTCTGGCTTATTTCACGTAGTATAATGTCCTATAGTTTCATCCATGTTATTGCAAATGGCAGAATCTCTTTACTTTTTAAGACTGAATAATATTACACACACACACACACACACACACACACACACAAATATTTATACATATATATCTCACAATTTCTTTATTCATGTATCAGTCCACAGATGAATGAATTGTTTCCTTGTCTTTGCTACTATGAATCATGCTACAGTGAACACTGGAGTGCAGATACCTTTACAAAGTGTTGATTTTATTTCTTTTGGGTATATTATCTGGAAGATGGATTGCTAGGGCATATGGTAATTCTGTTTTTAATTTCTTTAGGAACCTCCATACTGTTTTTCTTAATGGCTACACCAATCTGCATTCCCACCAACAGTGTACAAAGGTTTTCTTTCTTTACATCTTGGCCAATATTTATTATATCATGTCTTTTTGTTAATAGCCATCTTAACAGGTGTGAGATGGTAGTTCATTGTGGTTTTAAATTGCATTTCCCTGTGAATTAGTGATGTTGAGCACCTTTTCATATTCCTGGCCATTTGTATGTCTTTGGGAAAATGTCTATTTAGGTCCTTTGCCTATTTTTTTTTTTTTTTGAGATTGTGTCTCACTTTGCTGCTCAAGCTGGAGTGCAGTGGCACGATCTCAGCTCACTGCAACACCGCTTCCCAGGTTCAAGCGATCCTCCTGCCTCAGCCTCCGTAGTAGCTGGGATTACAGGCACGCGCCACCATGCCTGACTAATGTATTTTTAGTAGAGATGGGTTTCGCCATGTTGGCCAGGCTGGTCTCCAACTCCTGACCTCAGGTGCTCCAGCTCAGTCTCCCAAAGTTCTGGGATTACAGGTGTGAGCCACTGCACTCTGCTGCCTGTTTTTAAATCAGGTTATTTGCTTTTTTGCTGTTGTTAAGTTCCTTCTATATTTGGGAGATTTAACCCTTTACTTGATAAATAGTTGGCAGATATTTTCTTCTAATCCATAGGCTGCCTTTTCATTTTGTTTATTGTTTTCTTTGCTCTGTAGAAGCTTTTAGTTAGATGCAGTGTCACTGGTTAATATTTGTTTTTTTGTTTTGCTTTTGTTGCCAGTGCTTTTGATTTCATATCCAAAAGATAATTGCCAAGACTTATGTCAGAGCTTTTCTCCTATGTTTTTTCCCTAGGAGTTTTATGGTATTAGGTCTTACATTTAGATCTTTGATCCATTTTGAGTTGACTTTTGTGTATGATGTAAGGTAAGGGTCCAGTTTCATTATTTGGCATGTGGATGTCCAATTTTCCCAGCACCATTTATCGAAGAGATCATACCTTCTCTATCATGTCTGCTTGGTGGCATTGCCAAAGATTATTTGTCTGCATATGCTTGGATTTATTTCTAAGCTCCCGATTCTGTTCCATTGGTTTATGTATATGTTTTTATGTCAGTGCTATACTGTGTTCTTTCTTGAGACAAGGTCTTTGCTGGTGTGCAGTGGTGATGTCTCAGCTTGCTGCAGCCTTGACCTTCTTGGCTGAAGCAATCCTCCCACCCCAGCCTCTCAAGTAGCTGGGACTACAGGTGCATACCACCACACCCCAATTGTTATTATTATTATTATTATTATTTTGATATGGGGTTTAGCCATGTTGCCCAGGCTTGTCTTGAATTCCTAAGCTCAAGCAATTCACCGCTTCGGCTTCCCAGAGTACTGGGATTACAGGTATGTGTCACTGTGCCCAGACAGTAACATACACTTTTGATTACTGTTGCTTCATAATGCAATTTGAAATTAGGAAGTGTGATGCCTCCAACTTTGTTTCTTTATTTTCCCCTTAAGAATATTTTGACTCAAAAAAAAAAAAAAAACAAGGTAAAAAAAAATATTTTGACTCTTCAGGGTCTTTTTTGTTTCCATATGAATTTAAGAATTATTTTATTTGTTCCTGTAAAAATGTTTATTGGAATTTTTATAGAGATTATGTTGAATCTATATGTTGCTTTAGGTAGTATGAACATTTTAGTGATATTAATTCTTATAATCCCTGAACATATGATATTCTTCCATTTATTTATGCCTTTTTCAATTTCTTTCATTATTTTATTCTCTGCGTACAGACTTCTTCACGTCTTTGGCTAAATGTGTTCCTGAGTATTCTTTGATGCTGTTATACATAGGAGTGTTTTCTTGATTTCTCTGTAGGATACATTGTTATTGTTGTAAAGAAATGCAACTAGTTTTTATATGTTGACTTTTTATTCTGCAACTTTACTGAATTTGTTTATTAGTTCTGAATGTTTTTTTTTAGTGGAAACTTCAGGGTTTTCTACATATAGGAGCATATCATCTGAAAATGGTGATGATTTAACTTCTTTCTTGCTGATTTGGATACCTTTAATTTCTTTTTCTTGAATAATTCCTGGACTAGAACTTCCAGTACAGTGTTGAACAGAAGTGATGAAAGTGGGCATCTTGTCTTTTTTCTGATCTTAGAGGAAAAGCCTTCAACTTTTCACCATTGAGTATGATATTAATTGTGGGTTTGTCATATGCAGTGCAGATTATTTTTCATTAATATTATTTATTTGATTTATTGTTTTCCATATTTGACTTTCAAATATTTGTATTTCAACATTATTTGCCCTTTTTTTCAATAATATGAGGACTTGAAGTACATTAACTTTAATCAACCCCATCCAAACTTACATACTACAATTATGTAATTTATTTGTATTTATTTTGTATTTTTTTATTTATTTGTATTTATGTATACATAAAATTATGTATTTATTTCTAGACTATTTTCCCATTTACTATAATTATTATATTATAATTATAATAGAGCCCATGCTTCTTTGAATTTACTTACTTTGCTTACCATTTCTTCTTGCATCTCAGATCTTCCATCTGTGGTCACTTTATTCTACCTAAAATATCTACTTTAGAATTTAATTTAGTGGGAACGTTTTGGTGATATATTTTTACTTTTTTCTCTCTTGGTTTTTGTGGGTTTTTCAGTCCTTTTCTTTGGAAGTTAGTTTTTCTGGTTATATAATTCTAGATAGAAAATTATTTTCTTTCAGCTTATTGAGGGTATTTTTTCTATTATTTTCTCACATCCATGGTTGCTACAAGATACTAGCAATCAGTCTAGTTGATATCATTTGTTGATGATCTCTTTGGCTTCCTTTTAAGGTCCCTTTCTATTTAATATTCTGAAATTTTACCATAATAAGTCTGGGTATTGATTTTGGGGTATATTTGTTGGTCTTCCTACATCTGCATATTGATGTATTTCAATAATTCTGAAAAATTCTCAGCTGTTATCCATAGAATACGTCCTATTCCCTATTGTCTTATTCTAGAATTTAATTAGAGGGTAGGACTTTCTAATATTTTTAATGTTTGTTAACTATTTCAAGATATGAATTTTACAAATCTTGATAATTTTTTGTATTCTTGCCAAATCTTTTGTGTTTTTGCAAATAGTTTTAGAGTAATATCAGTGTTATAATTTTTTGCTTCAGCCATCAAACATAATTTAGGATACTCAAGAGGAAAAGGTGGGCCTATTGTATTTACCCATAGTTTGGTTTACAATGTTAGTTTTCACCTGGCTTGTGTTCTAAGGTTCCATCTTTTATTTGTTTCCTTTCTGTTTAGGGATCTTCATTTAGCCATTCTTTTAGGGTAGGTGTGTTAGTGATAGATTCTCTTGTTTTTTTGTTTTTGTTTTTGTTTTTGTTTTTGTTTTCATCTGAGAATGCTTTATGTATAATTACCAAGGTTTTTAGTTGCACTTAGTGGGAAGAATAGAGAAAAAGCATGCCTACTTCATCTCCCCAGAAGCAGAAGTCTCCTACCTTCTAATGCTGTTTGTTTTTTAACATCAGGAGTTTTATTTTTATTTTTTTTTATTGGGAGGGTTTGTCTAGATAACTAATCCATTATTTAAAGGCACTAGAAAGTGCCATATTTTGTTGTATTTTGTTATTTTGATCGTGAACTACTCGTTTTTACTAGAAATTTATCTATATAGATTATTTGAGGTCTAGGTTAAAGTTGAGTATTTCCTGCCAGTCACTTTGAAACACTACCCATCAATGTTCACCTTAAATTAACTGTTTCTTTTTAGGGTTTTCAGACTACGCAGATAACAGAAACTCAAATCCACATGAAGGCCAACTTATGGTTATGAATTATCATCAGGGGATTCTTTTAATTTACTGCTTCCAACACTAGGATTAAGATAGTCAATTTCCTTGCTATTCCCTTCTGCTCAATGGGGCTTCACTGTGGGTAAAGTTCTTTGGAGTGTCAGCTTTTTAGGGGAATCTCACTTTTATTCCTCACCTGGGTATGTTTTGGGCTTTACTTTCTGCCACCTGTTTAAAATTACTTTTTTTTCTTTTTTTCCCCCCACCTAATCAGTGTGCTATAAAATTACTTTTTAAAAGTAATTTTTAAAAACAGAAACTCAGGGATTCTGGATTTTGGCAAAATTCTCCATGATAGATGCTTGCTTTGGTACTTCTAGAGTTCTGTGTCTTCCTTCACTTTGGAGATGGAACACAACTTAATGTGCAAAATATATTTAAAAACATGTATTTTTCAGTATTTCAGTTATTTTATGTATGTGGATTTGTCAGGGAATCTAACCTACCATACTGCTGGAAAAAGAATTACTCGTAATATATTATTTTCTTCTATAAACTTTTATCTTCTTAGCTTATATCTCTTAGCTGAATATGTTGCACTCTTAAAGTATTTAATGATTACCATTTCTTATCATTACTTGGATATTTTTTCTTAGTAGTTTAAATTTTCTACTTCCTGCTTATTATCAGTCTTCTTTCTCCATTTTAACCCTATAATATAAAACAGACCATGCAAAATGATCTGAAAAGCTGTGCAGTCAGGCCGGTGTTATTAGATGTCATGAAAGTGATGAAGCTTGATTTTTTGGCTGTGTAATCACCTCAGGTTCTTTGCTTCTGGATTGAAATTTAGGAGAGGGAACCTGGAGATCAGAAATGATTTATCGTCTTATTTACACATAAAGTGAAGAGGAGAAATCATTCTATATCTAGCTGGAAATGTTCATGAGAGATATTATCTCTCAAAAAGCAATTGGGGCTGTGGGGATTAGAAATGAGAACAGAATGGCTGCAGAAATGATGTTCTAGCCAAATTAACAAAATACAAAAAAATAATTATGTTAGAGTGGAAGAAGGCTGCCTTTTCCTAGATCTCTGGTGCATTAGTCTGAGATCAGGCTCAGGAGACAACTCAGGAAGATACACATCCACCCATGTACACACATGTGCACACGCAGTTGCATACCTACAAAGACACATGCATTGTAAATACACTTATGTAATTAAGTAGTTATAGAACAGGGGAAATTCTGGCAAGTGAGTCATTGGGTTTTGTTTTACTTCTCTCTACTAATCCTCAAAGTAATATGTGTTCATTAGAAAAACATTGAAAAGTCTAGAAAAATCACCCATGATGCTACTTCCTAGTAAAAACAATGGCAATATTTTGGCATATTTCTTTTGCACTTATTAAATATGGTTCAGCTTATATGAATAATCACAGTCCTGCTTTAGTTCTGTACTTGCTGTTCTATCTTATAGGTATATCCCCATGTTTCTAAATAGTATTTTAATAATGGCAAAATATTCTTTCATGTGGGTAGTTCACAATTTCGCTAAGGCCCTCGTTGTTACAATTTTTCCAATAATAAAATGAGTCACTATTGCTTTTTGTCTTGGCCCAAGAAAAGGAATGTTTAAAAATGGTGAAATCTCTGAGAGATCCAAGTTCAGCCAACAACCTTTGATCCTAGGAGTTCTTCATGGGAGTTTCTTCATCTCCAGCTCCTACCCTCATTTTGGCCATGGCAAACTTTTCAAAGGATTCCTCCCAACTACATATGATACATGTTTCCCTTGAGAGGATTCTAGTAAATTTTTTAAAAAATCCCCATGTCACTGTATTTCAGGTGCTATCTTAGCCCCATGTTGTATACTTGATATGTTAGTGCCTGGGCACCAGTTGGTACCTTGTAAAAGGAACGCATTATTTTGGGTTTGCACTGCAGGTGAGCATTTCAAACAAGGGTATTAAGCTCTTGAAATGTGGCAAGTTCAAGCTGACAGTTCAAAGTGACAGATTCTGTAAGTGTAAAATACACAATGAATTATAAAGACTTTGTATAATAAAATTTTGTAACTTGTCTTATTAATATTCTTCATACTGATTATGTGTCGAAATGATAATATTCTTGATATTTTGGGTTAAATGAAATATTTAAAAAATTACATTCACTTCTCTTTACCTTTTTTTAATGTGGCTATGAGAAAATTTAAAATTACATATGTGGCTTGCATTTGTGGCTGGTACTGTATTGCTGTTCAATAGGCTGATTTAGGACATAAAGTTGGAGTCTCATCCCATGGCTGAAACTTAAAGCAGAGAGGCAACCACACGGACCAGTGTTCACTTCCTGGAAAGCACACCCTCTAGCTACTTCCTGCTTAAGCCTCCAAAATCCTGCGTAAAGGGAAAAAAATCATTTTAGCAGCCTTCTTCCTCCCCTACCCTCTCTTAGCATCCAGCTCCACCATGGCGCACGAAGATAGAAACAGA
This sequence comes from Sapajus apella, assembly GCF_009761245.1. NCBI lineage: Eukaryota > Metazoa > Chordata > Mammalia > Primates > Cebidae > Sapajus > Sapajus apella. Next base: position 7,149,343 of record NW_022437010.1, on the reverse strand, counting down.
GAATTAGGTACACATGGAAGCAGAGAATTAGGTGACGGTAAGAGACCTAACTAGGCTGGTTGGTTATGCTGTTTTCTTAATTGTTGAGTCTGCTCTGCATTAAGTTCGGTGAGTGACAGATACTCCCCAGTGGAACAGATCTAGCAGTAAAGTGCTCACTGAACTCTCTGTGGCTTTGGGCTTTGACTGCCGCTTTGAGCCATTTTCTTCTCCTCCATCTGACTTCAATCACTCCTTTTGCAAAGCACCAAAGCTCCCTTGTGCCTGCTTTCAGAGATTCAGAGCTGGGACCCCACAGACCTTATTGCCATTTCAGCTGCCAGGAAGATTAACAATCGTGACTAGCAGCGCTCCTGGCTTTGAGCAGCTAGATGAGAAGGCTAAAGCTGGCACGTTTAGGTTCAACAAGAACCTGAGATAACTGAGCCAGTTTGTTTAGATTCTGCCATTTCCCAGGCTTGCCAGGACATTCCAGCCTCGCAGACAACTCGAGAACTTGGCCAAAAAAAGTTCAGTGAACAAGTGATAGTTGACACACCATCCTAAACTCAGCCACAGCAATGTCTGTGCTCAGGCTGTCACCGGGAGTGGCCCAGAAACAGCACAGAGCTCCTTGGCTGGGAGACGGCCCTGGGTATAGCTAGCTGCACGTGGCTTCTGGTTTCTGCTTTGTGAGGATTCCATGGGCAGCTGAGGTTACGCGTTGCCCTAACCCACTTGCAAAACTGGTCAAGCTCCCATCTAAGCAAAGGTTCTTCCTGTGTTCAATTACTTTTGCAGGGAACCTCTGAGGGTGCACAGAGTCATATTTCCTGCCATGTTTGTTTAGTCTCTTTTTCCACTGGCCCTTTCCCTTTCAGACTGGTATACGCAGAGTCTTCCTTGTGGCTTGATGCCAGTTGAATCTCTTCCAGATGTGGCTGAATGAGCCTGGCAGTTTCCCTTCTGAAGCGAGAATCTTCAGTCTAATTCCTAGGAAATGCAGTATGGGAGAAGAGACAGATACTTGTGTATTCCCCACTCGTGCATAGAACACATATTTGAGTGCCTTTTTGCTGTAGGCTAAGCTCTGTGCTAGCCTCCGAGGACTCAGATGAATCAGGCATAAATTCAGCCTTGTTGACTTTTATAGCATGTGAAAAGCGATGCATGTCATCACAGAGGTGCACACAGGAGAGCTGGGATTTTAGCAGAGGCATAGATAGCTTTGAGCACACAAAAATGGGAGAAAACATCATGGACATTTTATGAAAGTGACATGAGAGCTGGCATTGAAGGATATGTATGACTTGACTCTAGTACAGGATTTCTCAATCTCAGCACTACTGACTACTTAGGACCAGATCTTTTTTTTTTTTTTTTTTTTTCCTCACTGTGGGGCTGCCATATACACTGCAGGATGTTTAGCATCATACCTGGCTTCTACCCGCAGCATATCAATAGGACTCCATCCAGCTGTGTCAACCAAAAATGTCTCCAGGCAAAGTCACCCTGGTTGAGAGCCACTGGTGGAAAGAAATCAACAAAAGAACATTCTGGAAAAAGTAAGAACACAAGCAAGGGACAGGTCCTGCACGAACAAAGCAGGTTACTCAGTTTGCCTTGAATGAAGTGTATGAAGAAGACTGAGGCAAAATGGGGAGGTTAGAACACCAGCTTCTCAGGTGGGGACTCGATGTGTGTGTGTCTGTTTCATTCCAAAACCTATCTCAAGCACTTGGAGTGGAGTCTGTCACGCAGTAGGAGCTTAGCAGTATGTGTTGAGTGGAGGAAGTCTGGGATTACTTTATGGAAGCATAAAAACACAGAAGCATAAGGGCAGGATGTGGGAAGGAAATGAATGATTGACATTTTGGAGGTGTTGAGTTTGAGATATATAGAGAAGCAGGTGGACGTATACTGCAGATAGTTGGAATGCAGTGGCTGAGCTTAGGAGAAAGTCAAAAAGTGAGAAATGAGGGCGAGGTGTGGTGTTGTCACGCCTGTAATCCTAGCACTTTGGGAGGCTAAGGTGGGAGGATCACTAGAAGTCAGGAGTTCAAGACCAGTTTGGCCAACATGGGGAAACTTCATCTCTACTAAAAATACAAAAATTAGCTGGGCATGGTGGTGAGCACCTGTAATCCCAGCTATTCAGGAGGCTAAGGCAGGAGAATCGCTTGAACCTCAGGAGAAGGAGGTTGCAGTGAGCCAAGATTGTGCCACTGCACTCAAGCCTGGGCAACAGAGTGTATAATTCCAGCTACTAGGGAAGCTGAGGCAGGAGAAGGAAGAGGTTGCAGTGAACTGAAGTCATGCCACTGCACGCCAGCCTGGGCAACAGAATGAGACTGTGACTCAAAAAAACAAAACAAAACAAAACAAAAAAACAAGGAGGTGAGAAATGTGATGTGGACGTTGTCTGCACACAGTCTCAGTTGGATGAGACTGGCAAGTTTGGGACTATACAAGTGCAGAATCCTTGACAACACCCACATCCATCAGTGTGTAGCAGAGATCAGTGCTTTCACATTTATGTTTCTTTTAAGCCTTATGAGGTATTACTGATATATAAAAATTGCACACATTTGCTACACATATCTTGATGAGTTTGGATATATGCATACACCTATGATGCCCTTACCACAATCAAGTTACTAGACATACCCATCAAATTGGTTATTCATTATTATTCATCCTCACCTTTTTCCATGATAGAACCCACATTTTTAGTTGAGCACAGCATTATCTGAAATAAAAGCTATATATTCCAGCTTCCTTTGTCACTAGATGTGACCATGGGACTAAGTTTTGGTCAAGAGATTTAAGGACATACAATTATGATATATCAATTAAAAATACACATATTTTAAAAAAGAGTGTGTGTCATGTCATCACTTTCAGTAACCAGTCCTAATAGACATTCGATGTCTGTTGTTGCCTTTTTATTTGTCCCAAATTTCATCCTGCTTTTTAAAATCCTGATGTGAAGGGCTGGAGCTCTAGCTGTCTTCTTGGTCCAGGAGGATGAGTGTTCCCCTTTAACATGGAGCAGTAGAAGATGGCACAGGGCCAGGCCTCTAGATGATTGTGGGAGTCCACTCTACCTGCCCTGGATTGCCAGTTTCCAGGCTTCTACATGAGGGAGAGATGGACTTCTATCTTGTGTAAGCCTCTGCTATTGTGGGTCTCTGCTTCTAGCCAAACCTGATCTCAACTGATAGCACCGAAAACAGCAGATGGAAAAGTTGCCAGAGAATTCGAACAGAGAAAATACAGTGTCTCAGAGACAAAGGAAAGCAGAATTTCAGAAAGGAGGTGACCTACATGTGAAAGACGATGAGGTCTGAGGACAAAGATTGGACAGCCTGTGGTGGGTTCAAGCAAGCACTGTCCCAGATGAACTGTAAAGCAAACTGTGGGAAGATCCATTGGAGCACCTGCAAATACCCAAGGCCTGCCAATGTAGCTACATCTTGGGATGTGGGAGGTGCCTATGTATTATGAAGAGAGAAAAAAATTGTAGACTCACTTCAGGCGGTATAGACTGTTTCAGCCTTCAGGGAATTAGAGCCCCAGAGTCATTGTTGCCTCTAAGATCATCAAGATAACTAAAGAAGGGATCCAGGCATAGAGAGTGAGGAATGAGTGAAGAAGCAAATGCTTTTCCTCCTACTCTCTTCGCTGGGCTAATGCTCAACTGGCCCTTCAGATGTCAGCCTCAATGTCACCTCCGCCAATAGGCATTTCATGGACTTTCCTGTTGTAGTCTCTGATAGCTCCCAAAACTTTTCCTCCATATTTCTTTCCAACTTTTATCTACACATTAATTTGTTTAATATCTGTCTTGTTCAATGGTTTGCAAGTTGCATGAGGCTTTGGCTCTTGCCTCATGCAACTTGCAAACCATTGAACAAGACAGATATTAAATCTGTTTCATTGCTGTATCTTCAAGGCCTAGCCCTTTGCCTGGCAAAATAACAGGAACTCAGTCAAATATACAAATGAAGTACTGGCACAATCGTTTTGGTGTTCTGTTTAGTTTTCTCCTTGTGTGGCGGGGGAGAGACTTTCTGCTGTTCCTGGCTTCTCAGTGTTTTCATCTAAAAAATAATGATAAAGAGGAGAGATTAGAAGGTGGAATTTCTGTATAACATCTACCCATGTTGGGATGAATGGTGTCTTAATTCCTCATTCTTTCATGGAGGGCACAAGGGAACCAATTAGTATACAAGGCTGTGGGGTTCCCAGGGGTCTCTGAGAACCTGGAGGAGTGCATGAGGCTTCTGAAGTTCCCCTGAGCATCTCTCAGGGTAAAGGCATTCTAATAGGTACTCTAGATCAGTACCTGTAAGAAGACTATTTCTGATACAGAGAAAGGGCAACACTCCAAACTTTCCCCACTCTACCTCCTCTCTGGCCTTAGCCCTCATGTCCTCATCCCAGTCCTCTTCCCCCAGTGAGAGCCAGTGCTTTTCTCCAACATACCTCAGGCACTGCTGCTCTGTGCCTCCGCTCAGGTGGTTTCCCCTCCTGAACGTCCCCTGTCCCTGCCTCTCAAACACCACCCATTCTCAGAACCCGTGTCAAATTCCATCCTCTCTAGGAGGTCTTCCTGGGTCACCCAGCAGGCACTTGTCTTTCTCTTACAATGCCTATTGTTTCATCTTCCTTTGAACATCAGCACGTTCTGTCTTTGGTGTTACTGTTATTTTCAGATGGATATTGAGTTTCCTGAAAGGGTGCTGCCTTGGGCCTCCGTGCAGCCCCTGGCTAGCTGGCAGACTGCCTTGAACCGAGAAGACATCACTAGATAGCAGTTGGTTGACTGATTGCAGCACCCTGCTCCTTAACTATGCTCTCCTTTCACTGAAGTAGAGAAAACACACACACACACACACACACGCGCGCGCGCGCGACAGCTGCAATCAATGCAGCCCCTGGTTTCATACTTTCATGAGGGGCTTTCGCAGCTTCTCATCTTGAACTGTCAGACATTCTACAAGAAGCTGAGAATGTAATTTATTTTCCTGTCTCAAACAAAATCTGCTGTGGATAGTAACTTACAAACTGTAATAGATGATTATAAGTGAGATTCATGTAATTGTTTCACAGCAAGCTTTAAATAAACACATAAATTTTGGTGTCCCTTCTTATTGGATTTCCCCACATGTTGGAATTGACCTGAAATCTCACTGAAGTGTAAACTATAAACTAGCCTCTGAGGCTCTTAAATCCAGAAAGGTGGGACTAGAGATAATAGAATAGTCAGCACACCTATTTGGCACGATGGTTAGCAAATTACATTTTGTCAGCCAAAGAATGACAGCTTCATTTTCAGCAAGCTGCCGGGCTGCCCCTTAGTGGCCCCTCCTTGTCTGTCTCCATTGTCAAAGGCTTTGGCTGACAACAGGGGTCATAACCTCCACTTGTGACACAACTAAGATTTCTTTTTTTTTTGAGATGGAGTTTCGCTCTTTGTTGAAGTGCCCTGGCACGATCTTGGCTCACTGCAGCCTCCACCTCCGGGGTTCAAGTGATTCTCCTGTCTCAACCTCCTGAGTAGGTGGGATTACAGGCACCAGCCACCATGCCCAGCTAATTTTTGTATTTTTAGTAGAGATGGGGTTTCACCAGCTTGGCCAGGCTGGTCTGGAACTCCTGATCTCAGGTAATCTGCCCACCTCATCCTCCCAAAGTGCTGGTGTGAGCCACCGCACCTGGCCTAATATTTTCATTATCAAAAGCTCCTTTTGCAATCATTTATCAGGATAGCCCTAACATCCAGTTTCAATTGCATGAGGGCTTATTCTAAGCAACTTGGTCAGTCCCTTAGGTATAGGCCCAACTCATTAACAGGTTGAAGTGGAGGCACATTTAGCAATGGTAGGGGTAATACGGAAAAGACGGTTGTAATGAAGGTCTGGGGACACACCTTTAAACTGTCACCAAATGTCCCCAGGGCATTAGCTTGCACTAGCATGCCCACCATGAGTGCACAGTCAGTGTCTCACGAAGCATGCCTCTCCTCGATTGCAAGCTCGTGTCTGGGCTGGGCTAAACCTCTTTCTTCCATGTTTCAAACTGTGATGTTCATTTTACGTATGTTATAAAAAATTACAAACTGATAAGCCTATGCTGCTTATTGAAAGCTTTCTTGCTAAAGCAGTCTGCTTCAGAATTACTGCTGACTTCCAGGGGACCAATATTAGGAACAACTTTGGTGACATCTTCACAGAGCAAACTGCCCAGGTTAAAAGAAAGGGAATTGATTTCCTCGGGTAGGAAGAACTAACACAGAAAGCACTGACTTTCCAACAGCAAGTTATCTAAGTAGATGGTAGGATTGTATGTTCCTTTTTAATTTGCATATCGGGCGTGGTGGTGCATGCCTGTAATCCCAGATACTTTGGAGGCTGAGGCAAGAGAATCACTTGAACCAGGGAGGCGGAGGTTGAGGTGAGTGGAGATCGCGCCATTGCACTCCAGCCTGGGCAACAAGAGTGAAACTCCATCTTAAAAAACAAACAAAAAAAGAATTTAAAGAATACTTGCTTCTCAAAGAGATGAAGGGTCATTCTAAGAAAGTAACATAATGCCCTTATTTAGAAGTGGTTGGAGGACCATACTTGCTAAAAGAGTTCCAAGACTGGAAGAAAGCTGTTTTGCAAGGGGTTTTGCCACCAAAAAGGAAGGTCCAATAGAAAGAAAAACTTGATATGCTTTATTTTAAAATTTTATTTATTTGTTTTTGAGATGGAGTCTGGCTCTGTCACCCAGGCTGGAGTGCAGTGGCATGATCTTAGCTCACTGCAACCTCCGCCTCCCAAGTTCAAGCGACTCTCCTGCCCTAGTCTCCCAAGCAGCTGGAATTACTTGATATTCTTTAGAATAAAGCCATGCATCCTCTTCAAATCAATAAGTGATATATAAGCTATAATTGATAGTGGTTAGTGATTTTCATGTTTTCTTGTGATTTCTAAATATTCTATAACTGAACCATAGCTATTACAAGAATGGATTCTTAAGCCAGCTGGGACTGTCTGGGTTTAACTCCTGACTCTGATATTTACTGACTTAACTTTCCTGTGCCTCAGTTTCCTCATCTGGAAAATAGTGCTAGTTATAGTACTTACCTAACAAAGATTTTAAGAAGTGAGGACTAAGCTCTGATTCTTGATCTTGCCCAAATTCCTATCTAAGGGGTCTGGGGAGTCATATTCTACAAACCATAAATTCTCATCAGATGGGTTTTATTTAACCCTGTATATCATGACTTACTTTCCAGTCTGACTCTGGCAGATTGGAAGTATAATGAGAAATAAAATATTTTATCCTAAAACATGATTCTCTGCCATATCTTGAAATTGCCCTGCAAAGTCTCCTGTGGGAAAACTCCACATTCTATAGAGAATCCCCTTTCTCCCATGTTTTCCTTCCTTCCTTTCCAGATCCAGGAGATAATCAACTAAGAGCCAGGGACCTTTTAGGTCCGATAAGAAACACTGTACAACCTGCTCTCAAGTCTGCTATCTGAGAGTTTCCTCTGCACAATAAAACTTGGTTTCCACAATCCTTTATCTTAACCTAAACATTTCCATTCTATTGATCCCAGGTCTTCAGATAAGTTCAACCAATTGTCAACCAGAAAATACTTAAATTTACCTATAGCCTGGAAGCCCTGGCTTTGAGTTGTCCTGCCTTTTGGAACCAAACCAATGCACTTCTTAAATTATTTAATTGATATCTCACACCTCCCCAAAATATTTGTGTATTTTAAACTAAGCTGTACCCTGACCACCTTGGGCACATGATCTCAGGACCTTCTGAGAGCTGTGTCGTGGGCTATGTCACTCATGTTGTTTGGCTCAGAATAAATCTCTTAAAATATTTTTGCAGAGTTTGACTCTTTCCACCAACAGGAAGATTAATAGGTTAGTACGTGGAAAACCCTTAGAACAAGGCCTGGCGCATACTGAGCACTGCATAAATGTTGATTGCTGCTACTACTATTATTGGGGGTGTGGAAAGGGGGGTACTTTTTAAGTATTATGATTCAGAATTATGGAGAAAAGCAATTTAAAGAGCATGTACCCTGAACGTAGACACACCACTTCAGGGATTGCAGGCTGTGTATCCCATTCACTGTGGGCTTCCTCAAGGAACAGATCTGAATTAGGATGAGATACTGCTCAAGTTAGAAGGGCTAACAGTCAGAACCTCAGGGGGAAAATTAAACAGTTGTTTGGATTGGGGATTAGCAAACCACAGCCTGTAGGCCAAATCCAGCTGCCTGTCACCTGTTTTTGTAAATAAAGTTTTGTTGGAACACAGCCATGTTCATTTATTAATGAAGTATCTGTGGCTACAACAGAGTTGAGTGGTTGTAGCAGAGGCCATATGACCTGTAAAGCCTAAAATATTTACTATCCTGCCCTTGGCAGAAAACCTTTGCCTACTTCAGTTAACCAATTAGGTTCAATTAAAGAACCATAAAAACTATTAAAAAGCTGGGCAGGGAAAATGTGGCATATATATACCATGGAATATTATGCAGCCATCAAAAATGATGAGTTTGTGTCCTTTGCAGGGACATGGATGAACCTGGAAACCATCATTCTCACAAAACGGACAGAAGAGCAGAAAATCAAACACCACATGTTCTCACTCATAGGTGGGTGTTGAACAATGAGAACACATGGACACAGGGAGGGGAGCACTACACACTGGGGTCAGTTGGGGGGAAATAGGGGAGGGATGGTGGGGGGTGGGGAGCTGGGGAGAGATAGCAAGGGGAGAGATGCCAGATGTAAGTGATGGGGAGAAAGGCAGCAAATCACACTGCCATGTGTGTACCTATGCAACAATCTTGCATGTTCTTCACATGTACCCCAAAACCTAAAATGCAATAAAATAAATAAATGGGAAGAAAATATTAAAAAGCAAATGATAAAATGAAGAAAATATTTACAACATGTGTAATAAATCATGGATTAATAGCTTTAAAAATAGCCATAAAACAGTAATAAAATACAAAATATATTGCTTTCTAAATCAATAAGCAAAATATGAATAGCACCAACAAAGAAACGAACAAAGGCCATAAATAGCCTGTATTAGTCAAGGTTCTCCAGAAGAAGAGAACTAATAGGATATATGTATATATGAAAGGGAGAATTGGTCACATGATCATAAGATGAAATCCCACAATAGGCCATCTGCAAGCTGGGGAAGAAAGCAGCCAGTAGTGGCTCAGTCTGATTCCAAAAGCCTCAAAAGCAGGGAAGCTGACAGTGCAGCCTTCAGTTTGTGGCCAGAGGCCCAAGAGCCCCTGGTAAACCACTACTGTAAGTCCCAGTCCAAAGGCCAAAGAACCTGGAGTCTGATGTCCAAGGGCAGGAGGATCGGAAGGAGGCATCCGGTACAGGAGAAAGATGAAAGCCAGGTTACGCCACCTTCTTTCATCTGTTTCGTTCCAGACACACTGGCAGCTGATTTTACAGTGCCCATCGACATTGAGAGTAGTCTTCCTCTCCCAGTCCACCAACTCAAATGTCAGTCTCCTGTGGCAACACCCTCACAGACACACTCAGAAAAATACTTTACCAGTCATCTAGGCATCCTTCAGTCCAGTCAAGTCAACATCTAGTATTAACCATCGCATAGCCCATCCACTAAGGAAGAACTGACTGGCCTGTAAGCCTAGGAAACACTGATAACACCACTAGTAATCAAGGAAACACAAATGAAACCAATAAAAATATTTTTTCCTGGAAAATGGCAAAAACTTTTCTTCTTCTTTTTTTTAAATTTTATTTTTTAGACAATACTCCAGGTTGATGAAGTTATGGGGAGAAGGAACTCTCATATGTTCAAATGTAAAATGGGGCAAATTTTCCAGAAGAAATTTGCAATATGCACCAAAAATCTTTAAAATTATGCTTTCCCTTTGACCTAAACAAAACAAAGAAACTTCTGGGGATTTTTCTTAGGAAACAATTGGACAAGGCATAAAGATAAGGATACATAGATATTCATGGCAGCAAATTTGGAAGCAATCTAGCTGTGAATAAAACAAGATTGATTAAATGAAGTAGAGTATATACAACATATTATTATGCAGGCATTAAAATCATGACACAATGCTATGTTTATTGACATGGAAAGAGGTTCCAATTTAAAAATATTAATACATCACAGCCACCCGGAAAGACAGAAGCTCTAGCTTGGGCTTACAGAATGAGTAATGTGAAGCGCTGTCATTGCTGAAAACACCAACCCACCAGCTGTCAAACTGGAAGTAACCTTGTAAAGTCCGGATCCCTCATTCTGTATATGCTGAAGTCCAGGTCCCAGAAAGGAAGTGAGTTGACCAAAGTCACGCAGCCAGTTAAGCTGAGAGTTGAAGTTTGCTGTGAAAAATTGTTCTCCATGGCCCCATTGCTCCCTGGATGGGGACATTTGGATGCTTCCTGGGAAATTTTATTATAATACCATCCCGTGTCCCTACATGGTCTAAGTGTGTGCTCTGTACCTCTTTTCATCCCAGAGGAGTCATCACGCTTTGCATTAGTAAGATATTGGATACGTGGGTCCTCTCTGCTCTGTTGCAAGCTCTTAGAAAATACAGAACATGTGTTATTTAATTCCTGGATTTCTTTGCAGTTTAGACAGTGCTTTAAATGTAGTAGGTTTTCAAGTTCTTCAAGAATATTTGTTGTTTCTGTGTTTGGTTGGTTAGTTTAGTTCTCCCCATTCATGTGAGCTTAGCATGGTGCACCGTCTCTGAAGCCTGGGTTTGAACTCAGTTCTGCTGTTTACTAGCTGAGCAATACTGAAAAATGTAGTTAACTTCTCTGTGCCTCAGTTCCTCCTCTCAATAATGGAGATAAAGATAGTACCTGGGTGTTGTAAAAATTAAGTGAGTTTGTATTTGTAAAACACTTATACCAGGGTTTTGGCACATATTAATAGTAAGAACTATATAGGTGCTTGTTAAAAAAAAGAACTGAGCTTAGGAAATCTCTGATGTGTATGTACATGGAGGGGCTTAGATGGACAAAAACCTCACACAAATGAACATGTGAGGATCCCAAATGCCAGTTTCCAAAGGTATTAGTGGGAAAGCATAGGGAAATAAATAGATGTTTTTATGGCAACTCGAAACCAAAGCAAGAGAACTCAGTGTCCTAAGTGTAGGAAAAAGGAGAAAATGTATATTTAGGAACTCATTTGGGTTTAGGAACTCATTTTTTTTTTTATAAACCAGTTGGAATGAAAACCCAAGAAAAGTGTCTACCTCTCTTGGGAGGAGATGGTTAGTTCTGAAGCAAGGACTGCCCTGCGTTTACAATAGTATTATGCATTTAAATTTGCAGTCAGCTGCACATAACAGGAGCCTCGTTGTAATGGCTTAACCAAATAGGGATTAATTTGTTCAAAAGCAACAAAAAGTCCATAGACAAGCAGTGCCAGGCTAATACAGCTGCCCCATGATGCCATCAGGGACCCAGACCTGTTCTGCTCCCCATCGTACCTGTGCAACTTTGGTTCTGCTGGTGAGATGGCTGCTGTGCCGCCAGGCATCATGTGTGCATTTTAGCCAAGAAGAAAGAGGAAGGAGGAAAGGCAAAAGCAGTAATACCCATTGGGTCTTCCCATTTTAAGAGCTTCCTCAGCAAGCCCACCCAGGAACTTCTGAGTATATCTTACTGGCCCAAACTGGGGTCACATGATCACTCTCCTCTGTAAATAAGTTTGAGGAGGTAAACATTTTGGTTGGTCACATTGACTTCCTAAACTCAATAAGGAAGAAAAGGAGAGTGGATATTGCCCAGGCAGCAAGCAATGGTGCCATGTTGGAAGACTGTGAGCCCTCTAATAAGCAGCAGAGTAGAAAGGGAGCCATTTGCTGAGACTGGAAAAACAGGTTGAGAAAAAGTTCCTTTGGGAGAAATGATGAGTGCTGTTTGGATATGCTAAGTTTGAGGTGCTTATCAGACATCCAAAGGGAGATGTTGAATCTGCTGTTGGATATACAAGTTTAGAGCTCAGGGCTGGGGATTTAATTATACTGCCATCAAACTATAGAGTGTTCCTGTTTTTCCCATAAAGATGAGGGAAGTCCATGAGCTGAAAGTGGAGAGAGAAAAAGAGATTTGAGGAGAGAAACGGTATTTCCCCGAGGAGAATGTGAAAGTAAACTCTGAGGTGGTAGTATTGCTGGGGAGCGTGGGTGTCCTTTTGATATTCATGGTTTTGAACTTGTCCAACCAGCCAGCCAAACTGTGTAGTTTTTCTTGAGCAGTGTTTGGTTGCTTGGATGGAATCACACAAAAGTTGCTTTGCCCAGTCTTGGCTTTTTCCTGCTGTCTCTGAAGAAGAAAGAAAAGGACAAGGGAACCAAGAGTGATTACAAGTTGATGCTTTTAATTATATGACAAATATTGCAAAAAGTTGTGGTTTGCAGACTGGCAGTCTTGATAAGGTAAAAAATTACGTTGTGGGGATACTAGAACCAATATGTTTGAAGGATGAGAGGTGGCAATCAGATTATGGGATATTTGAAAAAGGGATTTCAGGCATAGCATAGTTATTAGTGAAAACAAGGTCTAGGGTGTGATCTTGGGAGAGGGTGACTGAGAGAGAGGAAGGAAAAGGTTGCTGCAGAGAGCATCAAAGCTCTAAGGGCTAGGACATTCGCAAGGATGGTGAGGTTACCAAAATGAAGGCAGGACAAAAAGGAAAAGAGTCACCAGTGAATCAGGAGTTAATGCCATAGAATAATGGCAATGGGGATGGTGCAGGGGTTTGGAGGCGGTGACTAAGAAAAAAAAAGTCAGGTGGTCTATGTCAGTGGTATGAGCTTTAAAAGGAGGTATAATTGGCCCCTGAACAATGCAGAGGTTAGGAACCCTGGCTCCCCTCACAGAGGAAAATCTGCATATATATATATATATATATATACGACAAGTAGCCTGAATATATATATATATAAATATATATATATATTGATTCCCCCAAAATTTAACTAACTGCTAATTGCTTACTGCTGACACAAAGCCTTACAAATAGCATAAACAGACAATTAATGCATATTTGTGTGTTATATGTATTATATACTGTATTCTTACAATAAGTCAAGCTAGAGAAAATAAAGTGTTAAGAAAAAAATCATAAAAAAGAAAATATATGTTCTATTCACTAAGTGGAAATGGATCGTGATGAAGGCCTTTATCCACATTGTCTTCACGTTGAATAGGCTGAGGAAGAGAGGGAAGAGGAGGGGTCGGTCTTGCTGTCTCAGGGGTAGAAGAGGTGGAGGAGGTGGAAGGGGAGGCAGGAGAAGCAGGCACACTTGGTGTAACTTTTATTGAAAAAGAATTCATGCGTAAGTCGACCCATGCTTTTCAAACCCATGTTGTTCAAGGGTCAACTGTAGTGTCACAAGAGAACAGTCTGAAGACAGAGCACTGTCTGCTAAATGTAGTAGATCAAGGCTCTAGAGACTAGACTGGATGAGGGGCAAGGATGGAGGGCTTGGTCTAGAAAAGGGAAATAGCACCCTATCTTTGGAGAATGGAGGAAGCAGAAGAGTAGGTATTGAGGCTTTTTGGCCTCCATAGGTACAAGAGGGTGATGTTTGTCTCCTGAGAATGAGGAAGTTGGAGATGGCTGGGGAGTAAGAACTTAAGGTTTGGGATAGATATTGATTAGAATGAGAAAATATCCTTTTCTGATGACAAGTAGCAGGATTCTCAAACCTCCTGAGTGGGACACTGATGAGTTTGCTGCAGCATCCAGTAGATTCTGTGACAGTTGATTATATGGGTCAACTTGACTGAGCCGTGGGATGGTCGCATATTTGGTCAGACATCAGTCTGGGTGTTTCTGGAAGAAATTAGCCTTGAATCAGCAGCATGAGTGAAGATGGCCTTTCCCAGTGAGGGGTGGGGGCTTGTCCCATCTGTTGAGGGCCTGAATAGAATAAAAGGGAGGAGGAAGTTTGAGTTCTGTCTGACTGACAAAAATATTCTTCTGCCCTCAGCGCTCCTGGTTCTCAGCCTTCAGCTCAGAACTGGAGTCTGCACCATCAACTCCATGGTTCTCAGGCCTTCTAACTATACCACCAGCTGTCCTGGTCTCCAGCATGCAGACTGTAAATCATGGGACTCCTCAGCCTGTGTAATCACATGCACCAATTCCTTATAATAAATCTCTCCCTACACATACATCTATTTATGTCTCCCGTTGGTGCTGTTTCTCTGGAGGACCATAACTAATACCGATGCCATGGCCATAGGACTTTTCTGATCAAGCTCAGCTGTCACATCCATTTAACCAGTCTCTAAGAACTTCCAAAATTTTCCTCATTTTCTTTTTTTTTTTTTTTGGTTGGGGGGACGGAGTTTCGCTCTTGTTACCCAGGCTGGAGTGCAATGGCGCGATCTCGGCTCACCGCAACCTCCGCCTCCCGGGTTCAGGCAATTCTCCTGCCTCAGCCTCCTGAGTAGCTGGGATTACAGGCACACGCCACCATGCCCAGCTGAATTTTTGTATTTTTAGTAGAGACGGGGTTTCACCGTGTTGACCAGGATGGTCTCGATCTCTTGACCTCGTGATCCACCCGCCTCGGCCTCCCAAAGTGCTGGGATTACAGGCGTGAGCCACCGCGCCCGGCCTCATTTTCTTGTCTTCTTCTAAGCCCGGTAAACTCTTTAAACCTCTCTCTGCCACCCAGTTCCAAAGCCACTTCCATGTCTTCAGGTCTCTTTATAATGATGCCCTGCTCCTTGGTATCATTTTTCTCTATTAGTCTGTTTGTATGTTGCTGTAAAGAAATAACTGAGTTAGAGTATTTTACATAGAAAAAAAGTTTAATTGGTTCACAGTTCTTTAGGCTGTACAGGAAGCATGGTGCTGGCATCTGCTAAGCTTCCAGTGAGCCTCATGGAGCTTTTATTCATGGTAGAAAGCAAAGTGGGAGTCAGCATATTACATGATGAGAGAGAAAGCAAGAGAGAGAGGAGTGAACTGCTACACTTTTTTTTTTTTTTTTGAGATGGAGTCTCGCCCTGTAGCCCAGGCTGGAGTGCAGTGGCATGACCTCAGCTCACAGCAACCTCTGCCTTCTGGATCCTGGTTCAGGCAATTCTCCTGCCTCAGCCTCCCCAGTAGCTGTAGTTATAGGCACATGCCACCATGCCCAGCTAATTTTTGTATTTTTAGTAGAGACAGGGTTTCTAGTCATGTCATGGTCAAGACATGTTGGCCAGACTGATCTTGAACTCCTGACCTGGTGATTCACTGCCTTGGCCTCCTAAAGTGCTAGAATTACAGGCATGAGCCACCATGCCTGGCCTAGTGCTCTACTCTTTTAACAATCAGGTCTTGTATGAACTCAAAGCAAGAATTCATTCATTATCATGAGGACAACACCAAACTATTCATGAGGAATCCACCACCATGACCTAAATACCTCCCACTAGGCCCACCTTCAACATTGGAGATCACATTCCCACATGTAATTTGGAGGGAGCACACATACAACTGTATCACCCTGGGAGTGCAACTGGTGGCTCTGTGAGAAGAGGAAGGCTCAGCCCCCTTACCATGTAATGCCCTGCACCACCTCAGGGCTCTGCAGAGCCCTCGCCAGCCAGAAGGCCCTCCCCACTTGTGATTCCTCAATCCTGGGCTTACCAGCCCCCAGAACTGTAAAAGATAAATATTATTTCTTTGTAAATTACACTGTTTCAGGTATTCTCTTATAAGGAACACAAAATGCACTAAGATACTTCCCAAAGCAAATCTGCTCTTACAAGGCTTATTATGCCCTCCGGGCCCCATAAGCAGTGAGGCTGGCCTGTTTTGGTGTCTAGGGAATGGTTGAACCTTTTCTATTTTTGTTCATCTGGAATATCATTACACAGTCCTTACAGAGGAGAGTGTAGTTTTCATAACTGATACCCTATCCGTATCAATGTGGTTAGATGTATCTAGTCAGCTCTTTATGCTCTTTATCACAGAGGACCATTGTGCTAATGGAAGGATTTAAATCAACCCTGAAGGGAATGATTAAGGTTTACAACTAATTGTTCTATCAATGGGGATAAGTTCTGGCATGTTATTTGCATATGTAAAAGCCACCCTAGGAATACTTCAGCTTCTCCCTTTTTGAATTAATATTTGGAAAGAAAAGAACAGATAAACTATTCTAGAAAGGGAAATTTACCGATCACTAATGTTAGTGGTTGGCTTTAAGTTCTGAAAAGAAATTAAGAAGCATAGCTTTAAATAGGTCAAGAGGAGTGGAAAGAACATTTGGGGCAAGGAAAATAGTATATGAAATTGATTTTTAACCTTTTTTTAGGGGGAGAATGCCACAGACCTCTTTGTGGATCTAGTGAAAGTTTTGGATTCAGACAAATGCACACAAGCACACACATGCAAAGTGCCACATGCGTCCCTGCAGGGTAATCAGGTTCCCTGCGGCCCACCCACCAGCTCCTAGGAGGATGCAGGGCAGCCAGTTAAGGCCCTCTAGGGCATGAGATACTCAGATAACACTAGCAACACCAGCTGCATTGGAACAGATGGTTGATATTGGAGAAGACAAGGTTGGAAAACTAGATAAAAAGTCTGGAATGCTGAGGTTATAGGACATCACCCTAACCTAGTGATGTACTGAGGATGAGGGCTGTTAAGGCAGGATGCACACTGAAGACCAAAGAAGGAATCCCAGATCTTGACCATGACACCTTCCCGGCTTTAATAGCCTCTTCTGTAAAATGCGAATAACAATGCATGATTTCCCTATTTCACAGGGGTGTTCTCTGCCTGGGAACAAATTGAGATAACCTAAGTGAAGGTGTTTTGTAAACCTTTCAGCTTACAAAAGTATAAATGGTGTTTTAAGATGATTAGGTTGTAACGCGATGGGTCTATACACTCACAGCCCTCAAGCATGGGGTATAGAGAACACTTAATGTGGCTTGAAACTTAGTCAGGGCAAGAGAATGAGAAAATCCATAGATACATTACAAAGTAAACCAGGTGGAATGAACTTATCAGTTTTGAAATAAAGGGTAATACTCCAGGTAGATTATTACCTTTTAGTATGAATGGAAAGGTCTTGAGCAAGATCAGGAAGAAGATGAGAAATATTAATCCTGAAGGCCCCTGAATGTTTCCAGAGGTCTGTCTTCCCAAAGCAGATGGCAAATGAATTAGATTCTCTGTGAGTTATAGAATATTAAATTTTATAACCAAACCAAATTGATGTCTTATGCCTGGAACCTATGCACTAGTGAGTCTACTGGGAACAGCTTAGATTATCTTCACTACTGATTCATGAAAAAGGTTTTGGCAAATGGTCTCAGGCAAGGAATGAAGCCAGGAACAGCATTTGTCATACCAGATGGGCTGACTCACCCTTTGGATAGAAAAATTCACCTGTCTTATTCTAAAAACGACCTTGTGGTCTCTTAAATGGACCAGGGACATTGTCATATTCTATATTGATGAACAAGCCTTGTTTATTCAGTGTCTGTGAGCTTAAGCTTGGTGCTAAGTATTATCTATCAAGCTGAGTTTTTGAAGAAACTTAATGAAAACCCATGTGGACATCCAAAGATCAGCTGTTCGGAAGAAAAGATGGGAAACTGTCTCATGGCTACTTTGGGAGAAATAAGACATTATCAAGAGGTTGGGAGTATATGGTATGCAAGATACAGGGAGCTCATCTACTCCATAGGATAGTAAATAAAAGGTTTTCCCTTGTTTAGGGCCACAGAGGGACCTTGGTGTCTTGACATCAAAATGTAACTCCCATGGCTGGGCCTCGGTGGCTCATACCTGTAATTCAGCACTTTGGGAGGCTGAGGTGAGAGGGTCACTTGAAGCTAGGATTTTGAGACTAGCCTGGGCAACATAGCTATAAAAAAAATTTAAATTAGCTGGGCATGGTGGTATGCACCTGTAGTCCCAGCTGCTCAGGAGGCTGAGGTGAGAGGATCGCTTCAGCTCAGGAGTTTAAGTCTGTAGTGAATTCTGATCACGCCACTGCGTTCCAGCCTGGGTGACCGAATGAGACCCTGTCTCAAAGATAAACAAATAAACAGTCACTCCCTAAAATGCTATTTGGATAAAAAGTTGTGAAGATCGCTTCTCCCACACTTTGATCCAGCTGTTCCATGCCCATTATTTAAGGTTTAGATGAAATTTCACTTCCTCAGAGAGGCCCTCGACCTCCCTGAGTAGCTCTCCTCCTCCCTGGCCCCGCCTCAGAGACACTACCATGTGCCCACCTTGTTTCTGCACTGAGTTACTTGTTCAGCTTTGCCTCCTGAACACATGAGCTCCACAGGGATCCCGTCTGTCTTGCTCACTGCCGCACCTTCCACACCAGCATGCGTCGGACCCATGTTTGCTGAATGGATGAATCTGTGGAGCTTTGGAAATAGTGAAACAAACCCCATTTGCTTACCAGGTTTTACAGTCCCAGGTCTTTTCTGCTATTTAACCTGACACATCTTTTGGATTTTATTCTTATAAGGCATCTCCCTGTTCCCACTGCTGCTGTCCTAATTCCGAATTTCCTTATATTTGGCTTACTGCAATGGAATGTGTTGTCTGCCTCGGGTCTCCCTCTGCTCCAGACCATTCTGTAGTCTCTTGCCGGATCAATTTTCTATTTCCTGTTCAGAAAACAAGCCACAGCGTTGACTTTCAATTCCCACTTACGTGTCTCTGCTTCCCAGCCTCTTCTTTCTGTGCCCTTTGATCAGTCAAGTCCAAGTCTTCCTCCTCCTCTGCCAACAAAGCTACGTTTTTCTGCCCCAAGCTTTTGCTCATGTGGTTCTCTCTCCCTCTCTTTTCTAGAAATGGAGTCTCGCTATGTTGCCCAGGCTGGCCCTGAACTCCTGGGCTCAAGCGATCCTCCCATCTCAGCCTGCTGGGTAGCTGAGATTACACCTGGCTTGGCTTTCAGGTGGTTATTTTTACTTGCCCAAATATTAGTCAACTTTTAAGGCTCAATTCAAATATTCTGTCCTCCAAAAAGCCTTCCTTGAGTTCACTAAACTAATAGTAAGCTCTGCCTCCTTATACTTTTCTAACATATTATTTGTTCCCCTCTTCTGGTATGAAACACTGCGTGTAATTGTCTGAACTCTCCCACTAGGCCATGAACTCCTCAATCAGAGGGTTAAGTCTTAGACATATTTGCCTTCCACAGCACACTCAGCATAGGCCTCGCACAGGAGATAGTAAGAGTTGTAGAATTAAGGGCCATTTCAAAATTCTTGTTTGGGTTTAGTTTTATTTGAAGGCTAGAAAAATGCAAAACCTCCTGGATTATATTAGTCATGATTATTACTAAGGGAAAGAAATCTGTCTCTCATTTGAAGAACTGTCTGGCTATGGATTGTGGTTTGGTTGGTAAAAACAAATCACATAGAACTTTACACTTTGCATTGTGCTTTTAGCGGCTCGACTTCAGCCAATCCCCTCAACCTTGTGAGGCAAGCAGGCATGTTATAGGTGTCTCCATTTCACAGTACAGGAAACAGAGACTCAGAGAGGATAAACAGCTGGTAAGTAGTGGAACTGGTGCTCGAGGCCTGTGACTCCAGATGGCATGCTCTTTCCCTCCTCTGCTGCTGTCCTCCAGCCCTCACCACGAGCTCAGTGGGCTGAGATGGGTGGAGACCCTGATCCCTTTTTGCTGCATTTTTCAGAGATGGCTCCAGAAACTCCAGTATTTCCAGATGAGCATTCATCCTGAGTGAAAGAGATTGCTCATACATGAGCTTAGCTTTCAGTTCAAGTTGGAAGGAAGAGGAATGCTGAAAAGTCATAGAGTTTGATTAGACAGTGATTGAGATGTTTTACAAATTAAGTGGAGAGGACCCTGCCCTACAACTATGAGCTGGTCAAGCTTAGGAGTCTTTGTGCCTAGTTTCCTAGTAGAAAGAGTCTTGGTCAGGTGTGGTGGCTCACGCCTGTAATCCCAGCACTTTGGGAGGCCGAGGTGGGCAGATCATGAGGTCAGGAGTTCGAGTCGAACCTGATCAACATGTTGAAACCTTGTCTCTACTAAAAGTATAAAAATTAGCTGGGCATGGTGGTGGGCCCCTGTAATCCCAGCTGCTCAGAAGGCTGAGGCAGGAGAATCGCTTGAACCCAGGAGGCAGAGGCAGTGAGCCAAGATTGCGCCCTTGTACTCCAGTCTAGGAGACAGTGCAAGACTCCATCTCAAAAGAAAAAAAAAGTCTCAACCAGCAGCAGCAGCAGCAAGTAAAAGGAGTTCAGGCATTAGACTTAGATGGACCTGGGTTCAAATCCCAGCCTTACCACTCACTGGCTATCTGGCTTTGAGAAAATTACCTCTCTGAGCCTCCATTTCATTAACTGTAACTGAAATAGTCACTGTGATCATGTCCCAGATGCTATAAATCTATTACCCCATTCAATTTCCCAATAGATCCTAAGAGGTAGGTGTTGTGTTATTATTATTACTTTTTTTTTTAAAGAGAGAAAGGAAGAAAGAGAAAGAATAAAAAAAAAAGAAATAAGTTATTATTATTTTTACTAATTTTTGCTCCTTCTCCATTCTACAGACAAGAAACAGGTTTGGGGAGCAAAAGGTTGCCAGCAGCAAGAGGTTGCCAAGAAGATAAACATCAACTCACTTACTCATCGTCCAGTATCACCATTGTTATATCACCATTGACATAACAAGGAAAGGAAAACTGTCTCAGCAGGGTTCATGTGGTGGTCAGATAAGAAAATGTGTTTGAAGTGTCTAGATGATATTAATTGCATCCCTGCTTATTTCTTTAAATAAATGTTTGTAAGTAAATAGGTATATGCAGGTGTCTGTGTTTCTTTAAACCATGTTTGGATGATAAATCCTTTGGTTAATGATGAAATGATGATTAGTCAGATAAGTTCATATTTATACTTAGCTTTTTTTTCTTTTCTTTTAGCAGACATTTGCGGAAACAATTACCATTCAGAACATGAGGCAGAATCCAGCACTACCCCCAAGCAGTGACAGCAGATGCCACTGGCTTGAAGGAGCCCTCAGAAGCAGGGCAGGAGCCTTTGAAATTCCACTCTTGCAAACACAAACCTATGTATGGTGACACAGATCATAAGCACAGGAAGGAACTGTGATACAAACTGGTGTTATGTCTGATGGGAGTTGTAGGAATTAATCAAGGAAGGATAAAATCTAGGGAAAAATACTGTACAAGAATTATTGATGGGTCTGTATTTAAAATCATTGTTTCCATTAGAGTTTCTTACCCCTTTCAGTGGTCATGTTGGCATCGAGGCCCTGAGTGGATGCTCATAGCCGGGGTCTGTTGAAATCACTGAGGGGAGAGACTCCAAGGTCCTGCAAGAGGGCAGGGCGACCAGGTAGACAAGGACACTGTAGCTTTGATTTTGAATCTTTACTTTGTCTCTTGCTAGCTGTGTGACCTTCAACCAATGCCTTACACACTGGGACTCTGTGGCAAAGATGGCTTGTTCATCCTCAAATCATTTCCAGTGGGCACAGGGGAGAAGCCAGGAGTGGTCTCAAGACTGACTCTGACCAATGAGATGTCCACGGGAGGCACGTCCGCGGTGCCCAGATATGTCCACGTGCTTCCCCACTCTGGCTCTTCCCCACCTGCTGAAGAAAGAAGGTGTGGAAGACTAGAGGAGGGCAGAGCCACAGATGGAAGGGGCCTGGGTCCTGAAACACCACGTGAAAGACCACCGTGCCACAAGTGGTCTATGGACCACTTGTGTGTGAGTAGGGAGTACACTTTTATTGTGCTGAGCCCCTGATAATTTGGGGTTTATCTATTATTGCATCTAGAGTTAGCATCACTGATACAGGGACATTTTCTGTGTCTATATCATGGAGGTAAAAATTGATCCTTATCTTAGATGTCATAAAGGTGAAAATAAATAATATGGTTTTAGAAATTCTACAAGTCCTCATCACCAGTCTGGTTAATCAACCTGGTTTTACACCTGCTGACAGCCCACTAGATCCATGATATCCTTGCTCCTGGTCAATGCTCGGTGAAGCTCCCCCAGCAGACGGAAGCCACAAGCCAAGCTCGAGCCCCATGATGGATGCTGTTCATGTCCAAGCAGACACATTCCTCCCACTTTCACTTATCTCCATGGGATGCTGATAACATGCATATTATGGAAATTTTGAAAAGAAAATTTTATTGTGAAAATAGTAAAAAAGACCCCATGCACTCTCATGATCATTAAGATAATGGTTTATTTCTTCCTGTATTTTTGTCTTTTTTAAAATCTCTCACCTCCAGCTGAATCCTCATATTCCTTTTTCCTTTATTTTTTTGGTGGAGGTTGTTAAAGATCCTTGTATTTCTTAAAGGAGGTGTATATATATATATATGCATATGTGTGTGTGTGTGCATATATATATATATATAGAGAGAGAGAGTGAGAGAGGGAGAAAGATGGAGTCTTACTCTGTTACCCAGGCTAGAGTGCAGTGGGGCAAACTCGGCTCATTGCAACCTCCACCTTCTGGGCTTCTGGGTTCAAGCAATTCTGACTCAGCCTCCTGAGTAGCTGGGATTACAGGTGCACGCCAACACACCCAGCTAATTTTTGTATTTTTAGTAGAGATGGGGTTTCACCATGTTGGTGAGGCTGGTTTCAAACTCCTGACCTCGTGATCCACCTGCCTCGGCCTCCCAAAGTGCTGGAATTACAGGTGTGAGCCACCGCACCCGGCCAATATATTTTTTACCATAGTTGAGAACACCATATACATATGATTTGGTATCTTGCATTTTATATTCCACTTGTCATGATCGTAAGCATTTCCCATATCACTAAAAGCTTTTACCGTCATGACTTTTATTAGAGGTCTACACTATTCCATTGTAAGGATGTACCATGATTTTAGATGTACTAACCTCTTGTTAGTTAGGTGGTTTCTAGTTTTTCAGTTTTAGAATGAGTACTGCAGTGAACATATTTGTAAACTGTGGATTGGTTCCTTTGCAGCTTGAATTCTTTAAGGCCATTCAGGTTTTGGGTCTGGGTAATATATAGAAACCTATTACATTTCTTAAATACACCCAACCTGGTTTCCAGAATATAGCAGTATGGGAAGGTCAATTGTGGGCCACAAGGAGCCCCAGGTTCAATACTGGAGATTCTTGGAGCCTGGAGAGAAGTGTTCTTTTGCACTAGCTCTAGAAACAGGTGTCTGAGCTGCCTGAGCATAAGACATGTGATGGATGGTTCATTTTAGGTATCAACTTCACGGGATTACGGGGTACCCAGAGAGCTGGAAAAACATTATTTCTTGGTATGTCTGTGAGGGTGTTTCCAGAAGAGATTGACATTTGAATCAGTGGACTGAGTAAGGAAGATCTGCCCTCACCCAGTGTGGGCAGGCACCAGCCAATCTGCTTAGAGTCCCGATAGAACAAAAAGGCAGAGGAGGGGCAAATTTTCCCTCTTGTTCCGGAGCTGAGATACCCCTCTCCTGCCCTTGGACACCAGCACACCAGGTTCTTTGCCTTCAACTCTGGGACTTGCACCTACCCTGCAAGGTTCTCAGGTCTTGGTCTCGGACTGAGCCACACTACTGACTTCCCTGGGTCTCCAGCTTGCAGTTGGCTCTTTGTGGGACTTCTCAGCCTCCATAACCACGAGCCATTTTTCCTAATAAATCCTCTCTCATTATCATCTGTCCATCCATCCTATTGGTTTTGTCTGAGTGGAAAACCCTAATACAGGAGACAATGGAGGCCCCCCTTCTCATTCTCTGTGGGAGACATGCCAGCCTTTTTTCTTGGAAGAGTCTGGGTTGCACTGTCGGGCCAGACAACACACTTCTTAAAGTCTGGGTTGCTCTCTCCTTTTCCCCCTCCCCTTCCCCTTTCCCTTTTTTTCTTTCTTTCTCCCTTTTTTTCCTACATCTGAGCAATTTTGATTGAGATGTAATTAATATTCCATAAAGTTTGCCCTTTTAAAATATACAATTTGGTAGCTTTTAATGTAATCACAAAGTTTTACAACCATCACCACTAATTCCAGAATATTTTTATTACTCCCAGAAAGAAACACCAACCCCATTAATAGTCACTTCCCATGCTTGCCTTCTCCAGCCCCTGGCAACCACTAATCTACTTTCTGTCTCTATGGATTTGCCTTTCCTGATGTCATATAAATGGAATCTATAACATGTGGCTTTGGGGGCTAGCTTATTTTATGTAGCATAATGTTTTCAAGGTTCATCCATGTTCTATATACTGGCTTTTCATTCTTCTCATGGCTGAATACTATTCCATTGTATGGATAGACCACATTTTGTTTATTCATTCATCAACTGATAGACATTTGAGTTGTTTTCACTTTTTGGCTATCATGAATAATGCCTCTGTGAACATTTGTGTACAGGTTATTATGTGGATATATCTTTTCAATTCTCTTAGGCATGTATCTAGAAATAGAATTACTGTTTAATTCTATGTTTAGTTTACTTTAGAATAGCAAAACTGTTTTCCAAAGGGAAACACCATTTTATATTTCCACCAGCAGTGTATGAGAGTTCCGGCGTCTCCACACTCTCTCCACCACTTTTTATTATAGCTATCCTAGTAGGTGTGAAGCTGTATCTCATTGTGCTTTTGATTTTCATTTTCCTAATTACTAGCGATGCTGAAAATCTTTTCTTTGCATATTAGCCATTTGTATAACTTCTTTGGCATATATTTGTATGTAATTTCTGTCTATTCAAATCTGTTGCTCACAAAAATTTTGTTATTTGTCTTTTTATGGTTGTGTTATAAGGGATCTTTATATAGTTTAAATATAGATGCTTATCATGTATATGATTTGCAAATATTTTCTCCCATTCTATGAGTTGTCTTGTCACTTTCTTGATAGTGCCATTTGCCACACAAAGTTTTTAATGTTGATGAAGTCTATTTTTTGACTTCATCTATACAAGTCATAATTTTGATTTATTTTTTTCTTTTTTCACTTATGCTTTTGGTGTCATGTCTAAGAAACCATTGCCTAATCCAAGGTCACACAGATTTACTTTTGTGTTATTTTTAGAGCATCATAGTCTTAGCACTTACACTTAAATCTCTGATTAATTTTGAGTTAATTTTGTGTGTGGTGTGAGGTACAGGTCTAACTTCATTCTTTTGCATGTGAATATCCAGTTATCTTAACACCATTTGTTTGAAAGACTATTCTTTCTTCATTGGATTGTCTTGGAACCCTTGTCAAAAACCAATTAACTATAAATATATGATTTTATTTCCGGACTCTCAATACATGTCTATCCTTATGGCAGTACTGCGCTGTCTTGATTAGTGTAGATTTGTCATACATTTTGAAATTGGAAACTTTGTGTCTTTCAACTTTGTTCTTTTTCAAGAGTGTTTTAGCTATTCTGGGTCACTTGTATTTCTATATAAATTTTATGATCAGTTTGTCAGTTTAGACAAAAGAGGCAGCGGAATTTTCATAAGGATTACATTGAATCTGTAGATCAACCCAAGGATTAATGCCATCTTCCAGAGTGTTATTCTTAAAAAACAAGAAAACAAGACAAATCACAAATTTCAACAGTTACTCAACTCACATTTGCAACAGTTTAGTTTCTCTGCAATGTGAGTCACTATTTCCTCCTGCTATTTTATAAAATGGAACGCCTCACCTTGTATATAAATTATCTTCTTCATATCAACTATATTTCCTCATTAGACCTTAACAATTCCATTTTACTAGGGTTGTTAGGGGTAGGTACTATATGAATTTCACTAAAAGATGAAGAAGTCAAGGCAAAAAAACCCCCTAACATTCAAGCAATTACCCCATTTGGCACTGAAGAACAGATAGGTCTGTGATGAGAATGAGAGATTGCTAGGAAGAGCTGATTTCCAATCCCAACTGCTTATTCCCCATTCCCCTGTCTTGGTGTGGAATATTGAAAAAGTATTTAATTTCTCTGAATCTGTTTCTTCATCTTTATTACAGTGGTGTGATCCAGGTATCCAGGTGACCTCATGGGCCTGTGTCTGTAATATAAACCACACTCACTTTTAATGACAAATTATAGTTACCAAAGCTACACCCTCCCCGGCCTGGCTTCCTGACACCCTCTTCACAGTGTCTCCCATTTGTTCTGAGTCTCGAAAGGGTGCCTCCTGTGTGCAGAAACAGTCTGTTAGCTGCAGTCATCCTCTCCATTACATCACTCCCGTTGACTCTTCTGCACCTGTTCCCCACCTCCACCCACCTTGTTTCTGCGGGGTCACAAGGAGTGTTTGTCGGTGCATTGCCAAAACCAGGCAAGGCTGTTTTGGGATTCATTCAAAGCTCCTTATTCTGTGGGCACCAGAGCAGGGCTGTGTCTATGCAGACAAGAAGAATAGCCTCCACTCCAAATACAGCAAGTGACTCTGCCCAACCCTGGAGTCCTTGACTCATACTTGAAGAATCCTATCAGCCTCGGGCTCTTGTATTCCTGGCCGTACACCAACTGGTGGAAGCCCTTAAGAGGGGGCAAAGATAGCAGCCCATCACCACCTTGTCCTCGGGTTTACACTCTCCCTGTCACCTAGCCTGGTCCTCTCTCCCAGGCCACCACATAGAAGCTTCGATTAATGCAAGTCCACCAAAAGAAAACTTGTGTGGGGAGGCAAGGGGATGGGGGGCTGTGTGTGGATTTCACCAACAGCAGCTGGTGTCTTCTCTGGGGGCAAACGAGGTCTCCGATGATTTAAAATGGTACCTACCCAGGAGGTGTTGTGAGATTAACTGAAATAATGCAGAGAACGACCTGGCACCAGAAAGACATTTCCCCCAGGGGTTCACAATGTCAAAGGCGACGAGGTCCCTTTACTGGTAAAGGGTGCGTTTATTTTCCAAATACTTCTCACTGCCTCAGTGGAAATTTGCCTGGGCCCGTGGTTCCAGGGAACACTGTTTGGGGCAACCCCTTTTCTTCCTATGGCTCCATTCGAGTGCAGGAGGCAGATCGAACTCAGGGTCAGAATCGCCTTCTCGTATGCTTACCTGGCCAGGCACTGGGAGAGGAAGGATCATCCGTCTCTCTGTCCATGGGTCTGGCCCAGCTGGTGCAAGAACCCCAGGTGCAGAGAGCGTTGCAGCCACCTCCCCTGCCCACATGCCTGGGCGTTTCCAAACACTCCCCTTGGCTTCCACCAAAAATAGAAGGCTGTTTCATCCACCCATGCAAGGTCTCTCCTGGGACGACTCCTCCCCAGAAACCCAGGTGGTTATTAGGGAGCTGCGCTAATCCCTCTGCCTGCACCTCGCAGACCCTGCCCACACTGCAGCGCCGCGTCCTCCGCAAGCGCCGCGAGACGGCTCATCCTCCCCTTCTCGCCTTTCTCACAGCCCAGGTGCTGCACCCAGGCAGTCTGACAAATCTCTTCCCCTTCCCAATCTGGCCAGACGCGGCTCTGCGCAATTGCGCTCGGCAGTCCACCTGCTCCCCCGCGGCAGTCCCTCGGCCCCGCAGCAGGTGGGGGCCGCCGCGCAACCTCGCAGGCCCAATGAGACACAGGAAACGCCAAACTGGGTTACGTAAGTGGGTTAGGCAGGTGGCGAGCGAGGTGCGTTCTACAAGGAAGTTGTGAGTCAGGAGTCTGGCAACGTGAATTCTCAGTTCTCCTTTTGGTTTCATTACAGCTATTGGATGTCTGGTGTGTTCGCAGAAGTGTGATAGATGACTCGATGTCAAAATACAGAAGCACAGGGAGGGATCTGGGAACCAGGCCCTGAGGATGAGACAGTCTTCAAACTCAACAGTTCACAGTCCGCAGGAGCGCAGCAGACGCGGGAGCAATAATACAGCACATTATCCCACATATAATAGTGAGAATGTAGGCAACGTGGATGGGGGAGAAGTGGAGCGGGGAGGGGGAAAGAGAACGATTCTTTTTGGAGTCAGTAAAGGCTCCAGGGACGCCCATCCTGAGCTTTGAATAGATACAATTTTGCAAGGTGGCCAAGAGCATAGAACATTCTTGTTAGAGGAATCCGGGTAGGGGGAGAGTTTGGTGTCCTCCCAGATCTCCTCAGCACCCTTCAAAGTTACCCTAAGTACTATTCTAAGCATAAATGGTGAGTTTGCTATGTGAACTGTGAACTCTGCATCAAGACAAGTCTGTGCTGTCCTTTTCAATCCTGCCTACTAGCTTGGGCTGATATTAAGGGAGGGGTGTGGGTTGGGGCTTTGGGTCCAAAAGATTGAGAAGTAGTTCCCCATGGCTGGGACAGCCACAAGAGCAGGCAAAACCATAAAGGACTTTGGATGTCACGCTTAACAACTTAAGCTTTATCCTCTAGGCTGCAGCTTGCAAGCTAGTGGCCATAAGATGATTTTTTTTAAACCCTACAGACTTGTTTTGTTTAATTCAAGTTTTAAAAGTCAG
The DNA here is from genome assembly GCF_009761245.1 of Sapajus apella. NCBI lineage: Eukaryota > Metazoa > Chordata > Mammalia > Primates > Cebidae > Sapajus > Sapajus apella. The sequence continues at coordinate 7,120,889 of NW_022437010.1, read as the reverse complement.
TACCTCTCTGGCATCTCTTGGAAAAATCCAGATCTGGTGTCACTGGACTCACAATCCTGCTGTCAGCTGGCTCCAGGTTGCAGCTCCTCCTGGAAACTGGGCACCAGCTTGCCCTTTGTCTCATTCCCTCCGGCTTCCTGGGAGCCTGCCTGGGCTCTGCAGGTGTCTCAGCACACTCCCTCGAGGCAACGGGCACACACTTACCACTTGTGCAGAGAGTCCAATGGTAAGATCAGGGCTGGTAAAATTTGTCTCAATGACAAATGCCAGTAGAGACAGAAATGAAGATTTGAAATTTCCATTTGTGTATGTGCTCTCCCCTGCTTGGAACATGTATGGCTGCTAGCAATCAGTTTGCACGCACCAGCTATGGTGTGCTGAGTGGGTGGCAGGGACTCACTCATTCATTCAGCAAACATTCTGTCCTAGAGTGCGTTCTCAGGGAGGCAGATGCTGAGTCAAGGATTCAAGAGCAAGAGTTTATTGGCACTCTGGAAGTGAAGAAGACAGAAAGGAAGGTGGCCAATAAAGGGTGCATTGTTGAGTCTGCTACCACTGTGTGAACTTAATCATACTGGGAAACTTTCAGATCCAGTGGAGAATACATGCCTCAGAGTTCTCTCACCAAGGAGTGAGGAAGCTGGGGTATTTATACACCAAGTCCCATCAATCAGTGGTTGAAGGCTGCTTCTAGGGAGCATGAATTTCCTGGAACTTACGCCTTGATCCTGAAATAAGCAAAGTAGGCTTTGGTGGTCAGAGAAAGCCCTGGGGCAAGGGAATACAGGGGCTGGCAATTGGAGGTCAGACCAGCTTGTACTAAAAGAGAGATAAGGACAAGGGAATATGGATGGGGTGGTGACAGAATCTGCAACATATTCTTTGAAGAATTCCTGTGTGCCAGTTACTGTCAGGTCACCATTATAGAGATGGATTTTGACTCTGTCTTCATAGAGCTTATAGCTTAGTGGAGGAGACAGACAAGTAACCAGGCAGAGCCCAAAAGATGGCATATTTTGTGATAGTAGGAAAGAGAAGTGTGCCTCGATTGGCCTCCTGGAGAAGGTAACACCTAAGCTAGCCCTGAATTAGGAGTAGAAATGTTTATAGGTGGCTACGAGCAGCATATGCAAAGGTCCTGAGGAGACTGAGATTGCAGCAAGTTTAAGAAACTACAAAAAATAGATATGCCTGGATCGTACAGTTTAAGAGGTTAAAAGAATAAGGGAATAAGGATAAGAATAAGGGTGGTTGGTGGGAGTGTAAATTAGTCCAACCATTGTGGAAGACAGTGTGGCGATTCCTCAAGGACCTAGAAATAGAACTTCCATTTGACCCAGCAATTCCATTACTGGGTATATATCCAAAGGATTATAAATCGTTCTACTATAAGGACACGTGCACACGAATGTTCATTGCAGCACTGTTTACAATAGCAAAGACCTGGAACCAACCCAAATGCCCATCGATGATAGACTGGACAGGGAAAATGTGGCACATATACACCATGGAATATTATGCAGCCATCAAAAACATTGAGTTCGTGTCCTTTGTAGGGACATGGATGAATCTGGAAACCATCATTCTCAGCAAACTGACAGAAGAGCAGAAGATCAAACACCGCATGTTCTCACTCATAGGTGGGTGTTCAACAATGAGAACACATGGACACAGGGAGGGGAGCACTACACACTGGGGTCAGTTGGGGGGAAATAGGGGAGGGACGGTGGGGGGTAGGGAGCTGGGGAGAGATAGCAAGGGGAGAGATGCCAGATGTAGGTGATGGGGAGGAAGGCAGCAAATCACACTGCCACGTGTGTACCTATGCAACAATCTTGCATGTTCTTCACATGTACCCCAAAACCTAAAATGCAATAAAATAAATAAATGGGGAAAAAAAAAGAATAAGGGTGGTTGAAGAATCTGGAGAGGGAGCCAGACAGTGAAGTTGGAAAACTGCTTGGTTAGTTTCTAGAGGTATTTCTTTCCCAAGACGAATCCTACTCCAACTTAGGATTTCAACCTAGGTGGTCATCTGTAGCCTCTCCATACCTGTTTGGATCTTGCACACAACATTTTCTCTTATACAAATTCTAACAGAAGTTTTAACATTGTAAATAGGAAGGCTAATGAAAATTTACTTGATTTTTGCTACAGATTAAACTAATAAGCAATTGACAAATTATTTCTTTTCTTGAATTCAGTGACGGGGTCAAGTAGTACAGTTATGTGTTCCTTCATGATGGGGATCTGTTCTGAGAGATGCATCGTTAGGCAATTTCACCATCGTCTGACCATTATAGAGTGTATTTACACAAACTGAGATGGTGTAGCCTCTTACACACCTAGGTTAGAAGGTATGGCCTATTGCTCCTGGCCTACAAATCTGAACAGCAGGTGAATGTACTAAATACTGTAGGCAATTATAATATGATGGTAAGGGATTTGTTTATCTAAACATATTTAAACATAGAAAAGTATAGTAAAGATATATTTTAAAAGATCAAAAATGGTACACTGTATAGGACAGCTCCACTGTAATCTTATAAGACCACCATTGTATATTTGGTATGTTGTTGACTGAAATGTCATTATGCAATTACGATACTTAACCTAGGCAGTGGGGTGTGGCATGCTGTGTTTCCCAAAGATGGTTTCAGTGACACTGCCTAACCCATACTCTTATTACAACATGACTTTGACACTCCTTCGAATAAGAGCTGTTCTCTGTATTCCTTCCTCTTGAATTTGGATGGGCTGTGACTATGATGGTGGTCATACTGTGTGATTTTTGAGGCTCAGTCATAAAGGCAAGACTCCCTTTGGTTTTTTAGGAATACTTGCCTTTGGAACCCTAAGCCCCCATTTAAGAAGTCTTGAGGCCACCATGCTGTTCCAGGGGCAGAGAGAACAGGGTCCTGATTCAGGTAAAGTAGATGGGATTAGAGGGTAATGACAGAGAGACAGATGCATATGATTGATAGATTCATATTATAGACAGATGACAGATGCATATGATAAAAAGGTGATAAATAGATGCAAATGACATGAGATAAATGATAAATATGATGGGCACGTATTGACAAATGATACATACATGATAGACAGATAATAGATAGATAGATGGATGGATAGATGGATAGATAATAGATAAAGGAGAGAGAGCAGGCAATATTTAATAAGGCCTGAGGAGTCAGGATTAGGAGAGCTTTGACTGTCAGGATGAAGAGTTTGCTGGTGTCTGTGTGAGGATTCATGGCTCAGGTTCTCTTAACCAGGAAGGAAGTTACAGGGATCCAAGATGAGGGAATGAGGTTCTAGGCTAAAGTGCAGATATTTTCCTTTGGGCAGAGAGAGAAAGGAATGAATTTAAGATACACTGCAGAGGAGGAGGAGGCAATTATTAATGAATACATAACCTACAGTGAAAAGAAGTACAAAGGAGGCAAAGTTTAGACAGTGAGTTTTAAGAGGACGAGCCCCTCTAGAAAGAAATGAAAAATGCCTTGCTCTTCAGGGATTACTAGTTTACTGCACAATGGCAGAAAAATGCCAAGTCTCGGAATGCCTAAGCATTTGCCAAATCATTAGCAGCTCTAGTGAACCCGAGAAGGTAGGAGAGCAGTCAAAAGTTATGGTAAATAAGAGGCTGGAGATTTTGGCAGATTGTAATCATCCAGTGTCATCCTTCTTGCCCATCACCTCAACCCCAAGAGCTGCCTCTATTTTTGTTCACAATGGTCCGCCTGATTGACAGCATCTCCCTCAAGCCTGTGCAGCCACATCTCATTAAGAGAAGAGGGCGTTAGAAATTTCCTTCAGGTCAGGATGCTATAACAGATGAAAAGGAGAAGACATTTAAGAGAAAAATAGCTCAGCAGTACACCATTAATCAATTTCTTCCTCTCTGTTTCCCGCTTTCATCTCGCCTGACCTAATACCCTGAAACTTCCATGATAAGAAACGTAGGCACAGATAGTGTCCTATGAAGCAGCGTTCTTGCAGAGCCATGGCCATGATTAATATCGCCCCTGCCCACAGTGATGTTTTTATTTCTTAACTACCGCTCTTTTCTTTGGTGAATTGAAGTGCTTTACTCTGTATTACAGTCAGCATCTGCCATGCAGGTTCCCTGGAAATCACTACAAGCTGCCCATCGCAACCTTGAAAGGAGCATCTTTCAGAAACCCTGACCCAGAATCCTGTGACTGTCCATAGGAATTACATTTGAGGGTGAGTGCCACGTTTGACCTGAGCACTTTGCCTGTTCCTCCTTTGTGGTCCTATAAAAGGTGGTGTCAATGAAACAGTCACCTGGAATGCTGACTCACCACCAACAGAGAAGTCCAGCAGGGCATTGTTTGGAATGGAATGATCATGCATATTTAATCCAATTTAGTTAATGTTTCTGAGCACCTCCTCTGAGCCACAGCACTCAGTACCGGGCTACAGGCTAGCGAGGGCTGAGACATAGAACCACCACACTGCCACCAATCAGATTGGGAAGAAGGCCAAGAAGAGGCTTGGGCAAGGGTTTGGGGACACAGGGAGGAAGCCATCACTTTGGGGCCTAAGGAAGGTGCCAAGAGGAGGTGACACTTGTCCTGGAAGAGTGAGTAGGATTTTGGGACATGGAGAAAGATATCCAGGCAGAGACTGGCATGAGCCTATGACCTTGTTAGAGGAGGAAAACACAGGCAAAGCACAGCCCCTGCCCTCCAAGAGTGGCGGGGCCTGAAGATTAGGTGTCGTAAATGTCATGCCCACTTCTTTATGAATAACAATATAATAGTAGCTGAATTCTAATGAGTGTTTACTACGTGCCAGGTACCCTGTTATTTGCCATCTCTGAATTTTCTTTTTCGATTCCATACAGCCTAATGAGGCAATAAATGACATCACTCTCCTCTCCTTTTATATATGAGGAAGCTGAGACTTAGGGAACTTCACTAGTGTGCGGAGATCACACAGCTGGCTGTTCCCAACCCAGGCTGTTTGTCCCCCAGCCAGGCCCACCCCCTCTCACTTGCAGCCATAGATGAGGGTGGTGTACAAGAATTTCCAAACCAGCTGAAATTTAAAAATATGCAGATTTTCAGATCACACTCTCAGAAACGTGCTTCAGTGGGTCCCGGGAAGAGGCCCACACTCTTCTGTTAAAGACTCCCCAGGTGATTTTGATGGGAACAAATGACATAGCAGTTATGAGCCTCACAGGGCATTTTCTGCCCAAACCTGCCTATGGAGCTTTGCTGTCCTTTTAGTTCTCATCACAGCAGAAGGGAGACTGGGAAGGACCTAAAAGATCAGGGTTTTAGACCTGGCCCTCCTACCAACCAGCTGTTTAATTTTGGACAGTCACGTGCCCTGTTTGGATTTTAATTCTTTGCATGTCAGAGTTGGGGGGTGGACAAGGTAGTGCTTGAGATTGCCTCAGGCTTCAACATTTAACAATTCTACTGGGCAGTGATGGCACTTCTGCTGTCAGGTCTTGATACATTCAGGAATTGAAGCTTAAAATCAGAAGTCTGTACTAGTTGTTAGGGCTGCAATGAGAAAGTACTACAGGCCGGTGCAGTGGCTCTCGTCTGTAATCTCAGCACTCTGGGAGGCCCAGGCAGGTGGATTGCCTGAGGTCAGGAGTTTGAGACCAGTCTAGCAACATGATTTGAGACCAGCCTGGCCAACATGGTGAAAGGCCATTTCTACGAAAAATACAAAAATTAGCCGGGTATGGTGGCGTGCGCCTATAGTCCCAGCTACTTGGGAGGTTGAGGCAGGAGAAACACTTGAACCCGGGAGGCAGAGGTTGCAGTGAGCCAAGATTGTGACATTGCACTCCAGCCTGGGCGACAAGAATGAAACGCCATCTAAAAAAAAAAAAAAGAAAAGAAAAGAAAAAGAAAGTACTACAGGCTGGAGGCATAAACAACAGAAACTTACTGTCTTAAGGTCCAAAGTCAAGGTGTTGACAGAGCTGGCTCCTTCTGAGGTCTGGGAGGGAGAATCTGTTCCCTGCTGCTCTGGTAGCTTCGGGTGGATTTCTGGGAATCTTTGACGTTCCTTGGCTAACAGAGGCAGCCTCCTGATCTCCGTCTTCACCTTCACACGGCATACTCCTTGTGTGCCTGTCTGCGTGCAAATGTCCCTTTTTTATAAGGACACTAGTCATATTGGATTAAAAGCCTACCCTATCTCAGTATGACCCCACCTTCACTAATTCACATCTGCAACAACCCTCTTTCCAAATAAGCTCACATTCTGAGGTACCAGGGGTTAGGTCTTCAAAACAGAAATTTTGGGGGAGATTCAATCCAACACATAACAAGGTCCCAGTGAAAAACAGCACAAAGATAGACTGAAGTAACTTGAAACTGAGTTAAGTTTCTGCATCAGTCGGGAATATGGTCATCCACTGCATAGCAATGTTTTGGGCAATAATGGATTGCATAAACGATGGTGCTCCCACAAGATTATAATGGAGCCGAAAAACTCCTCTCACCTAGTGATGCTGTAACCATCCTCATGTCACAGCACAAGGCGTTACATGTGTGTGGTGATGCTGGTGTGAGCAAACCTACTGTGCTGCCCTTCACATACAAGTAGGTGACATGCAATTACGTACAGCACATAATGCTTGATAATGACGACAAATTACTGTTACTGGTTTGTGTATTTACTAGTCTATACTTTTTATCATTATTTTAGAGTGTATTCTTTCCAACTATAAAAAATTAACTGTAAAACAGCCTCAGGCAAGTCTTTCAGGAGGGATTCCAGAACAAGACATTGTTATAGGAGATGACGGCTCCATGCGTGTTACTGCCCCTGAAAAGCTTCCAGCGTGGGTAGGTGAAAGGCAGTGATGTGGATGATTCTGACCTTGTGTGGGCCTAGGCTAATGTGTGTGTTTGTGTTTTACTTTTTAAGCAAAAATAAATTTTTTTTTTCGAGACGGAGGTTCGCTCTTGTTACCCAGGCTGGAGTGCAATGGCGCGATCTCGGCTCACCGCACCCTCCGCCTCCTGGGTTCAGGCAATTCTCCTGCCTCAACCTCCTCAGTAGCTGGGATTACAGGCACGCACCACCATGCCCAGCTAATGTTTTTGTATTTTTAGTAGAGACGGGGTTTCACCATGTTGACCAGGATGGTCTTGATCTCTTGACGTCGTGATCCACCCGCCTCGGCCTCCCAAAGTGCTGGGATTACAGGCTTGAGCCACCGCGCCCGGCCTTAAGCAAAAATAAATTTTAAATAAAAAAATAAAAATAAATTTAAATAGAAGAGATCATAGAGAATAAGGACATAAAGGAAGAAAACATTTTTGTATAGCTACGCAATGTGTTTGTGTGTTTTTCTTTTGACTTTTTTCTATTGTAGACAGGGTCTTGCTCTGTCTCCCAGGCCAGAGCACAGTGGTTGCAACATAGCTCACTGCAGCCTCAAACTCCTAGGCTGAACCAATCCTGCCTCAGCCTCCTGAGAAGCTAGGACCACAAGTACATGCCACCACACCTGGCTAAACTTTTAAATTTATTTTAATATCTATTTATTTATTTATTTTGAGACAATTTCTTGCCCTGTCACGCAGGCTGGAGTGCAATGGTGTGATCCCGGCTCACGGCAACCTCCAGGTCCTGGGTTCAAGCAATTCTCCTGCCTCAGCCTCCTGAGTAGCTGGGATTACAGGTGGGAGACACCACACCCAGCTAATTTTCTTCGCATTTTTAGTAGAGACGGGGTTTTAGCATGTTGGTCAGGCTGGTCTCAAAGTCCTGAACACGGGTGATCCACCTGCCTCAGCCTCCCAAAGTGCTGAGACTACAGGCATGAGCCACCATGCCCAGCCTAAACTTTTTTATGTTTTGTAGATACAGGGACTTGCTATGTGGCTCAGCCTGGTCTCAAACTCCTGGGCTCAAGCAATCCTCCCACCCCATTGAGATTACAGGCATGAGCCATTGCATCCAGCTGTGTTTGTGATTTTAAGCTAAGTATTATTACAAAAGAGTCAGAAAGTTTTAAAACGGTGAAAAGCTTATAAAGTAAAAACGTTACAGAAAGCTAAGCTTAACTTGAAGAAAGAACAATTTTTAAAAATAAATTTAGTGTAGCCTAAGTGTGCAATGTTGATGAAGTCTGAAGTAGTGTACACTAATGTCCTACGTGGTCACATTCACTTGCTACTCACTGCCTCACCCAGAGCAACTTGTATCCTGCAAGCTCCGTTCTTAGTAAGTGCATATGTTTGGATGCACAGATACATCCCCTTGTGTCACAGTTGCCTATAGTATTCAGCACGGTTGCCTGCTGTACAGGTGTGTAGCCTAGGAGCAATAGGATCTGCCATAGAGCCAAGGTGTGCAGGTAAGTACATTCCATGGTATTCCCATGCCAGCAAAATCACCCAACAATGCATTTCTCAGAATGCATCCCTGTCATTCAGTGCATGACTGTATTTGCTGTAATTAACAGAATCCACTCATGTCTGTTTATAGTTTATACTGCAAAGAAATTTATGAAAGGATCTTCGCTAACTCCACAGGGGCTACTGGATCAGGAGGGACATGAACTACAATGAGGCTCTGCTTTGTTGAAGCAGAGAACTACTGCCCCCCCACCGACCCCATGCAGGGCACCGCCACTGTCCCCACCCCAGGAACCAGCACGTGCAGTGCCTGCTGCCTGACCTTATCTTCCCCTCGTGAGTCTCACATGGGTGTGACTCAGGAATTCTTAAAGAGATAATTTGGAAAACCTACACCAAAATGGAAAATATGCCTGCTCTTTGACTCAGCAATTCTACTCCTATGGAGTTTTTTTTCCTAGGGAAATAATTCAGTGAGTGCCTAGAGAGTGTATTTGTAAATACATTTGTTCCTCAGAGTATTGCTTATGTAAACCCACACACCTCAATATTCATCAGTGATAGTTTTGCCAAATAAACCACAATGCCCATGTGCATGGGAGCGGGGCTAAGTGTGATGATACGGACTGCGGTTCTCTGCTTAAGTACACCCAAGCTGGTCAGTGCCTCCTTTTTATAATAAGTGCTTGTGATGCCCCTGTTTCTATCCTGAAATGAAATTCATAGATAATATAACCTATATATACGATTTTTAAAAAATCCATATAATGGCAACATGGGAATCCACAGGCATGCGTACATGAGGAAGCATGCCAAGTGTGTGAAGTTTGCCCCGTGGGTAAAACCACCATGAAGGTCCCAGCCAGAAATGCTGACCTTTCAAATGTGTGCATTGGGAACTCAGATCTCAAGATCCTGCTGCATGGCAATGGCCGATGGGATTTTCCACAATGAACAAAGCAAGGTACAATCCTCCCTCAACATACCTGAAAAACAAAGAGTATGTTAAAAACATGCAAAAATCAGTCATGTCTAAGCTAAAGTGAAGTTTATGTCGTGACTCAGATTATTTTAAGCAGAAATTTTCAACTACAGGAATGTCTGGTGTGATATTTCGAAATTATGTGGGATAATCGTCAATGGAGGAACTGACTTCCCTGGGACCTCACCCACTAAATGCCAGGAACCCCTCAACCAGAAAAGCCCCCACAAATTTCTAACCCACCCTTGATAGGGGGCAGAATGGCCTCTCTGAGAACCAGGGACTGCTGATCTGTGTTTACTGACAGGGAAAGAAGTCTACAATACGTACTGTGAAGTATGACATATGGTTAAGTAAATGACGGCTTAAGGATCAACAGCTACAACATGATTCCATTTTTGTAAAAGGACAAACATACAAAAAGACTGCATGCAATAAAAATCTGTGTATGTGTGCATGTCCAGAGAGGAAAACATCTGAACATGTGTAAACAAATATTAACCACAGGTGTCTCTGGTGAGTGAGATTATAGGTCATTTTCATTTTCTAATGTCTATTCTTCCATATGGACTTATTTTTTACAATGACATTACTTTTATATTCAGAAAAACAAAACTATTTCCGTTTGAAAGGGTGGCTCATGCCTGTAATCCCAGCATTTTAGGAGGATCACAGAGTGGATCACTTGAGGCCAGGAGTTTGAGACCAGCCTGGCCAACATGGCAAAACTCTGTCTCTACCAAAAATGCAAAAATTAGCTGGGCATGGTGGCTCATGTGTGTAATCCCAGCTACTTGGGAGGCAGAGGCACCAGGATCTCTTGAACTTGGAAGGTTGAGGCTGCAGTGAGCCAAGATCGTGCCACTGCACTCCAGCCTGGGTGGCAGAGCAAGACCCTGTCTCAACATAAACAAACAAATAAATGAAAAATCAATAAAAGGAAGGCAGGGAGCATGGTTTTCCAGCCTAGGCAGTGCGGACATCTGGGAATGCCTTTCTTCTAGGAGGCATTCTTTGTAGGGTATGTAGGAGCATCCCTGGTCTCCATCCACTACAAGGCAATGACATCCTCCACCTCAAGTTCTGACAACCAAAAATGTCTCCAGATAGTGCCAAATGACCCCGGGGGCTGAATTGCCCTGGTTGAGAACCACTGTTGCAGAAGATTAAAAACCCAGGTTTGGAGATCCCACTGCCTGGGTTCTGATCCCAGCTGTACCACTCTTAACCTGTGCAAGTAACTGAATAACTGTGCCTCAGATGCCTTGTCTGTACAGTGGATGATGGTACCTCCTGGGGTGCTTGAGAAGGAAGTTAGAAAATGTACATTTAAGTGATTAGCACAGTTCTTGGCATGTAGTGAAATGTACAGTGAATGCAAGCTTCAATTATCGAAAAGAAAAATGTCTATCCCTAAATTTGGGAAAGAAAACCTTATAAATAGATAAATGCTCCCAGTATCGGAAGACACTGGACTCCACATGCCACTGTCGCCAGGGAACTGGACCCGTTCCTGGAAGTCTTGTCTGGTAATTCTTTCCCGGGACCTGGATCAATTCTCAGTGTGTCTCAAGCCTTTTCTAGCTCTCTAGCCACAGGAATAGTCTCATTTCAAAAAACAAAATGTTCAATCTAATGTAGAGTACTTCAAACTTGAAGTGAATGTTAACCCAGCTCTCAAGCCTACATGAAGAGGGAAACTGGGGGATTCCTCCCTCCCTCATCTTGACCCTAGAGACTGACTGCACCAGTGGCAATCCAGGTTCTAGCCCTTGTAGGGAGGGACAGAGCCTTCCATGCCTGGGCTGCATGTTTTCCTTTGATGTTTTCTGGGTTTGGCAGATGTTCAAAGTCATTCTCTTAGGGATCAGGGGTGGGATTGTTTCTCAGTGAATCTCATATGGCCAGCCCCTGCTGCCCTTCACAAGACTTGAGCGACATGCCCCCTCCTTCTGGGAACCACTTCTGAAGCCATCTTCAGCCCCTGGCCTTGGGGTTCACCCCCTGTGGGTTGCCCCACCCCTGCAGGCACACTCTGGGCACTGGCTCCCGAGAGATCTCCGAGGAGCCACATCCTGGGCTCCTCTCTAGCCCTTCAGGCTGGTGGGCACCAGCACACAAACCATCTCTCTGCACCCTAACACCAGTGGATGCATCCAAAGCCAACACTGCAGCCCTGCTGCTTAGCTCAGTGCAAAGGGGAACAGCCAGTTCCTTCTTGCATACAGCAGCGAGGGGCAGGGGCTGGAGGACTGCTGCACCCCATCTTTTCTTCTAGAAGGAATTATTTGCTCTAGGCTGCCATCCCCTTGCCCTCACCTCCTCACCCATTCTGCAGGGCATGGCTGATGCTGGTCCAATCTGGCTTACCTCCAGTGGGTGCTGCTCAGCCAGACTCACATCATTTAGAGTGTCAGGGGATGTGGTCTTGGAGGCTTCCTACAAAACAGAGAAAGGGAGTTTATTTGAGCACCCAGGTGGCCTCGCCTCCTGGATCACCTGTATTACAAATGGGCTTCTTCACAGTCCCAAGAGGGGCCTGGGCCATGTTCTTGGACCTTTTCTCAGGTCCCAGCTAACATTTAGCCCCTGGGGAAGTTTGCATTTTACGGTGATGGCCTCCTGAAATGAGAGGGAGGGATTTCTCAGAAATTAGACTGCCTGGCCCAGCACCAAATGCTGACAATGCTGACTCCACCGCTACAAGTCTTCTTAGGAAGCAGCACACAACCTCCGTGGCCACAGGCTACACTGACGGGTGAGCTGGGGCTTTCAGTGCTCTGCCAGCCTTGGACTTGTGAATGTATAAAATAAAGGACGCATTCAAGCTGATGAATCAGATCCTGCGGGGCCTGAAAGGGTCACTTCAGCTTCCAAGCCACTTAGCTGATAGCCGGGAAATGCAGAGTAGAGGGTAAGGCATTCAAATGCTCCGAAATACAAGTGATTTATGAATGTAGTAGAGTGAACTTGGTGGAGATAAAGCTTGGACTTCAACACAGGGCTTTTGGGGTCAAGTGAGAGCAGGGGTTCTTAAAGTGGGGTTCCTGGACTAGCAGCATCAGCTTTGCATTGCCTGGAAATGGGTTAGAAATGCAAATCCACCGGCCTCACCCCAGTCCTGCTGAACCAGAAACTCTAGGGTAAAGCCTCACAATTCATGTTTTAAGAAACCCTCCAGGTGAGGCCACTGGAGTCTGAGAGGCTTGGTTTGGAGATACAGTCAGCCCTCCATACCCATGGGTTTTGCGTGCATAGATTCAACTAACTACGGCTCAAAAATATTGGAAAAAAATAAGAAATACCAATGCAACTATAAAATATAATACAGATAAAAATGACACAATATAGCAACTATGTACATAGCATTTACATTGTATTAGGTGTTATAGTAATCTAGAGATGATTTAAAGTATCTGGAAAGATATACATGGATTACTTGCAAATACTATGGCATTTTATATCAAGGGATTGAGCATCTGTGGATTTTGGTGTCCAAGGGGACTCCTGGAACCAATCCTCCCCATGTTTGTCCCTCTACCCCCACAAAAAAAATGAACTCTCTCTCCATTGGACCCCAAAGAAGCCATCATTGTATCATGCAATTCAGTGCACTTCTCTGGATAAGAACTGTGACCCATCAATGAAAGGCTGTTACATTCATTCTGTTTTATTAATAAGATAGGAAAACATGAAATAAAGCTGAGGTAAATTTACATTTAAAATGGTGAAAGCAGGGGTCTAAACACACCCTTTGATTAGCCTGGGGCCCAGGACCCCCGAGGATGGAAATTTGGGCTTAGTTCACAAGTGGGTTTTAGCAGCTAGGTGTGTTGTGAGATGGTGAGAAACACTGTTTAACTCATCACAACCAGTGTCCCCTAGAGTCCCTAGAATGATCAAGAGCCTGGGGAAGCAAAGGAGTATGTGATAAAAATGGAAGAAATATGTCATTCTGGAGCCCAAGCAAGGCAACTGGAGAGACGTGTGGAACACAGCCCAGAAGGAGCAGGTGGACAGTGAGAGCCGTGGCAGCACAGCTGATCAAGTCCTGACCTGGATGATAGAGCCTGCTCTGGGGGCTGCCATCATTCATATATTCATTCAACAAATATGAATCGACTACTGATCACAGGCCCTGCATCGTGTGCTCAACCTGCAGGTATAGTGGTAAATGTCATTCCAGCCCTCCTGGGACCTAACGGTTTAGCAGAGGAGATGGCTTTTATACAAATTATTGCATACACACAGCTGGAAGAGTCTATGAAGGAGAGGTACACAGGTTGCTATTAGAGATACGGGGAGGAAGGGCTGCAAGGGGGAAAAGGGAGGCAATGATAAGGGTCCACACTTGTACCTGCACTTGTACGTGCATGAGTCTCTACATTACTATGTCACCTGTGACGTAGCAATGTAGAGACTCATGAGTAAGTGGTTGGTTTTATTGACATGTAAAAAGCACACGGTGTGCCACACAATTGCTATTTGTTGCTTGCCAGTAATTTATGTTTGAGGACAATCTTTCTGTCAGCAAGGGCCTTGGAAAACATCGGGATTCGAGTCCTGATTCTGCCACTTACCGCGTAACCATATTGTAGAGCATTTAAATGATACTAAACTCAACATAAAAATACAAAAGCTTTTCGTGTTTTAGTCATGAAGTCCTTGCCTATGTCCATGACCTGAATGGTATTGCCTAGGTTTTCTTCTAGGGTTTTTATGGTTAAAAAAATCTGGAGACAACAGATGCTGGAGAGAATGTGGAGAAATAGGAACACTTTTACACTGCTGGTGGGAGTGCAAGTTAGTTCAGGCATTGTGGAAGACAGTGTGGCGATTCCTCAAGGATCTAGAAATAGACGTGCCATTTGACTCAGCAATCCCATTACTGGGTATACACCCAAAGGATTATAAATCGTTCTATTATAAAAACACATGCATATGTATGTTCACTGTGGCACTGTTTACAATAGCAAAGACTTGGAACCAACCCAAATGCCCATCAACGATAGGCTGGATAAAGAAAATGTGGCACCTATACACCATGGAATACTATGCAGCCACAAAAAAGGATGAGTTCATGACCTTTTCAGGGACATGGATGAAGCTGGTAAGCATGATTCTCAGCAAACTGGCACAAGAACAGAAAACCCAACACCACATGTTCTCACTCAAAAGTGGGAGTTGAACAATGAGAACACATGGACACAGGGAGAGGAACATCACACACTGAGGCCTGTCAGGGGGTGGGGAGATTGGGGAGGGATAACATTAGGAGAAATACCTAACGTAAGTGACGGTGGGGGGATAGAGGCAAGAAACCACCATGGCATGTGTATACCTAGCTAACAATCCTGCACAATCTGCACATGTACCCCAGAACTTGAAGTATGAAAAAAATACAAAAGCCTTTTTATACGTGTACTGTTATGCAATAGAAAGAGCAAGAGTTTTTAAAATTAAGTAGGTCCGAATAGCTGGGCCAAATCTCACACTTTGAAAAAGAGGACAAGCATTTGTGTAGAGGGGCAGTTTGGGTGCCTACCCTGGGAGAGTGCAGTAGGCTGAGAAGATAAATAGAAATTTATCACTGTAAATTTCGATTGTTCTTCAGGCCCAAGGATCTGGGGATTTCTAGAACAAAGAATAAAACAAATAAGGTAGAAATTCCATAATGAATGCTCTTTCCCTATGTGGGAACTCTTCTACTGGGCACTTTTTGAGCTCAGCATTTCCGTTTAGTAGCAAATGCACCACACAGAGTAAGAAGAGAGAGTGACATCTAGACCCACGATTAGCTCAAACTGGGAACACGTAAAGTGCAAGCAGCTCTCCGAGCACAGCAGCTCTCAGAGCACAGCAGCTCTCAGGCAGGAGAGGGCTCCTCCCAACACACGCACACCAGGAACGTGCAGTGGCCATCTGGTGATGGTCAGGTGGTTGTTAACTGTCTCTCTAAAATGGTAGTTGGTTGCAGCTGGTGCCAGAGAAAGGTTGTCTCCTGATAGAAAACACCTGAAACTGGTGATCAGCGGCTTTCCTGTAAGATCTCTGGAGTTGGGCAAGTGGGCTCAAGCATGTGCATTAAGAGACAAAATGGTGGAGTTTAATTGGTATATGACCTTCCTCTAGAAATGCTAGACTGATAAGGGAAGGCTGCCTCAAGTGAGCATGCGCACAACTCTAGCAGCCACACTGCGCACGCTTCCCTCCCAAGCGCTAGCAGGCCACTGCGCATGCGGAGAGCCCACCTCAAGGGGGGACCCAGGAGAGAAGTAACACAAGACCCCTGAAGTATGCCAAAATATAAAACCTCAAGGAAAGAGTTCAAACCACACACTTGATCTCTCAGGACACCTGCTTGGCCCTCTCACAAGTGTACTTTCCTTCCTTACGTTCCTGCTCTAAAGCTTTTTAATAAACGTTCACTCCTGGTCTGAAACTTGCCCTGGTCCCTCTTTCTGCCTTATGCTCCTTGGCTCCATTCTTTCTTCTGAGGAGGCAAGAATTGAGGTTGCCGCAGATCTGCACGGATTTGCTGCTGGTAACGTACTTTGGTATCATGTGACTCAGATACATCCCACTGGTAACAAGTACACTTCTTTGGATAAGAACTCTGACCCATCAGTTAGAGGCCAAATTAGACTCATGCTGTGTATTAATAAGATGGGAAAATGTGAAATAAAGCTGAGGGAAATTTACATTAAAAATGGTGAAAGCGGTGTATTTGAGACCCTATTCTCCCTTACTATTTTGAATCTTCTAATCTCAGATAGTAGTTTATTTTATTCTTTTAACTTGACTGTGAGATGCTAGAATTGAACAAAAATGGAATGTCTTGATTCAGGTGTCACTGTTTGGATTGTAGATGCTGTTTTTTTCTCCAAGGGGAAACATAATTAGTCCCCTCCCAATGGTCCCATTTATGCGTAGGTTATAACAGCTCTGGAAATAGGAGAGCATTATCAATGTGTTCTGTCATTATTTTTCCTGCCTCGTAATTTCTAGGTCACTTCAAATATCCATTTCACCATCACTACCTTCAATTAAAAAAAATTGTCAGGAGTTTAATAGCGCCTTTAAAATCCATTTAGCTTAAATAATGCATTATCGAAGGGCCATCCCTCAACCACTAAAGCAGGCTCCGTAAGACAATTTCACTGAGTGGCCCCAGGGCAAATGCGTTTCATTTAAGCAGCACTGTGTTTGCCATAGGATTATCATAAATAGTAGGGTATTCCTTGAAATAAGGCTTATTCAGGATTCAAGAGATTCAGGATTCAATCTACTTTCCATTTCTGCATTAAAAAAAGGGTTTTTGTCAGATAAACTGCCCCTCTTTGGGGATGTGGTTTCCTTGATTAGCAATTATTGGTGAGGTCTTGAATATTTTTCTGACTTGAGCACTGGAGGAATGAGGTAGACTTCTGATGTTCAAAACTGCATTGTCATAGAAATCCCAGCTCCTTGGGCCTGAAGAACAATCGAAATTTACAGTGCTAAATTTCTATTTACCTTCTCAGCCTACAGCACTCTCCCAGAGTAGGCACCCAAACTGCCCCTCTGCACAAATGCTTGTCCTCTTTTTCAAAGTGTGAGATTCCACCCAGCTATTCCGGCCTACTTAATTTAAAAAACTCAGTCTTTCTGTCAGCAACGGGCTTGGAAGGAAAAGACCTGGATTTGAGTCCTGATTATGCCACTTACTGAGTAACCATACTGATGAGCACGTAAATGATACTAAACTCAACATAAGAAGACCAAAGCCCTTTTATGTGTGTACTGTTATGCAATAGAAAGAGCAAGAACATTCTTTCTTGTTACATTTGAGGCTTGCATTCAAGGCCATTCATGCACTGCTTAAAGAGTAAGAAGTAGTAATTGTGCATTCTTCCTATACCCTGGATGCCCATCCATTGTGGTTAATTTTAGGTGTCAGCTGAACTGAGGGATGCCAGGATGGCTGGTGAAGCATTGTTTCTGGGTGTGTCTATGAGGGTGTTTCCAGAGACTGATGCATGAGTCAGTAACCAAGAGAGGAAGGCCTGCCCTCAGGGTCAACAGGCACCATGCAATCTGCTGGCAACGCAGCCGTAATAAAGCAACCAGAAGAAAGGGAAATTCAGCTTGCTTAGCCTTTCAGTGCTCTCTCTCTCTCTCTTTTTCAGAGCTGTAGGTATATTTTCTCCTCCTCTCCTTGGACATCAGAACTCCAGGTTCTTTGGCATTTGGACTGTGAGACTTGGCACCAGTGGCATTTGGACTGTGGGACTTGCACCTGGGGGGCTCTTGGGCCTTTAGCCTCAGACTGGAGGCTGCGCTGTCAGCTTCTCTGGTGTTGAGGCTTTCGGACTTTGACTGCGGTATGCTACTGACCTCTCTTCCTCTCCCTAGTAAATTCCCTTTCTTATCCTATTGGCTCTGTCCCTCTGGAGAATCCTGGCTAATACACTATCTTAACCTGATCTCCCAGGGATGAAAATGCTGGGATAGGACAGAGGAAATTGGGTCCTCGGGTTGATTTGCACAGGGCCTTGCACCCAAAAAGGACAGCCTCATGTGCTGAGTGGGCTCCAGCTTATTCCCCTTTTGAAAACTACAGGCAGAGTTCTGGAACCAGGATGGGCTCCAGCATGACCTGTGGTGAGAGGGTACTGCAGTGTTTCTGTTTGGGAATCTAAGCTTTGAAGCAATGGTAACGTTCTCCAGAGCATGTCCTCGTCTAGCTGGAGTCGACGCTACAGTGATAGACGTGGGTACTTTCCTGTCTTGGGATTTTAAAACAAATTAGAGTGGATGAAAAGGTTTGGACAGATATTGAAACCAGCTTATGTAGGATACTTTGCAGAAGACTTGGCCTGGGGAAGAGATGACTTTTCCAACAAACTGTAGAGAACCTCAGTGAATAGGATCTGATACACAGTTGTTGAATTGGTTGAGAAGAATAAAGAGACAGAAGCTCTTTCTGAACGCAAGTGGTCACTGTGCTGACCACAGGACCCCAGGTAAGCCTAGGCCAGACCATGGTGGCATATTTGCAGGCCCAAGCAGGCACTCCCACCCCAGCCTGCCATCACCATAGCCTTTTGAAGCTTCAGGGCATCCAAAGCTCTTCTTGCATAGAGCGGGGGTATTACAGTTGTTACCAGAAAGCCGCCAGGAAGAACAACCAACCATCAGCCAACCAACTCATCAGAAGAGGTGGGATTTTCTGGGCTGTATGCTTCAGTGGTGGTGAAGCTCTTCGAGTGACTCTTTCCTCTGTATTGATTTTCCCAGACCCCTGCATTTTCTCATGTAGAGCTACTACATGCATTGCCCTTCGTCCTAGAACATATTGCCTGAATTGCATGAATCATCTGATCTCTTCATTTTTAACATGACTTCTTGGGCTCCCATGATAACACTAATATCAGGCCTGATAAGGTTCAAATTCTGCCACAGCCTTGGCTGGAGGGTTTCATGAGGGAAACTGTTCACAAGGATAAGGTGGGAGAGGAGATCCAAGAATAATCCTCCCCCAAACAGGGGAGGCTGAATGACTCAGTGACACCTCCCACCTCTCCTTGTCATAATGTCCCCCTAGTCCATGTGATGTCCCATGGGCCATTATGGTATTGGGAGGGGGACAGGACTGGTAAGCACTATTAAAAAGGAGAGTTTTGGGTTTATTTCGTTCTGTGATCCTGGTTCAAAAAGCATGTTTTGGAGTAAGCTGGGAGGCACTCTTTTCTAAACAGGTGTCATGATATCAGTGAAGTCTACCAAGATGTTGTCAACCTTTGTCTTTTTTACAAGTCACTCTGCGGTGGCTCACATCTGTAGTCCCAGCACTTTGGGAGGCCAAGGTGGACAGATCACCTGAGGTCAGGAGTTTAAGACCAGCTTGGCCAATATGGCAAAAACCCATCTCTACTAAAAATACAAAAATTAGCTGGGCGTGGTGGCAGGTGCCTATAATCCCAGCTACTCAGGAGGCTGAGGCAGGAGAATCACTTGAACCCGGGAGGTGGAGGTTGCAGTGAACTGAGATCGCGCCATTGCACTCCAGCCTGGGTGACAAAAGAGAAAATCTGTCTCAAAAAAAAAAAATAATAAAGTCCCTGTGGGATCTTAATAAATGTTTTTAACACTAAAATAAAATTTTAAAAAATTGAGGTCCTGGAACTGGAAATGTAGTCAAAGGGACACTATGCAGGTGCCCGGAGTGTTTTGCTTTGGGAGGTAGTGGAGAGGAGGTGCCAGGGAGAGGTGTGCATTGATCAAGGTGAGAATACCAACCCCACAACCTTGGCTCAAGTGCCCCCCTGCCCACCAACCTCCAGGTCCAGTCGCCTAGCCAAGAGGAGCAAGGGCTGTATCTGGCCCAGGGATCCTCTATTCTCAGAAAGAAAGGTGAGCAATGCTTGGCCTGGATGTGGCATTGAGCTGTTCAGATTTTGCCCTTGACAGAGAAGTCCCTGCCCACATTCGCCAATATGGGCTTACTCACTGGTTTCCAGGAGGACTTTAGGTCACTGTAACCTCATCTCAACTGAAATAAATCAGCCCCCACCCAGAGACTGGCTGGCTGTACCAACTCCACTGGTGATGAAGAGGAGGAGGGAATCACGGTGACCTTTGCAGGGTGCATACTGTGCTTCTGAGAGTTATGAATAGCTCAGCTCCCAGAGGGGAGACTTCTCAAGTTCATTCTTTACAGCTAAGCTCTTGGTTAAGATGGGAAAGTTTTTCTGAGTCATAACTATTTCCTTCTCCTTGAGCCCCCATAATAAAAAGGTGATGCTTCCTACTTAGGACTTCATGTTCAGTAAACATAGCTCTCAGTTCTGGAGAGAAAAATAAATTGCTTTCCAAAGGGCAATGGGATTTCTACTGCCTGTATCGATCATACAGCTTTTCATTCCTGGGTGGTTTTCCTTGACCTCTGTGAGGATTGCATGTTCCAAAGACATAGCAGGACCCAAAACTTCAAAAACACTAGTGACATTCCAGGCCAGCTGTGAGATTTTGCGGTAAATCTGAAAAAAATATTCTCGATTCATATAAAGTGGAGGTTATTCTGAACACATAGGGAAATTGCTACCCAAAGGCTATTGTGTCCACAGTCTTCCTGCACTCCTAGTACTTCAAGCTGCATTGAAGTGAGTTGCCCCTCTGCCACTGTGTCCCCCACTGCACCCCCACCTGGGGTGACTTGGGCCATGAAAGTTTGAGCAGGAACACTTGCCAGAGCACATTTTCAAAGCCCACCAATCGCCTCTGGCTGGAGACCTGCTGAGACCGCAGCCTTTGGTATTGTAGCCAGTTCCCACAGTCAAGACATTTAATCCCAGGGATTGCAGAATGGTGTGGGCAGCAAGCAGCTCTACTGCAGGTCCATGGGAAGGGTATCTTTATTTTTATCACTAACGGACCTCACTGAAAACTCTGAGTCTGATGGTGATCGCAAAGAAAGGCCCCGATCAGGATCAGGCTGCTCCCTGCTTCTCACCAGCTGGGGCATGCCGGGATGTGCCTAATCTTCCTCGTCTATAAGACACAAGGGCCAGATGAAACCAGCAGTTCTCAAACCAGAGAGTTTCTAAGAGTCATCTGGGCAATGTGTTGTTAAAAACAGGAAGCTCGATGGCAATTCCCAGAAATTCTCATTTTAAAAGCTCCCCATTGATGTTGACATTGATGTTCTATGTACCACAGTCGGGAAAATACTGAGAGCAGATAGAAAACTTCCAGCCCCAGGAGTCTCTGCTGAACCCTGGCCGTGATGTCAAACTTTATTCTCTCTGGTTGGCTTTAGAGTTCTCTTTATTATCAAACACGTAAAGCTTTTGTTAATTATTTGGGAATTTACAATCATTTATCACAATAACATTTGGAAGCATTTGAGAGAACAATAGTTGTAAGTTGAGTTTCTTTGGGCAGAGGTAAATATATGAAGAAAATAAATGAGAAGTTGGCTCTATGTCAGATAGTCTAAGGAAAATGTTTTAGAGAAGAACTACATACATTCCACTATACTATTCCTTTTGAAATATTTTCTTTTCCCCCCATTTCCCTCCTATCTGGTCTCCCTCATCTTCTCTTTTCTTTATTTTTAGATTCCCTTGATTAGAAATGGCAAAATCAGTAAGTGAAACATCAGACAAATATAGAAGTAAGTGGGAACCAGGCCCTCAGGGCCACCCAAAAGTTGATCTCAAAGCTTGGCCTGGTTGATACCCACATACCATGTTATCGGGAGCTCCCTCTCTTTGGCTTTTGGGGATTTTTATCAGAAAGGGAGGAGCCATCTCAAGGCGTCTTTTACCTTGCATTGATAGCATCAAGCCCTGGATCCAAAAACCTGAGGAAAACCAAAGGCAGGTGGTCCTTAGGAAAAAAATGGAGGCTCCCATCTTTAATCACAACAAAGCTAGAATTCCCAGATAGTACGTTTTTGGAACTTTGCATCTGCTAGTTCCAATACTTCAACAGTAATTGTCCTCATGGTGATTTCACAAATTCCTCACATGCTTCGTTCATTTGACAAATATTCATTGAGCATCTACTTGGCACCATGAACTAGAGATCAACGTGAACAGATGACGTGAACTCTGCCTTGCAAATGCCACTTGCATCAAGCCCCACAAACAGAGGGATCCTGGCACTGTGGTCTGAGAGGTCAGGAGGAGTCTTTCTGAGGACATGATAGTGAGCTGAGATTAGAAGACCAGTAAGAGAGAACTAGATGAACGAAATGAAGGGTGTTCCACGTACAGAGGTGAGTGCAAACTACTGACAGATCGTCTTCATGGGGGAAATGGCAAATCGTATCTCCGTTTGGCCTAAGTCATGACTTGTCTGCCTCACATCAGGTTGGGGGACTGAAAGATGTTCTTGGAGATGTCTTCTGAACCCTGATGCCTGATGTACACTTGAATTCCATATTTGTTATTGAATTTTGCAATAGGAAATTTAAACCACATGCTGTTTTATTTAAAAATTTCTATTAAATTTTCCTTTGACTTGCATTTCCAAATAATAAACCAAATGTTGCTTAGTTTAATTTTCAAGTTGATGAAACTTCCTTTCTTGTTGCTAATTTAAGTCACTTAAAGTGAATTTTGATTAATCTGTGATAGGAAGTTTTGTTTTTCTTAATTGAAAACACTTTTGAACCAATAGCATATTGCACCAAATTACTTAGGAAATCGCAGTGCTAGGGCTAAGAAAATCTTTATGTTTTTATTTTGATAAAAAAATTATCACAGCTTTCAAAGGATTAATTTCTCCAAACTCTTACTGAAAAGAGTTATTGAACTCTTAGTTGGCTACAAATGATTTATCTCTGCTAATTAAAAATAAAAAATCTTCCTGGCTTCTTCGTGTCAACGTGTGCAATTCCAATAATGATTATGCTCTATATTTATACAGGAGCTAATATATCATTTGCATGTACTTTTATCTTTTTAAGCTTCCCAACATTACTTAACTGGTGGTTGGTGAGGAGGGGATGATCTGGAAGGAGGATAAATTAAGACTGTTTCTCATTTTAAATCATAAAATGGGCGTGTAATGAATCAGAGGTGAAACACAATCATCTTGAAAGAAAAGATTGCTAGGTTGAATGTTTGTTCTGCTTTTAGCCCTTTGAGGAATTGTAACATTGATTTCCACAATGGTTGCACTAATTTACACTTGTACCAACAGTGTGTAAGTGTTCCCTTTTCCCTGCAACCTTGCCAGCATCGGTTTTTGTTTGTTTGTTTTCTACTTTTTAATAGTAGCCATTCTGAGTGGTGTAAGATGGTATCTCATGGTAGTTTTGATTTGCATTTCTCTAATAATCAGTGATACTGAGCATTTTTTTTTTTTCCAGAGGAATATAAATCACTCTACTGTAAAGATACATGCACATGAATGTTCATTGCAACACAATTTACAATAACAAAGACTGGGAATCAACCTAAATGCCTATCAGCGATGGATTGGATAAAGAAAACGTGGTTCTATAAACCACGGAACACTATGCAGCCATAAAAAGAACAAGATTGTGTCTTTTGAAGGAACATGGATGAAGCTGGAGGCCATTATCCTTAGCAAACTAATGCAGGGGCAGAAAACCAAATACCACGGGTTCTCATTTGTAAGTGGGACCTAAATGATGAGCACTCATGAACACAAAGAAGGGAACAATAGACATTGGGGTCTATTTTAGGATAGAGGTGGGAGGAGGGAGAGGAACAGAAAAGATTAACTGTTGGGTGACAAAATTATCTGTGCACCAAACCCCCATGACGCAAATTTCCCGTGTAGCAAACCTGTGCATGTACCCCTAAACCTAAAATAAAAGTTTTTTAGAAAAGAAAGAAAAGATTGAATTTAAGGTGTCGAGAAAGAATATCTGTGCCAGTCAGTAGAAGAATGAAATCGAAAGTCGTCACTAATGCCTGCATTTTCACTCCTGCGTGATCTGGCTTTCACCTACTCCTCCAGTTCATTCTCTGCTAATCTTTTTCTGATGCGCTTGGCCCCAGCTGCACAGTCCTGCTTGCTGCTTCTGCAGCACTCACAAGGCTTGCTCTTACCTCAGGGTCTTTGCACTTGCTGTTCCTTCTGCCTGGAAGGCTCTTCCCTTGATACTCTCATCATGGCTCATTCGCTGGCTTTCTTCAGCTCTGCTCAAATGCACTTCTTTAGAGAGGCCTTCCTGACTAGCTCTATAAGGATTTCCATCACTTGTTATCTCCTTCCATGTTTCATTTGTTTTCATAACACATCACCAACTGATGAATTTTATACATATATAATTTTATATGTATGCTATGTATTATATACTGTATTTTTTAGATCAGTTTTGGGTTAACAGCAAAATTAGGAAGGGACAGAGATTTCCCACATGCCCCCTTCCCTGACACATGCACAGCCTACCCCATATCAACATCCTCCATGAGAGAGACACATTTGTTACCATTGATGACCTTATATTGGCATACTGTCATCACACAAAGTTTATAGTTTATCTTTCAGTTCATTCTTGGTGTTCATTCTGTGGGTTTGGATAATGTATAATGACAAGTATCCACCATTTTGGTATCGTACAGAGAGTCTTCACTGCCCTAAAAACCCTCCATGATCTACCTACACACCCCTTCTTCCTCCAACCCTTGGCAACCACTTACCTTTTTAGTGTCTCTATAGCTTTGTCTCTTTGAGTGTCATGACGTTGAAATCATCAGGCGTGGCACCTTTTCAGATTGGCTTCTTTCTCTTAGCAGTATACATTTAACTTTCCTCAATGTCTTCATGGTTTGAGTCATTATTACTTTTTAGGGCTGAATAATATTCCATTGTCTGGTTGTACCACAGTATATTTGTCCATTCACCCACTGAAGGACATCTTGGTTGCTTCACAAATTTTGGAACACAAATGTATTTTGCTCTTTATTTATTTATTTGGTCTCTTGTCCCATCCCTCCAGCATAGGGAGTATGTCTATGTATAATCTTATATCCCAATGGCTAGTATACTGATTGTAATAATATGTGCTCAAAAATATTTTATTGAATAAAGAGTTAAGGAAGGAAAGTAAAAAATACAGAAAAGAGATGAAATGAATGAGCACTAGAAGTAACTGTAATATACCGTATAGGAAGAGGTATTCCCGGGTTAAAGGACTCAATTGGTCCAGTCACAGCAGCAAGGACGGGACCTGAAGATGTTGCTTCATTAGTGACTAAATGTGCGGACAGAATTTCTGTTTAAAGGACATCATGATCAAAGAAGAGGACAGCAGGAGAGAAGATATTTGTGTTTTCTAGAATAAGGGATTGGTGTCAGGAATCGCTAGTGTCTTTGAGTCAGCAAGTAGAAGATGGCAATTGCGAAAGGGAAAAGCAGACAAAGGACATTAACAGGTAATTTACACAACAGGAATCCCAAGACGCTAGCAAGTGTAAAACATGTTTAAAACGGTTACTAATCAGAGAAATGCAAATAAATCTATGATGAGTTGTCAGTTTGTAAGAGTAGACTTGAAAAAATTAGGAGGTAGGATGATGTGGCTATGGAGGCAAATGGACCTTTGTCTGGTGCCGGTGGCAAGATAGACAGATGCGGTCATGGGTTTAGGTGTATATCACATCCGAGCGGGGGCAAAGAGAGGAGACTTCGTCCTGGTGGAGAGGAGCTGAAACGAGCCGGCCACCGTTGGTAGAGATGTGAGTAGGGAAAGTGTGGGGGAAGCTCACCAGTCGGGGCCAGATGTGCACATACAGCCCCCTATCAATCTGAAAACCACTGCTACCCCACAACAAAAGTAGAAAAAAGATTGAAGTCTATGTCACGAGTTTAATAAGAAATAGCATACCTGGTCCATTTAATACCCAAAGCAGATCATTTTTAACCTCTTTCCCCTGTACAACTAAAATTATTTTCATTAATAATCAAGAAATGAAATGAATAATAATGGCCAGAAAAGAAACAAACACTAAAGTTTTTTTCTACTGAATTTTGTATAATTATGATGATTAAAAATTAAAATAAAATAAATATTGTAGTACAAACAGGAACTATTAATAGATTAGTATGTTTAAATTATTTAAACAAAGAAACCCATACACTTGCATATTAGCCTATTATAGTAATAGATAATCACCTTACAGTTTCTGTTTTGGAGCCTTAGCTTCTACAAATTTGTCACTGACTTCATCAAAATAGCAGTACTAGAAAGAGTAATCAATCCGTCTTCACTCATGAAGGAATAATAATTATCCATTTTGTTTTTGAAAAGTCCATTTCACATGAAACAGCAGGTATATGCATAGATAGAAAAGATCTTAAACATGAGAATAAATTTGGCAATGAATCATACACATGCCATTTCACAATAAATTCCAGAAATTTCAGAGACAAATGGAAACTCCACTGGTTGTATAGAATGACAGAATAGAAGTAACCCAATTTCTGTTTCTTCATTTTTACAATCACTGTGCTATTCTTGGTTAATTCGAATCTAGTGTCCATACCTTTATGAATTTACTTTCAAGAGAAACGTGTATAGCTAAATCTGTGTCTGTTGGGGGCTGACTATAATAAACACGAGTTCTCCAAATTACTTCAATGTACAATAAAATGTCTATTCAAGTATAAGTAATAGAAATGTGTTAATTTAAAGCTCACATGTATGTTACTAAACTCAACAGAAGTGGTTAGAACTTAGGCTTCCATAAAAATATATTTTTGAGAGAGGTGTGTATCATCAGTGGCATTGCTTAGAGTTGCTGTAACGGTGATTCTAAAACCAGATCATCTCTTAATGTTGTTATTATTTTTAAATTCTCCTGACAAGATACTCCCTTATTATTGCCTGCATCTGAGGCAGGTTGCTACCATTGCTCCTCTCGAGGGACATGCTGTTTATAAGCGAGGAATACTTCACATGGGACCTGCAAAGAGGCTTGAGGGAGAGGTGTTGTGAGAAAATAAGGTGGAGGCAGAGCCAGGGGAGCCCGAGGAGGGGTGAAGTGGGACCAGGTTTATACAGCCTGAGCAACAACTCTCCACTCCAAAGTGATTAATTGTCAACAACAGTGGAATGGCAGCTTTGACTGAGGCACTGGCCTATGGGCCTTTAAACAAACAAGTAAAAGGCAACAACTGCAATAGAAAACAATGGGCAAAAGTTATGAACAGGGAATTTTCAGAAGAGGAATTCTGAAAGGCTAGCACACATATCATACATTTAAAATTATTGATAACGAGAGAAATGCAAACAAACAAACAAACAAAAAAACTACAATGTGACATCAGAGGCTTGAAAAAATTAAGAGATGGGATGATGGGGCCTTAAAGGTGAGTTAACTCTTGTCCAAGTGCTGGTGGCAGAATGGATGTATTAATAGCATGGCTGTCATTTCTTCCTCACATCAGCCTGCTCAGTGAGTAGAATAAAATGAGGCAAACAATCTCGTTAGTAGTTTTGGTATGGATTATATGCTGGAATGAAAACATTTTGGATACTATTGTTCTGAATAAAATATATCATTAAAATTAATTTAATCTTTTTCTTTTTTCTTCTTTTCATGTGGCCATAAGAACATTTAAAATTACACACATCTCACATTATATTTGTACTAGGCACTGCTGGTCTATAGGTTATAGCTCTTCGTAAACATGACTGACCTCACTGTGTTTTATTTATAAGACAAGGTTTTAGATATTCATAATAATGAATAAAGGATATAAAGAATGTTGGATTATTTTAAGTGTAACATGATTTCAGGAATTTCAAAATCCTAAGATTAATATCCGGTAGGTATTTGGCCACACCAATTCAAAGTGGCAACTTTGAAGTAAACATTCACATTTCTGTCCCACTGCCATTAATTTCTCTGATTTCTTCATATGTAATGTGGGGATAATAATGAATGCATTTAATTCTACAACAGTCTAGCACATTTCAGTTTGAACTGGTCACATTTCTTTTTTTTTCTTTTTTTCTGAGACAGAGTCTCACTGTCGCTAGGCTGGAGTGCAGAGATGCAATCTCAGCTCACTACAACCTCCACCTCCTGGATTCAAGTGATTCTCCTGCCTTAGCCTCTCAAGTAGCTGGGACTGCAGGTGTATACCATCATGCCCAGCTAATTTTTGTATTTTTAGTAGAGACATGGTTTCACTATGTTGGCTAGGATGGTCTTGATCTCTTGACCTTATGAGCCACCCGCCTCAGCCTCCCAAAGAGCTGGGATTATAGGTATGAGCCACCATGCCCAGCCTACTAGTCACCTTTCAAGTATTCAGTAGATGCACGTGACTATCCTGCTAGATAGTGCAGCTATAAAGAATATTCAAACACTGAAGACACCAGCAAACACCAGTAGCGTTTGTGTGATGTAGCACTTGGATTTCCTAGCAAGGTAAATTGCACTGCACAAAATTGCTTTTGAAACTGCCAAAGAACTAATTTTGCAATGAGAACTTCTTATTTCTCCGAACACTACTCATAGGATTTGTATAAAACATACAAAGCATAGAAATTTTTTACTATGTAGTTTATCTGGCAGAGTGAATTATCACTAGCAGCAGATGAGCCATGAACACCCACAACAGGTGACAGCTACAGGTGGCTCTGACTGAGACCAGTGACCACTCTGTTCCTGTCCCAGTTTCCAGAAATGTCCACCTTAACCTTGGCCTCTCCATTCAGCGTTTGCTTGACATCAGTGTATTCCTTTGAACAAGTAATAACTCTATGTGGACTGTTATGCCTTAATTATTGTGGGAGAATTAATACCACTGTCTTCCAGTTTTCCCTATTTCTTGACAGATTTTTCTTGGGATTTGGAAAAACATATACATTTACGAAGAAATGCCAGGAAGGAATTCCTGCATGGAAACACCTCCCTTACTTATCCTCTAGCTTTGATACTAATTACAGTGGCTGCAATGAAGACAATTTGTATCCATGGTTGGCTGTGTGGATGTGGAAAAGACTTTGGAGACTACAGATTACTTTATCTTGACTCTCTTTGACAGGTTTAAAGTTTTTCTTTGCTTTCAGTTCAGCCTTTTGATGCTCTCACAGATATACTGCATTTGTGTTCATCATATGACTTCTTGAATAGTAGGTGATAATTTAATGGGAAGGGGTACGGAGAATTCTCCTACTAACAAAAGTTACATACTAGGAAATTAAATCAATAAGTGGCCTTATTGCCATTATCCTAATCTTGTTGCATAGCAACAAAAGCACTAAACTGAGAACAAACGTATGGTTTTCACATGCATCTTTCTCCTTGAACAATATTATGTCTTATCATGGAATTCATTTGTATCAAAAACATATAGGGTACACCTAAAACTCAAAATTCCTTGTTTTAAGATGAAGGGTAAGATGTAGCAAAATACTGTTAAAATTTATTCCAAAATGAAGCTATCTTACATGAATAGACTGTGAGTTTAGTTCTTTACAAAAGAAAATAATTAAAGTAAAAGGTCTCATAAAATTCTTATTGAATGAAATCATGACCTAAGTTAAGTGGTTAATCAAAATTTGTGAAGAAATATAAAAATGATAATAGATGGAACAGAACAGAGGCCTCAGAGGCAACACAACATATCTACAAACATCTGATCTTTGACAAACCAGACAAAAACAAGCAATGGGGAAAGGATTCCCTGTTTAATAAATGGTGTTGGGAAAACTGGCTAGCCACGTGCAGAAAGCAGAAACTGGACCCCTTCCTGACACCTTACACCAAAATTAACTCCAGATGGATTAAAGACTTAAACATAAGACCTAACACCATCAAAACTCTAGAAGAAAATCTAGGCAAAACCATTCAGGACATAGGCGTAGGCAAGGACTTCAGGACCAAAACACCAAAAGCATTGACAACAAAAGCCAAAATAGACAAATGGGACCTAATCAAACTCCACAGCTTCTGCACGGCAAAAGAAACAGTCATTAGAGTGAATCGGCAACCAACAGAATGGGAAAAAATTTTTGCAGTTTACCCATCTGACAAAAGGCTGATATCCAGAATTTACAAAGAACTAAAACAGTTTTACAATAAAAAAAACAAGCCTATTCAAAAGTGGACAAAGGATATGAACAGGTACTTTACAAAAGAATACATACATGAGGCCAACAAATGTATGAAAAAATGCTCATCATCACTGGTCATCAGAGAAATGCAAATCAAAACTACATTGAGATACCATCTCACGCCAGTTAGAATGGCGATCATTAAAAAATCTAGAGACAACAAATGCTGGAGAGGATGTGGAGAAATAGGAACACTTTTACACTGTTTGTGGGAGTGTAAATTACTTCAACCATTGTGGGAGACAGTGTGGCAATTCCTCAAGGACCTAGAAATAGAAATTCCATTTGATCCAGCAATCCCATTACTGGGTATATATCCAAAGGATTATAAATCGTTCTACTACAAGGACATGTGCACACGAATGTTCATTGCAGCACTATTTACAATAGCAAAGACCTGGAACCAACCCAAATGCCCATTGATGATAGACTGGATAGGGAAAATGTGGCACATATATGCCATGGAATATTATGCAGCCATCAAAAACGAGGGATTTGTGTCCTTTGTAGGGACATGGATGAACCTGGAAACCATCATTCTCAGCAAACTGACACAAGAGCAGAAGATCAAACACCACATGTTCTTACTCATAGGCGGGTGTTGAACAATGAGAACACATGGACACAGGGAGGGGAGCACTACACACTGGGGTTAGTTGGGGGGAAATAGGGGAGGGATGGTGGGGGGTGGGGAGTTGGGAAGAGATAGCAAGGGGAGAGACGTCAGATGTTAGTGATGGGGAGGAAGGCAGCAAATCACACTGCCATGTGTGTACCTATGCAACAATCTTGCATGTTCTTCACATGTACCCCAAAACCTAAAATGCAATAAAATAAATGGAAAAAAATGGTAATAATACTCTGCAATTTAAAATACGTAAACATGTGTTCAGTAATCTTTTGATGTAGGACCAATATCTTTTCTTCCTGTATGGCCTGTTGACTGGAGTCCCTCCTTAACTTTCTTAAAGAAAACATGCCTATAAAGTGTTTTCCATGTTTATCTCAGAATCTTTCAATGGAGCTAGAACTTACAGCAGTTTCAAAACGTGAATGCAGAAACCATCTAGATTTGTAGGATTTCAGATTTTCTTCGTATCTTTTCTAGCTGTCCTGACTAAACATGATTTTTCAAGTTTACTTTTAATATCATACAGTAAAATTACCTTTTTGGTGTATAGTTCCATAAATTTTAACACGTGCATAGATGCACGTAAGCACCACTATAATCAGGATACGGAACAGCTCTATGACTCCTCAAAATTCTCACATACTATCCCTTTATGGTGATTCCTTCACTTCAATCCATAACCCTGGCAACCTCCGATGTAATCTCCATCATTATAGTTTTGTCTTTTCCAGAATGTTATATGATGGAATTATAGAGCATGCAACCTTTCAGTCTGGCTTCTTTCACTCAGCACAATGTCTTTGAGATTCATCCAAGTTGTTGCATGTTTCAATAATTCATTTCTATTTATTGCTGGTTAACTAGCAGTGGTATGGATGCACCATAGTTTGTGTATACATTCACAAACTATGGTATTTGGGTTATTTCCAGTTTTGACTAGTATGGATAGAGCTATGTACAGGGTTCTGTGTCAACATAAATTTTCATTTTTTCTAGGAATGAAAAATAGTGCTGGGTCATATATTAAGTATAGGTTTAACTTTATAAGAAGCTGAAAAAGTGCATTTTGTGAGTGCATTTCTACATGTAATTTAGTAAAGTTCAAGTTGCTGTGATTCACACCAGCACTTGGTAATGTCAGAATTTCTAATTTTAGCTAACCTTATAGGTGTGTAGTGGTATCTCAACATGGTTTACGTCTGGGTTTCCCTAATAGCTAATAGTGCTGCATGTGTTTTCATATTTTTATTTATCATCCTCACAGCATCTCTGGTGAAATACCTGTTCATGTCATTTACCTATTTAAAAATTTTTAAATCCGCTCATGTCATTTACCTATTTTAAAATTGGATTATTTTCTTACAGTTGAATCTTGAGAATTCTTTATATATTCTTAATAAAGTATTTTGTTAATATGTAATTTGCAAGCATTTTCCCCCAGTCTATAGCTTATCTTTTTATCCTTATAACAATTTTGTAAAGGGAATTTTAATATTTTCTAAAACTCCAATCCATCCATGTTTTCTTTCATGGAGCACAGTTTTTATGTCCTGTCTAAGAATTCATTGCCTACCCCGGCTCACAAAAATGTTCTCCAAGGTTTTCTCCTAAAAGTTTTATAGTTTTACATTTTATATTTAGATCTCTGATCCACTTTGAGTTAATTTTTGTATGAGGTGTGGGGTACATGTCAAAGTTCATACTTTTGTATGTGGATGTCCAATTGTTTCAACACATTTGTTGAGAAGCCCTCTTATTGTTCCTCCATTCCTTTGCCTTTGGACCTTTGTCAAAATCAGTTGACCATGTGCCCCTGGCTGCGGTCAATGGCCAAATGGACCTGCCTTTTGAGAAAAAGTCCTCAAGTTATAGAGCCACCACATGCCCATCCCTGAAACTGGAGATATTGCCAGGTGGCCCCACCCTCAGTAAGCGCTATTTTATAAAACTGGAGGAGGAAACTTATTCCATTAGATAAGCAGATATAAACACAGTGACACAATAAACATGAAAAAGAAAGGAAACATGACACCTCAAAGAAGCATAATAATTATTTAGGAATGGATTCCCAAAGAAAAGAAAATGTACAAAATGCCAGAGAATTATTAATAATTAAACATAATAATTTTAAGGGAACTCAGTGAGATACAGGAAAATACAGATAGACAATTCAAGGAAATCAGGAAAATTAATGATTTGAAATTCAACAAAGAGATAGATATAAAAAACCAAACAGAAATCTTGGAGCTGAAGAATTTCATGAGGGAAATAAACAATAAAATCAAGAGCCAAGGCTAGATCAAGCAGAAACAAAAAATTTCTAAATGTGAAGACAGGTCTTTTGAAATAACCAAGACAGAAAAAGAAAGAAAGAAAGAAAAAAGTCTACAGGACTTATGGGATACCATAAAGCAAACAAATATCACATTATGGTAGTTTAAGGAGAAGAGATAAGAAAGAACATGGAAAGCCTATTTAAAACAATATCTGAAAACTTCTCAAATCTTGGGAGACATATGAGCATCGAGGTTCAGGAAGTTTAAAATTTCTAAATATATTGAATTTCAAAACTTCCACCCGGGGTCACATTATAGTAAATTTGTCAAAAGTTAAAGACAAAGAGAAAATTCCAAAAACAGAAAGGGAATGCATCAAATCACACGTAAGGAAATCTCCATTAGACTAACAGATTTCTCAGCAGAAACCTTACAGGCAGACAGAAAATGATATGATATAGTCAAACAGCTGAAAGAAAAAAGACTTAGAACCAAGAATTCCATAGTCATAAAAACTATCATTCAAAAATGAATGGAGAAATAATGTTTTTTCCAGACAAACAAAAATGGAATTCATGACCACTAGACTGGCCTTACAAGAAACACTAGGGAGACCTATATCTGGAAGCAAAAGAATGATATCTACCATCATGAAAACACGTGAATGTATAAAGCTCACTGGCAGAACAGACACATAAAAAAGAAAGAAAAGGTACTCAAAATGCATCATTACAGAAAACCACCAAACCACAAAGATAAAAATAGCAGAGGAAGATAGAAACAAAAAATGTGCAAAGCCATCAGAATACAAATAACAAAATTGAAACAAAGTTCTTACCTTTTAATAATAATCTTGAATCTAAATAGATCACATTCTTCAACTAAAATATATAGATTGGCTAAATAAATTTTAAGAAAAACAAGATCCACCTCTCTGCTGCAAATCAGTAGTGATTCTATATGTGAACATGAACTAGTTCAAAAAGAAATCAAGAAAACAATCCAATTTATAATAGCAAAGAAAAAAAATACCGAGAAATAAATTTAACCACAGTAATGAAAGATCTCCACAAGAGAAACAATAAAATATTGATGAAAAAAATTGAACACAATAAAACAAAATAGAAGGATATTCCATGCTTACAGATTGAAAGAATTAATATTGTTATAATGACCAGGCTACCCAAAACAATATACAAATTCAATTCAATCCCTATCAAAATGCCAATTACATTCATC
The DNA here is from genome assembly GCF_009761245.1 of Sapajus apella. Lineage (NCBI taxonomy): Eukaryota > Metazoa > Chordata > Mammalia > Primates > Cebidae > Sapajus > Sapajus apella. Next base: position 7,086,799 of record NW_022437010.1, on the reverse strand, counting down.
ACAGAAATAGAAAAAAAAATCCTAAAATTTGTTTGGAACCACAAAATACTCGAGGTAACCAAAGCAATCTGAGCAAAAAGAGCAACGCTGGAGGGACTACACTACCTGACTTCAAAATACACTACAAAGTTATACTAACTGAAATAGTGCAGTAATGAAATAACAGACACAGACCAATGTTAAAGAATAGAGAATGCAGAAATAAATGCAAAACATTTTTTTGGGAATCTTTTGGTTTATTTTTTTTATTTTTATTTTTTTTCTAAGACTAGTCAAGTGCAGTAGTGAGAAGGGGGAAGATTAGAACAAGGAGTTCGATCTGTAACTGACTGTGAACAATCAATTGAGATAACTCACTACCTTCGGACCAGCCGCCTTTGGTTTATCTAAGATCATGTCATCTGTGAACAGATGATTTGGCTTCTTTTTGTTTGTTTGTTTTTACAACATGAGTGCATTTTATTCCTCTTGCCTAATTGCTCTGGCCAAGACTTCTAATATCGTGTTTAATAAAAGTGGTGAAAGTGGGAATTCTTATCTTTTTCCAGATCTTTAAGGAAAATCTTTTGATGTTTTCCACATTTAGTACAATGTTGGCTATGAGCTTATCATCTATAACCTTCATTGTTTTTAGATATGTTTCTTCTATAGCCACTTTTTTGAGGGTTTTTATTATAAAAGGATGTTGAGTTTTATCCAATGCTTTTTCAGTACCTATTGAAATTGTCATATGATTTCTCTTGGTTCCATTAATGTGATATATTTCAATTATTGATTTGCCTGTGTTGGGCCATCCTTGAATTCCTGGGATAAAGCCTACTTGATTATGGTGAATGATCTCTTTAATGTGCTGTTGGATTTGTTTTGCTAGTAATTTGTTGAGAATCTTTGCATCTATGCTTTTCAGTGATATTGGACAGTAGTTTTCTTTTTCATTGTGTCCTTTTCCAGTTTTGGTATCAGGGTAATGCTGGTTTTATAAAAAGCGTTTTGAAAAACATCCCTCCTCTTCAACTTTATGGGATAGGTTGAGAAGAATTGGAATTAGCTCTTCTTTAAAAGTTTGGAAGAATTAAACGTGAAGCCATCCAGTCATATAGCTTTCTTCATTGGGAGACATTTTATTACTGATCCAATCTCTTTACTTATTATTGGTCTGTTCAGGTTTTCTATTTCTTCCTTGGTAGTTTATATGGGTCCAGGAATTTATCCACTTCTTCTAGATTTGCTGATTTTTGGTGTATAGCTGTTCATAATAGTATCAAGGATGCTTTCTGTTTGTGTGGTATCAATTGTCATTTCTAATTTTATGTGGACATTTTCTCCTGTTTTTTAATTAGTGTAGCTGACTTTGTTAATTTTGTTTACCTTTTCATTTTGTTTATCTTTCATATTTTTTGTCCCAATTTTGTTTATTTCTGCCCTGATCTTTACTATCTCTTTTCTTCTCCTCCCCCCTCTCTCCACCCTAAGATGAAATCTCACTCTGTCACCCAGGCTTGAGTACAGTGGCACAATCTCAGCTCATTGCAACCTCTGCCTCCTGGGTTCAAGTGATTTTCCTGCCTCAGCCTCCTGAGCAGCTGGGACTACAGGCACACACCACTACACCTGGCTAATTTTGGTATTTTTAGTGCAGACAGGGTTTTTTCATGTTGGTCAGGCTGGTCTCGAACTCCTGACCTCAGGTGATCCACCTGCCTTGGCCTCCCAAAGTGCTGGGATTGCAGATGTAAAACCACTGTGTCCGGCCACTATTTCTTTTCTTCTGCTAATTTTGTGTTTGATTTGTTCTTGCCTTTCTAGTTCCTTGAGTTCATTGTTAGGTTGTTTACTTGATATATATATATATATTTTTTTTACTTTTTTGAGGTAGGCATTTATTACTATCCACTTCCCTCTTAATACTGCTTTGGCTGGACCCCATAGGGTTTTGGTATATTGTGTTTCTATTCTCATTTGTTTCAAGAAATTTTTAAATATTCTTCTTAATTTTTTCATTGACTTATTGATCATTCAGGAGCTTGTTGTTTAATTTCCATGTGTTTGTGTAGTTTCCAAGGTTCCTTTTGTTATAGATTTCTAGTCTTACTCCATTTGATCAGAAAAGATACTTGGTATAATATGATTTTTTTGGAAAAAATTGTTAAGACTTCTTTTGTGGCTGAAGGTATGGTCAATTCTGGAGAATGTTACACGTGCTAATGAAAAGAAAGTGTATAAGTGAAGTGTTCTGTAAATGCCAATTAGGCCTATTTTGGTTTGGTTTGTAGTTTAAATTGAATGTTTCTTTATGGATTTTCTGTCTAAATAATCTGTCCAATACTGAGAGTTAGGTGTTGAAGTTTCCTCCCTTTATTGTATTACAGTCTATCCCTCCCTTTAGATCTAATAATATTTGCTTTATATTTTTGGAAGCTCCAGTGTTGGATGTATAAATACTTAGAATTGTTATATCCTCTTGTTTAATTGACTCCTTTGTCATTATCTAGTGCCTTTCTTTGTCCTGTTTTCCTTTTTACAGTCTTTGATTTGTAGTCTATTTTGTTTGCTATAAGGATAGTTATTCCTCCTCTTTTTTGGTTTCCATTTACTTGAGATATATTTTCCCACTCCTTCACTTCCAGTGTATGCATGTGTTTATAGGTGAAATGGGTTTCTTGCAGGCAGCATATATTTAAGTCTTGTTTCTTTATTCATTCTATCACTTTACGCCTTCTAATTTGAGGCTTGAGACTATTTATATACAGAATTCTTACTGATAAGTAAGGACTTACTACTGCCATTTTGTTGCTATCGTTTTGTAACTCTTCTCTTCCTTTCTTTCTGGCTTACCATCTTTCTTTGTGGTTAGGTGATTTTCTCTGGTTGTATAATTTAACTCATTTTTTTTTTTAATTTTTAGTGAATCAATTACAGGTTTTTGCATTGTAGTTATCAGGAGGCTTACAAAGAAACATTTAATAGATATAACAAATTATTTTGAAGAAATAACAATTTATTTTAGATCACAAGGAGAAGAATAGAAACAAAGAACAAATTTAAAAATATTCTATGCTTTAACTCCATCTTCTCCACATTTAATTGTATGTTGTCCAATTTACATATTTTTTATACTGCCTATCTTTTAGCAGGTTGAGGTAGGTATTATTGTTTTTAATAGATTTCTTACTAAAGTTATGAGTAGATTGCACAACTCAATTACAGTATTAGAGTATTCTGGGTTTGTCATGTACTTAATTTTACGAGTGGGTTTTATATATTTATGTGTTTTGCTATTGTTTTTGTTTTGATTTTGCATGCTAGTATTTTTTTTTTTTTTTTTCAGTTTGAAGAGCTCTCTTTAGCATTTTTTGTTAGATGGGTCTGGTGACAAATTCACACAGCTTTTGTTTGGGAAAGACTTTTCTCCTTCATATTAGAAAAATAGTTCTGCTAGATATAATATTCTTGGATGACAGTCTTTTTTTTTTTTTTTTCCAGAAGTTTGAAAATGTCATTTGATTCCCTCTGGGCCTGTAGGATTTCCATTGAAAGATCTATTGCCAGATCAATTGGAACTCCTTTATATATTATTTGCTTCTTTTCTCTTGCTGCTTTTAAGATTCTCTACTTAACTTTTATTCTTGAGTATTTATTTTATTCTAGGGGTAGTCTTATTTGAGTTGAATCTGTTTGGTGTTTTCCGACCTTTCAGTACCTGGGCAGTTATTTTTTTCTCAAGTGTTAAAAGTTTTCTGTTACTATGCCTTTGAATAAATCTTTATTCTTTGTTCTTACTTAACTCTCTTTTGATTACCAGTAATTCTTAGATTTGTTATTTTAAGGTAATTTTCTGTATCTTGCAAATGATCTTTGTTTCTTTTCATTTTTTTCCTTCTCTGTATATTTTCAAATAGCCTATCTTCAACCTCACTGATTATTTCCTCTGCTTGAACCATTCTGCTATTGAGAGCCTCTGTTGCATTTTTTAGTTCAGCAAAGGTATTTCTCAGTTCCATAATTTTTGTTTTTTAAATTATTTAAATCTTTTTGTTACATTTCTCTGGTAAATTTCTCAATTGTTTTTCTGTGTTACCTTGGAGATTTCTGACTATTCTTAAAAATACTATTTTCTTTGGGAGGCCAAGGCACGCGGCTCACGAGGTCAGGAGTTCAAGACCAGCCAGACTAACATGGTGCAACCCTGTCTCTACTAAAAATACAAAAATTAGCCAGACGTGGTGGTATGTGCCTGTAATCCTAGCTACTCAGGAGGCTGAGGCAGGAGAATCCCTTGAACCTAGGAGGCGGAGGTTGCAGTGAGCCAAGATTATGCCACTGCACTCCAGCCTGGGTGACAGAGCAAGACTCCATCTCAAAACAAAACAAAACAGAAAACCTCTGCTATTTTCAGTTTTTGGTCTGAGAGTATACATATTGCAGTCTCATTAGGGTCAGTTACTGTTTTACGGTTTTGTTCATTTGGGGAGGTGATGGTTCCCCATTTGCTGTTGCATTTTGTGGATGTATATTTACATTTTTGGCATTGAAAAATTATTTATTTCAGTCTTCTCTGTCTAGGTTGTTTTGGGTTTTATTGGGTAAGTGTGCCTAGATACTCTTTTTAAGTTAATTAGAGGTTATCCTTTTTTCCCCCAATTATGTTGTTGCCTCTGTTTTGGCACTAAATGGTGCCTTAAGCCCAGTTGCCTCAGTTGTAGCAAACAACCAGAGTGCTGCGCATTCCAAATGGGAAAGATCTCAAAGGGGATATCCTGGTAGTGTGGGAAGGCTGGCTAGGAGTTTATGCCCAGGGACCCGTGGAACAATCCTTCCACAGTGTGGTGCTGCTGGACAACCACTTTAATTTGGAATCTCCTTCGGCCTAGTTACATAGCAGAGTTTCCGGGCCTGGGAATGGTAATACCCCCACCTTTGTCACTGGCTGTAATCAGGGATATTTCTCCTTTCAGGTACTCCTGATGCTTCCCATGAGTTGAGACAGGGACCAGTCTACTAGGGAACCCAAGCTGGTAAAGAAGCTGGTCTATTAGGAAGTTGGTAAAGAAGCTGTCCACCTCAGTCTTACTTTTCCAGTGTAGAAACTGTGAGTCAGGGAGAAATTTTTGTCATGCTTGGTGCTGTGCCAGGAAGACGTGAGGAAAGGGTGTCATGGATATGGAACTCCTCCTACTATCTGCTCAGAGTTATTTCACTTCTCTGTTGTCGTGGAAACTGTCTCATTCTGATATTTGGGTTCTGAAATATTGCTGGCAATAATCTCAGTACTGTATATTTGTTTTTGTTTTTTGTGGGGAGAATAAAACCAGCTTGCTTCTATTTTGCCATTTTGAAGTCAAAAGTCCTATTATACTATCTTGATTACTGCAGTAGTGTTATTAATCCAACTTTATTCTTTTTTTTTTTTTCAAAATTGTTTTAGCTATCCTAATTCCTTTTCCTATTTACCTGAAATATTTATTGGAATTGCAGTAAATTTAGAGATATATTTGGGGAAAATTTTCATACTTACTATGTTGAGTTTTCCAATCAATGAATATTGTGTATCTTTACTTTTATCTAGATTTTTGATTTCTTTCACCTGTGTTTCATAGTTTTCAGCATATACATCCTGTTCATGTTTTGTTAGATTTATACTTGAGTATTTAATCTTCTGTGAATAATCATAAATGCTGCTTTTTAAACATCCAGTTTCAAATTATAATTGCTAGTGTATAGAAATGATTGATTTTTGTGCATATTTTTAAAAAAAATATTTTAAGTGACTTTTCTTTATAGACTGTTTCTAAAGCATTCTACTTTATGTTCATGGAAATTATACTCCTTTCACCTTGAGATTTTATGGGTTGGTGAAGTATATAATTAAATTTTGTAATTATTATAATATGTGCAGTTGGCAGAAACAGGTTTGGGAACAAACCCAATCAACTCTTGGTAAGCATACAAATCAAATAGGGAGAGCAAAAGTATATCAGTGTATCACAGCAGACTTCTGGGCTATAGGGATTCAGCATGGTCATGAACAAATAGAGTAAGTAGAAGGTCAGTCAATTAATCTGGAGAGTCAGCTAAGCGAAGGTCATTTAAGAGAGCTTCAACTGAAAGGTCTACACACAGAGACAAGAAGGCAATAGAAAGGCCCAGTTTCTGTGATGGCAGTTAAACATAAACCTAATGCTATATCTTGAGAACATAAGAAACATATTTGATACTCATCACAATATATCTACTTAAGGAACATTTATAAAGCAGGAAAAAGAACTATTACTATCACACTTTTGAAAAATATTTAATGATGGTGGGAAAGATCTTAATAATAATACTAAGTAAAAAAATTTAGGATACAAAATGTTATATACAATACAATATTGTCCCCAATTATACAAAAAAAGTATTTTTATAAGAAAGATAACAAAATGCATCAAAATGTTTACAATAATTATGTATGGCTGTTGGGATATGGTTGGCATTTATTTACTTGGTTTTGCTGTTTTCACATTTTTACAGCTTTTACAATGGCTGTGAGTTATTTTTACAATCAGAAGAAGGTTATTTTTAAAAGAAGAGGAATTCTTTTTTCTATACTTTATTTGCCTCATTCAGATGTCTGACAACAATATCCTCATTGTTCTCTTGAGTTGTAATAAAAAGTCATTTCAGGATTTTGGCATTTCCCACCAATTCTCTACGCCTTTTAAGGAACCAAGCAAGGTGTAGTGGTTTCAGCCATTTGATAAATTACATTAAGTATGACAACCATAACTGTACGGGCTTTGCAAAGTTATTTATTTAATAAATCATTACTTTAAGGAACCACAAGCAGAGGTCAGGGCCAACTGCATGTTTGTTCCCTTCACAGTCATCCAAGCCTTCAGTTTAGCTAAGGTCACAAGCCCCATGTGGAGCATTAAACCAGAAACCATTAAATACAATTATTTCACTCTTTCTCCTCATTTCCTTTCATAGGCTAACCTTAGAGTTTGTTGGCAGGTGCAGAGTTATACATAAAATTCCAGATCAATAGCTGGAGAATTTAAAAAGAAGGTGCAAAACATCACACAGAATCTAAGACTATTCTCTCTCCTGGTTAGTGGCTCTTTTCTTTGTCAGTTTTCTTAGGTGAATGGTTCTTAACCTTCCCTGGATCATAATATTCTCAGTCATTTTATGTAGACATCCAAATTTCCCTAAATTCTTACATCAACAAATCCATTCTCTCCCCCAGATCTGTTACCAATGCACTGGATTTATTACAGAAAAGCGTTTCATGTTGGTCCCCCACGGGTGGCTTTAGCTCAGGCTCCACCTTCTCTTACCTTCCCTATGCCAGTTGCCTCCAAAGTGGGCTCCCTGTCCCTAGTCTCCTGAGTAGCACCCATCTTCTACACCAATATGCTGCATCCATTTTCCTGAAAACAAAAGTGTTCATGGCCTCCATCTCTTGAAGCTATTCTTGATGAAGCCCTTCCTTTATTTTCTGTGGCTAAGGGAATGTGGTGGTGTTCTATCGACTTACAATATCACAGCCAGGAAGAGGAGGTCAAAGAATAGAAGACAATTTCACATTCTAAGTGAGCATGTCTTTCTTTTTATTCTCCCCTTTAGGGCAATGATAGTTTGCTTGGGCTGTGTTTCAAATAAGAGAATCATTTGCAGGGAGTCATTATGTGTCTCTCCAAGGATCACTTTTCCTGAGGCAGAGCCATCGATCTACTCAGGGATCAGACTCTGAAAAGTGAGCCACAGTGATGTGGGCCACATCTATGAACACACAAGGGAGCCCCAGGAGCCAGGTGGTAAGAAGCATCATAAAGGGGGTTGGAGGAGGGTAAGCTCTCGAAGAGAAGAGTGGAGAGATGCTCACGTTTTAACAGTGGTTCTCCGACCTGGCAGCACATCAGAATCACCTGGGAACTTTGAGAAATCCCCACACCCAGGCCCACCCAACGCTATCAAATCAGTCTCTGAGGTGGGACGAGGTACCTGATTTCCTTTAAATCTCCAAGGTGATGGCACTGTGTGGAAGGTTTGAGAGCCAGTGACTTAGAAGATTTGGGTTTGCCAGGAAGGTTTCTGGATGGAGCCTGGGTGCTGATCCTTTTACCCCAATTGGTTAGAGTGGCAGATGAAGCTCCACCCATCTAGTGCTGAATCTTCTGGAGATTTATTTGTAAAAGCTACCCACTATTCCTCTCCCCATTTGGCAAAAGCATTTTCATCCATTTTCTCTTTGACACCCATTACATTTTTTAAAATTATCTAGTTCTATGCTAGACAGTGTATAGCAAGTCCAGCTTGCTCTGTCACTAGTGAACTAGATGCCAGGCCTCAGTCCTTTTCCAGAGAAGCAGGAAAAGTTAGAATAGGCCATCTTCAAGTTACCTTCATGTCTTTAGTTTTAGAATTTAGTCCTCTATAACTCGATCGCTAGTTTTCTGAGGCTGTTCAGAGCTGCCTCTGCCCACTTCCTTCTGGTTGATCTGTAACCACAGCTGCCTGCCTCATGGCGCCTACTTCCTGCTGGGCGTCCACAGGGCTGGGGTGCTGGGCAGGGAGGGAAAGTGAGGATGGAAAACCAGGATAACCAGCAGCTCTAAATCCCCTAAGGGTGTCATTCGTTTTTGAGGAACTGGCCAGCCCTCTACACAGCAGCTGAGGTTTCAACTCCCCCACCCTGCTGGAGGCTGTAAGGCAGGGTGTGATCAGCCTTCACTGGAGAACATGAAATAGCAGGAAATGTCACCTACAAAGGCACATTAATCACATTAGCTTGGAAAGCTATCAACTGGATTCAAAGTCACATGTGTGAACATGGTATTTCTAGGCAGCCTGTTTCCACAGCCCTGCTGCCCATGCCTTTTGTTTTAGAAGACAAGCCTTTGCAGCTCACTGCTGCTGGAAGGAAGACTCACATGATCACATGTTGTGCACACACGCATGCACATTCATAGTAAAACCAGTGAGCTTAATTCTTTTGGCTAGACTGAAGTCAAGTTTCTGAAAATATAAAATGGTTGTATTTCTGGGCCAGTGCTGACGCTGGAGGTGGCATGTTGATGAGGCCAGGAAGTTATTCTATTTTCTGGTGAGGGAATACTTGCCTTGTTCTTTTTTTGTTCCTATAAAAAATGAAGCCATTATGCACATTTAAAAAATTACATTTGGGCTTTGTGGCAATACAAGAAATATGTAGATATTGGTCCCTGCCCCTGATTCCTGACACAGAGCTCCTAAAACTCTTGCAATTTCCTGAGTAACAAGGGTGCTAGGAGACTATTTTGTCCTAATATTTGGTCTCTGATCCAGTTCCTAGCCCAGAGCTCTTAAATGCCCTGGAATTTTCTGGTTGATAGGAGCATCTTTCATTCTAACGTGGTGGCTCTTGGTGGACTCCTGCATGGAGTTTATCACTAGAAAGACCAAGCCATTATGAGAAGCTTGGAACTTTCAGCCTCACTCTCCGTCCTCTGGGTAGAGGAGTGGGGCTGACGATTTAGTCAAAAATTGATCATGCCTATGTCATGAAAGATCTATGTTATAGATTTTTATATGTCTATAAAAATCCCTCAAGTGTAGGGTTCCAGATTGATGAATGCATCCACGTGCTGGGGGTGGTACATCTCAGCTCCATGGAGACAGAAGCTCCTGTGCTTGGGACCCTTTCCAACCTTCCCCTCTGTGTCTCTTTATCTGGTCGTGTACGTGTATCCTTTGTAACATTATTTATAATAAACCTGCAGGTGAACATAAATGAGTATTTCTTTGACTTCTGCAAACTGTTCTAGCAGATGATCAAAACTGAGGAGGGGGTTATGGGAACCTCTTGTTTGTAACCAAGTCAGACAGAAGTTGTGGGTAACCTAGAGACCATCACTTATGATTGATGTCTGAAGTGGGGTGAGGAGTCTGCAGGTACTGAACACTTAACCTGTGGGATCTGTGCTAATCCCAGATAGATCGTGTCAGAATTGGATTGAATGATTGAACAGCCAGCTGGTGTCTGAAGAGAATTAGAGAACTGGTTGAGGTGGGAAAACCCCACACACAATTGGTTACAGAAGTGTTCTGTGTTAAGTGTGAATATAAGGAAGGAAACAGGAGTGTTTCTTACAGGCTTACATTTAAGGGATTATTTTTCTCGAAAATGATATTGAAGTCAGCACTGTCTGGGAAAGTCTGGAACATAAAGTGCTTCTGAGCCAGGATCTTTTGTATCATGAAAGTGATGCACTCTTTTTGGGGGGCAGCTACTTTTAGATGAGGGTCTTAGGGGAGACTTTATTTTAGAGCCATTTGTGGGCACGTACGTGAACTTGACTTTCATGTCTCTGACTGGGCAGGAACAGCTCCTTGCTAGGGAGCTACTGAAGGAGCCTCAAGGAAAAGCAAAGTTGAAAGCTCTATGGCTACATCAAAGAAGTGGGGAGGACGCACAGCCTTCTCCCTTCTGGGAGACAAGGGCACCAGAGGCCTCCTTGCATTTCAACAATTCATATCTATTTCATGAGGATTAAGAGGGCATTTTGCCCATGGGGGATGCTAAAAATATGCTTGTAGGAAGAAAGAAAAAAGGGGGCAAGGGAAGATGTGATAAAAGGAAAAAGAGAGAAAGGGATAATTCAAAGTGCTTGAAATAAAAATTTTGGTTAGCTCAAAAAAGAAGTAAAATAGAATATCTAGAGAGCAACAGCACGAAAGAGAAAACAAGCAAATATTCCTGGATGTTTCTTTCTCACCGTATCACCCTGAGTACGTTATTTAACCATTCTGATTTCCAGTATCCTTATCTGTAAAATGAGTCTCTCTTTACAGGAATTTTGTGAGGATCAACAAACCAAAAAGCTCTGTTGATTCATACTGATGCTAACGCCAAACACCATGCACACTTACCAAAGCCCAGGAACTTTTCTCAGAGCTTCACATGAAAATGATCTCATCTAGTCTTCAAAACAAAACTGTGAAGGAAGTTCCTTCCTCATTTGAAAGAGAAGACTGAGGCCCAGCCCCTCAGCTCAACCAACAGGTGGCATGCTTGGATTTGAACCTTGCTAGTTGCTCTTGCTCCTGGGTCTGTGTTGGGTCCCTCTCTTCCTCACCATTCTATGTTGCAGTAGCTCCTTTTTATTTTTTATTTTTTAAGAACGAGTCTCACTCCATTGCCCAGGCTGGAGTGCAGTGGCGCAATCTAGACTCATTGCAACCTCCACCTCCTTGGTTCAAGTGATTCTAGTGCCTCAGCCTTCTGAGTAGCTGGGATTACAGGTGCATGCCGCCATATCTGGCTAATTTTTGTATTTTTAGTAGAGATGGGGTTTTATCATGTTGTCCAGGCTGGTCCTGAATTCCTGACCTTAAGTGATCCGCCTGCCCTGGCCTCCCAAAATACCTTCTATTTTGACTATTTCACAGGTGAGGTGCTAATTCTGACAATTCAAAAGAAGTTTGGTTGGCTAAAGTGGGCTCTGTGCAATTTGGGAAGTATCACTGGATTTGACTTCTCCAGGCTCAGTTCATTGTTAGCAAACATAATTGAGACACACGGAGACCTTGTGATCCAGCCTGAGAACTGCAAACATTAAATCCAGAAATGTATTTCAAAGTTCAAATTTTACATTAGTGAAACAAGGAAATGTAAGTGTCATAGCACAATGTCAGACTTCCAAGAATGAATGCTTTTATTGGTGGGGAAAATTGGCCTTTTGGGTCATCTTACTTTAGCTCTTCAAGGAAGCACAACTATATAAAACTGACCTTATGTTGTGATATTGAACAGCTTGGCTATGGAATATTTTAAACCAATGTTTAAAAATAATCCCATACAACGGGAACTGATGCAATCCTAAGGGGAAAGAAAGCTTAGAGGAGTGTCTGGCTTCCTCTTGGTTTGGAACAGACAGGCAGATCTTGTCTACTCTGGTGGGTTTTCTAGCCTTAGGACATTATGCAAATGGACCAGGACTATCTATCCTGAGAGGGAAAGTGGTTCACTGGAAACTCTTGGCAATTGCAGATTCTTCCAGATGCCTGTCTGAGAATGATTTTCTTACATTGAGAATTTCCTTCCAATTGGGCACAGATGACAGAAGTCTGGACTTGTTTGGAAATATGATCCTATCAGTTCTCAGATATTTTTAGAATATCTACCCAACCCCAGCCTTTCAGCACCCTTACAATGATCATACTGATTTTATACTTGTACGTTTCAGGAAGTTAAAAATAGAAAGGACTTGAAACCCTTATTGTGAAATTTGATGTTTATTCTCCTAACTTGGGTTAACATGGATTCTGACGAGAACAATTAAAAGTGAATAGTTTAACCATTTTTAGAAGAGTATTCATTTATTAGACATGCTGCTAAACGTGTCTGATCTCACAGAGATTTATTACTCTTTCTCTGTATTCCTCTTTCTCACGCACACATTCACTTACAAGTTCAGACTATCATTTTTTTTTTTTTTTTGCCATTTTCTTGCTGTTGCCTTGCAATCCTAATAAAATACTTTCTTAGGCAGAATTTCTCTGGAATCAATGTTGAGCTGAGAACTGACTTGGACATGAATCATGATAATGTATCTTACTGTTTACATAGCAATGAAGATTATCAGGATGAATGGAGAGGAGCCAACCACCCTTTCTATTCATCACAAAGTCATTCAGCCCTGTTATTTCTCATGCTGAGAGATTTATTGGTAATTATTGCTGCAAATAAGTTGTCTTGAAAGGAGCAAAAACTTTCAGGAATTGAGGTGTTTCTGAACAAGAGAAAACAGATATGCCATTAACTCTGATACTGAATTATATAGAAGAAATGCAAAAGGCTCATAAGCACTTAGAAAAACAGTAATCAGTGTGTGCTGATTATCTCAGCCACAGTGTACCTTTTCTTTCCACCACACATTTCCAGGGTAATTTGCAGTATATTTTCATGTTTAACATTGGGAAAAAGTGTGTTGTGGGTGGTGGGGACATGTGTTAGCATATTTTAAGATGGTTGATTTGGGCTTTTTTTTTTTTTAACCTAATAAATCCAGTTCATGTGCACACACCACTCATGTTTGCTGCTTTCGAAGTAAATTTCATTTTAATTCCTCCAATCAGTGGAAACATTTGAAAAAAATAACATGAAAGCTTTGAGCCCAGGAGAGTTTTTTTTTTTAATTGATCTTAGGTCATTGAGTAGATAATAGGGACACACTTGCTAATGAAGATGAGACATCGACTGTCCAATATGGTCATCCACCAAATGTCTGGCTCAGAATCAAGACACAGACCCTACCATCTCCCCGGCAGACCTGTAGCAACCCAGATGGTGTTCTTGGACTATTTTATAAATGTTTAATTCATAGAAGTCTACTAATGATCTATTATTTGATACTAGTGGCCAACCTTGGAATTTGGTGTGTAATTTCTGCAGGCCACAATGAATAATTTCTGACAGAGGTTGTTGTGTTGAAGGAGAAAGGGCAAAGGAAATATTTCAGAACAATTAGTCGGTTAAGTTACTTGGCTGCCATTTTGAGATTGAGAAATAATTTCTTAAATTTCTCTGTCCCATTCCCTCTTTGTGACTTAAAAAACCTCCCAATAGCCAGAGAATAAAGACAAAGAGCAAGAGGACTCCTTGCAAGTGCTCCCCCAGATCAATTTATCAATTTGTAAATTAGTAGGAGGCATTTGTGCTTTGCACAATCCGCTCAACCTGAGGTTGAGAAACAGGGACCAGATGTTGAGCCAGGGTTTGCGCTCAAGTGCTTAGCTGTCTGGATGTGCACCTTCCGTTGAGTCCAATAGCAGTCTACCTGGGGGGGTGATCAAGTTGACTGCTCAATCTTGAAATCGATTTGAGAATTTATTGGAAAGACCATGGACAAATACACTTCCTCTGAGAAGCTGATCCTGTACAGTGGGTTGGAAAGACACAACTGGAATGTCATTTTCCATGATCTGACCATTTTATACACCTTCCACCATGAATGGGAATTTTTAAAAGTCATCGGCTACTTCCAACTGCACAACTATGCAAAGGCCTTGCTGCCAGCACTGAGTATAGGTGTGAGTGTCCAAATAGCGGTATTCTAATCCCATATCTGCCACTAATTCACCTCGATACTTGGCCAATCTCTGATTGTCTTTGGCCTCGTTTCCTCAGCTGTAAAAATGAGGAGCCTGGACTAGAAAGTTCTGCTGTTGCTCTATGCTTCCAGCATTTCCTACCTTCTATTACATAAGCCAAGAATTCTTGACAAAAGCCCAGTGCTCCGGCTCCCCTATTTCCAGCAGCTTGTTTGCCTTTCCATTGGAAAGCTTTGGCTTTTAAGCTTGAAGCAGCATACCAAATCATAATACTGCTGGATCATCCAAATTCTCCATCTCTCCTTACTGCCTGCAGAAAACAAACTTCCTCCATTGTCACATAAAGTCCCATGAACTGACAACCCCACCCCTAGCTTTCCAACCTTATCTTTATTCTTTGTTCCTCCAGGCTGACCTGCTCGTGTTGCCCCAAGCACATTACAACATCGCTGTCTCTGCCTCTTTGATTTCACTACTCTCTGATCCGAGTTATCTTTTTTTCTCTTCTTTTCTCAACCCTGTAAGGCAGCACTCTGGGACTCAGCCCCACCTCGGCTTCAGTAGAGCTGCTGCTGACTTCTAATCCATTGATTTATAATCCAATTCCAACTTTTATTCAAGCAAAAAGATTCAAGACAAAAGTTAGTTTGGAATTCATAAATAACAATGATCACGGACGAGCACCAGCGATTGGCTCTTTCCCAGGAACTCTACGTGAGAAGCCAGAAGATAGTTGATGGTTCCCAGAATCTAGTGCAAAAATCATGAGAAACCTTTGGGAAGATGAAATAGAGTGGCTCCAGGTGCGGTGGCAAAACATAGAGTGAGAGAGGGCCTGGTATTGAGGAGTGGATTTTGAGAAAACTTTCTAGCTATCTCTCTCCACCTCCTGCCCTCCCACTCACCCACGTGACTACTCATGCTTCTATGGGGAAATGGATGGTAAGGAAAACAGCAGCAGCATCTTAGAGCCAGCCAAAAGCAAGAGGTGAAAATTACGGAAGGCCCAGAGACTGGCTGAATAAAGCCTGAAGGAGTAACAACAGTGACAGGATCAGGAGGATCCTGAGAATTCTTTTTTCTCTTCATCCTGGATACCATTCCTCGCTTTGCAGTTGCATTCCACGGAGCAGATCTCAGAAGACAGATCTACCTAGCCGGAGGTTTCCTTGTGGCAAACAAGTGGGGAGGAGTTGATGAATCCAATTGTGAGGCCAGAAGATCCTTCCAACACCATGTACTCGCTACTCATTCTGAAATTCGAATGTATTTAGAATTAGAAGTATTTACTTAGGGGTATGGGCGTTTTTTTAAAAATCAGATTTATTGAGGTATAATGTATATACAATTTACTTGTTTTCATTGTTCAGCTAAGTCAGTTGTGACAAGTGGGTGTATTAGTGTAGCTACCATTAAAATCAAGACACAACAATTTTTTCAGTTCAAAAATTTCACTAATGACCCCTTACAGAATTCCGCTACCAATACCCCACCCGACTACTTTTCCTCAGAAAGACAGATCTGTTCTCTATCATCATCACTTTGCCTTTTCTACAATTTTATATAAATAGAATCATATGGTAGAGAAAGAAGTAGCTTCTTTCACTGTGTGATGCATTTGAGATTCATCACGGCATTGAATATACCAGTTTGTTCCTGTATATTGCTGAGGGGTATTGCATTCCATGAATATCCCCAAAAGTGCTTAGTCATTCACTGGTTGATGGACATTGGAGTTGCTTATAGTTTTTGACTGTTACCAATAAAGCTACTATAAGCACTTATGTATAATGTTTTCTTTTTCTTCAGTAAATACTTAGAAGTAGGATTGCTGGGTCATATGGAAAATGTATGTTTGATTGTATTAGAAAGTGCTAAACTGTTTTTCTAAAGTGACTGTACCATATTGCAGTCCCAACAGCAATGTTTTAGAGTTCCTGTTGCTCCATATCCTAGTCAATACTTGGTAAGGTCAGTTTTATTTATTTTTTTTAACGTTAGACATTCCAGTAGTATGTATTAGGATCATATTGTTTCTACTTACATTTGTTTAATAACTAAAGATATTGTGCATCTTTTTGTGTTTTTTCTTTTTTGCCATCATATATTTTATTTGGTAAAATTTCTGTTCAAATATTTTTCTATATTTTATTGGGTTGTTTGTCTTATTTTTGAGTTCTAAGAATTCTTTCTATATTCTAAATATAAGTACTTTATAATGTGTATGTTATTCAAACAGTTTCTCCCAGTCTGTGGCATGCATTTTTATTTTCTTAACAATATAAGTTTTTTATTTTGATGAAGTCCAATTTTTTCTTTTATGTTTATACTGTTTTGGGGCCATATCTAAGAAATATTTGCCTAATTTAAGTTTACAAAGATTTTCCCCTATATTGTTTTCTAGAAATTTTATAGTTTTAGATTTTATATTTAGGTATTTGACCCATTTTAAATTAATATTTTTATATGGTGTGTGATAAGTGTTGAAACTCATATTTTTCTATATGAATATCCAGTTATTACAGCACCATTTGTTGAAAAAAAAACAAAACCCTGTTCTTTCCCTATTGAAATACCTTGGCAGCTTTGTGTATGGTCTATTTCTAGACTTTCTATTTTGTTCCAATAGTCCATATGTTTATCCTTACACAATGACCAAATTGTCTTGATTATTGCAGCTTTGTATTAAGTCTTAAAGTTAGGCAGTGTAAGTATCTCAACTTTGTTCTTTTTCAAAATTGCTTTGACTCTCTGAGCTAGATTTTTTATCTGTCATATAAATTTTAGAAGCAGTTTGTTAATTTATATCTTAAAATTTTTGAAATTTTGATAGAAATTACATTCAATCTGTAGGTCAATTTGCATGGAAATTGATATCGTAACAACATTGAAGTCTTCCAATGCATGAACATGGTGTAGCTCTCCATTTAAATTAGGTCTTTAATTTCATCGGTAATTTTTTTTTTATAGTTTTCAGTGTATAGGTTTTTGATCTCTTTTGTCAAATTTAGTCCTAAATATTTCATGTTTTGGATGCTACTGGAAATGCATTTTGAAAATTTTAATTTCTAATTTTTTGTTGCTAGAAGATAGGACACGCAGGCAGGTAAGCATAAAGGACTGACATTTTTAATGTTTGAAATAACTGACTGCAGAGGGTCTAGAGCATGTATTCTTTTATTTTATTTTTTATTGCATTTTAGGTTTTGGGGTACGTGTGAAGAACATGCAAGATTGGTGCATAGGTACACAGATGGCAGTGTGATTTGCTGCCTTCCTCCCCCTCACCTATATCTGGCATTTCTCCCCATGCTATCTCTCCCCAACTCCCCACCCCCACCGTCCCTCCCCTATTTCCCCTCAACAGACCCCAGTGTGTAGTGCTCCCCTCCCTGTGTCCATGTGTTCTCATTGTTCAACACCCGCCTATGAGTGAGAACATGCGGTGTTTGATTTTCTGCTCTTGTGTCAGTTTGCTGAGAATGATGGTTTCCAGGTTCATCCATGTGCCTACAAAGGACACGAACTCATTGTTTTTGATGGCTGCATAATATTCCATGGTGTATATGTGCCACATTTTCCCTGTCCCAGTCTATCATCGATGGGCATTTGGGTTGGTTCCAGGTCTTTGCTATTGTAAACAGTGTAGAGCATGTATTCTCAATAGGAATAATATTGTTCCCAAGAGGATGAAAAAGTCATACTCTTTTAGAATCTAAAGTGTAGATATATATTTACACAAGCCAGTATATATAATTATATCTGCCATATTGAAATTTTATACAACGGAGTAATTATAAAAAATTGTTAAAAAGACTCCTTGAGAAGCAATAATTTAAAAACAATTAAGAAACACTAGATTAGGTGTTGCTCATAGCTTTTGGGATATATGATGCTAAAAGAATACAAGTACTTTTTTGGCAGTTAATCTCCTTAATTTCTTATATGTTGATCACATTCTGGCTTAGTAATAGATTTAAATAAGACCTAAGTCAAGACCACGTGATTTCAGAAAAGGTCAGTTAATACAAATTATAAACAAATTTTAAATGTTGAGCAGCAGGAATTTTAGGTTGGTGTATGCTGGATTTTGTTATATTCCTTTAAAGAATGTTGGACTATGTTCTTCCTACAGTTACATGACTTGAAGATCAGGTTGATCCTTTTGAGTCTTGCTTTTCAGGCTTATAAGGGTAGAGCAGCCTTGACTCTAAAGTTAATAGCCTCACTACTAAGGTGTGGCCCTTCTAAGGACTCTCTCTATCCAATGCCCTCTGTAGTATGAGATCTGGTGGAATTGCAGACTCTCCTCAGCTCTGTGAGAACTCCAGGAATTGTTTAACCTGTTGCTTCTCAGTGGTTCTTTTTCTGGTGTTGTGGATTTTCCTTCCATGTACACTCAGATCACAATCTGGCCAAAGACACCAGGGGACTCCTCTGTTCTCATAAAGCCTCACTCCATGTAGCTGCCTCTGCTCCAGGCATCCACCCAGCCAAGTCTAGGTGCTTCTGCTTTCTCAGGCTCTGATCTCTATCTCCTCACTAGGTGAGACTGGGCTTTGTTGGGTTTCCCTCCCTACAGTGTAGCCCAGAAACTGCTGCCAGGTAGTAAGCTGGTACAATTGCAGGGCTCACTTCATTTGCCTTTGTTCTCACTGGAGTCATAGTCTTGTGTTGCCTGTTGTTCAAAGTCTGAAAACAGTTGTTGAATAGATTTTGTTTTCAAATTTTCTAATTATTTATGGTAGGAGGGCAATTACCAACGTTGAAAGAACCAAGGAAATATGAGCTCAGAGGAAAAGATAATGACACATTTAAAGAGTGCAAATACCATAAAGAAACACAATACACTGAACAAATTATACCAGACAAATAAGAATTAATTGACCAAAAAGGAAAAAAAAAACAATTAAATAAGCTTTTACATAGCTTCAAGTAGTCAAGAAAGGATATTCAAACCATGAAGGTAGAATAATAATTTGAGAAGAAGGAATTGAAGTTATTGGGTTTGAAAAAAACAATTTGGCTGCTTTGGGAAGTATTGCAGACCAGATATGTGGAAAAACCCCCCATGGAAAGCATCTAGATGCTGGATATATTTTTAAATGTTTTAAAATACAATACTGAATTCATAAGTGAGTAAGTCTAGCCTATACTCCCTGTCTCCCTCAACAAATAGAGTTGAAACAAGTATAGTCAATGAAGCTGGAAATGAAGGCTTCCCTCATTAGGATGTAATCTTTGTGAAGCAGGGATTTCTGATTATTTTATTTCCTGATAAAGCACAGCCCCTGGAGCAAAGCCTGGGACAAGGTAAGTGCTGAGTACATATATGTTAAATGAATGGATGAGTGAATGAAGGACTATCCTGGAGCAAATGGTTATCCAAGGTCTTAGAACTTTGAGTGTGAATAGCTTGTCAAATAGGGAGTAGACGAGGCCTGGGAAACTGGAAGTGTTGTAGGAACTGCCCACCTCACCTCTTCTTATGAAGCCACCTTTCAAAGTGTCCATGTTCTTAGTGAATCATAAGCTTTAAAAAAAAAAAAATCTGGCCAGGCACAGTCACTCACTCCTGTAATCCCAACACTTTGGGAAGCTGAGGCAGGTGGATCACCTGAGATCAGGTGTTCGAGACCAGCCTGACCAACATGGAGAAATCCCCTTCTCCACTAAAAATGCAAAATTAACCAAGTGTGGTGGTGCATGCTTGTAATCCCAGCTACTCGGGAGGCTGAGGCAGGAGAATTGCTTGAACCCGAGAGGCAGAGGTTGTGGTGAGCCGGGATCATGCCCAGTCTGGGCAATAAGAAAAAAAAAATCCACTTGCCTTAGACAAAAGAGTCATTTAGGAAACATTTGTCTCCAGCATGAAGACAGAAGGGATAAAACCAAGTCATAATCCCCTGAGAATTTGCAACCACTGGTCTCTTTTCTTGCTTCTGGTGTTGAATTTAGGCTTTCTGAATGGTCAGAGAAACATTAATCTTAAGTAAAAATAAAATGGTTCCAAGTTGTAGCAATCTAAGACATCCAGCAGAATCAAATACAGATTCTCTTTGGTGGAACCTTCCTAGAGTTGGGTCCCTCAGGTCTCCTACAGATTAAATTCAGCCAAATAAGAGTTCACAATTAAAAATATATACATATACAAAAATCATGAGGAAGCAGGCTTCTCTGAATAAGAGTCAGAGGGAACAATCCAAAATAGATTTAGACTCCAAAAGCTTCAGATCCTGGGATTATCTGAAACAAAGCAGAAAATAATTTAATTAAAAATAAAAGATCAGATCAAAAATGAACAAGAAAAAAAATAGACTGTTACATATAGTCAGATCCATCTGAGAAAGAAGCAAATAAAGATTCTAAATGTGAAGGCAAAGAACTACAAATTTAGTATTTTACATGCAGCTAAACAATTTTAATATAAGAATGAATAGATATTCTCAATCGCACAAGTCTTCATAATTTGTAACGTACAATGCAATTCTGTAAAGAAGTATCCCAGCAAAGTAAAGAAATAAACCCATGAGGAAGCACTGAGATCTAGAAAGAAAGGGTGAGTAAATAACTTAGAAAAACGATATCATTTAGGATATATTGGATTAAATGAAATGTATTATTAGAATTAATTTTACCTGAAGTTTTTGTCTTCTTGTCTGCTTTAAATTTTAATGTAAAACAAATGCTGCTACCAGAAAATGCAATATGACAAAACCAGAAAGAAATGTGAGGGTTAATATGGAAAAGATAAAACTATCACTATTTCCAGATGATCTTCATAGAAAATCAACCAGGCTCAATAAACAAACGATCAGCATATTTAGAAAGTTCATCAAGGCAGCTGAATACAAGGTCAATTTACACATACACTTTACCAGAAATAATCACCTAAAATATTTACTAGAAAACAAGAGACATTTACAACAGCAACAAGATGACAAAATATCCAGGAATTAATCTAATGAACAGGGTAAAGCAAAAACCTTATGCAAAAAATATTTTTAACTTTATTAAAGAACATGCCATAAGACCTATAAACAGAGAGAGAGTTTCAGCAAATCCAGGCAACAGATTTTGATGGTGGTGATTTAGCTGGTGCTGAAAAGTAATTTGATTCTGGACATATTTTGACAGTAGGGCCCACAGAATTTCCTGATAGATAGGATGTGAAGCTTGAGAAAACAACAACAAAAAAAAAGCTAAGAAAGGACCCAAGATTTTTGCTTTGAACAACAGAAAGAATGTACTTGTCTTTTAGGGGGAAGGCTGTGCAGAGTTGGTTGGAAAGGGATTGGAAGTTTGCTCATGGACATGTTAAGTTTGAGATATCTGTTGAACATCAATCAAAATGGGGTGAAGGTGAAGATGCAGTGTGATATACGAGCCTAGAATTCAGGAGAGAGGTACAGGCTAGAGATGCAAACAAGAAAGTCATCAATGAGTAAATGGCGTTCGAGCCATGAGGCTGGCTGGCCTTTCAAAGGGAGTGAATACAGATAGAAAAGGTGACTAAGGATTGAGCTTTGAGCTCTCCAACATGGCCAGAGAGGGAGGAGGAAAAAGAGAGTGAAACACTGAATGAATGTGTTTCATGGAGGAGAGTGGGAACAATCATTTGAAATGACAGGTTAAGGAGAATAAAGACTGAACATTGACCATTGGATACAGCAATGTGGAGGTCATTGGTGAATTGAAAAGGAACAATGTACACTAGCAGATTCTGTCAGCTTTACTTTCAAAGGGTACTTGGTTGGGGCAAAACCACGCTTCAAGGGAGAATGAAAGGAGAGAAATTGGAAACAGCACTATAGACAATGCTTGGAGAAGTTTTGATGCAGAAAAAGAAGGGAAGTGGGGTATCAGGAGGGAGAAGGAGGGTCAAAATGGGTTGTTGTAGATAATAAAGAAGAACTGACAATACTCTTGTGTGATGAGTTAAATTTAGCAGAGGCAAAAGCTGATAATGGAGGAGAGAGGCAGCATTGGGTAGACAAGGAAGGTGGGATTGAGGGTTAGATGGAGAGGTTGCCCTTGGTGGGAACACGGAAAACTCACTTGTATGAATAAGAGAGATTTAAAGGACATAGACTCAGATGCAGGCAAGCTGATGGATGTAGGGTTGCAGAGTGTAGACATTCTCACAGTATTGCTTCTCTTTTCTCTGTGAAGTAGAAATCATGGTATGAGGAAGAAATAGGGGAGGGAATTTTGAGGAGAGAGCAGAAGGTATGTCTTCTAGACAAGTGGAAAAGTGTCTTACCTCATATCATACACACTAATAAATTAACTGGATTAAAAGTTTTGCTGTGAAAACCATTCTCACAACTGGTGCAAGAAAATGTAAGAGAAAACTTTAGTCACTTTGGGGCAAGTATATATTTCTTAAGTAAGATCTCAAAAGCACCAGCGTTAAGGGGAAAAATGAATAGATTTGATGCAAAACTCCTTTGAAGACTTATACAGGCTGAGTAGCCTTATCCAAAATGTTTGGGACCAGAAGAGTTTCAGATTTTGAATTTTTTTGAATTTTGGAATGTTTGCGTATAATGATATCTTGGGAATGGGACCAAAGTTTAAACAAAAAATTCATATATATTTTGCACATTTATAATACATATATAGGCTGAAGGTAATTTTATACATGATTTTAAATAATTTTGTGCATAAAACAAAGTGTGTCTACATTGACATATCAGAACACAAAGGCGTGACTATCTCGGCCACCTCTGTGGACAATCTGTAGTTGTTTGGTATCACCAGGATTCCTGACTGACTGTATGCAATGCCAATATGCAATCATTCTCTTACAGTTACGGACATACCATGATTACGGTGAGAGAATAATGTACAAGTGGGACAGTAGCATCACCAGACACCTGGGACAACTGTTAACAGCAACAGCAAGCCGCCTTTCAGTCTCCACCTCTGATGCCTTGCTTGGATTAAAAGGTCACTGTAACTTTATTTTTTTAGGTGAGGGAAACATTAGAGGCATTGAGGGACCAGGAAGTGGGTCCTCTAGGGATGGGGAGGCATTCTGCTAGGTGATCTTTCTAAATGTTTCCTCCAGAGTCATCTGCTTTGTTATCTGCGGGTTTTGCCTTAGAAATCTCTTTTCTATTTCACTGGAGCATCATTATCAATGTTAAGATCTTCGATATCCACCTCTTTCAGCTTACTAATGGACTCTGAAGGCATATTTTTACCATATGTAAGGAAGTCAGACATCTTTTTTTTTCTCACTTGACATACAGAATCCTTCAAAGACACCACCTTGTTCATCATGATCATCAAACACAGTTACAGACCAGAGGTTGCACCAGGCATGCACGACTGTATTTTTAGTCTCTGTTTCTTATGCATTGGCAATGACATATATGACATTCTTCATGTTAAACTCCTTTTAAAAACCCTCCACAACCATGCCTCCCTTCACCGCCGCTAGCATGCTGTTCAAGAAAGCGTTTTTGTAGTCACTTTTTATTATCTATGGATTTCCTGGTCACATGGCTGAATTAATGACGTCATATTTGGAGGGAAGGACACAGCATAAGCATGATTTTATTGAGAATTTCAGCTGGACGATGAGCAGAACAGTTGTCAAAGGAAAAACGCAGTTTTGCAGTCAATCCAGTCCAGCTTCCCTGCAGTGAGCACAAGCCACAGGTATAAAACGTTTGTGAAATGAATTAAAAACTATGCCCCAGGTGATCCATGTATTTTTGTTAGCATAAACATTGGACTGGTAAGAAATTCACTCCTTGAAAACAGCATGAATACAAGTCTGCCCATCACAGTGCGTTTACACTTATGTGTGCCTGCTGCATTAGCACATCCCAGCCTCGTTATTCTGTCCTTGGCATCCTTTATTCCTGCCTCATCAGCGTGAGTCCATGTCTTTCTGGGGCAATAACACCAAAATAATGATGTTTCATCAGTGTTATAGACTTTTTCTGGCATCAGATTTTCATCAGCGATGATTCTGACAAATTTGTCAATGAATTTCTCCACTACTTTGTGATCAGCAGATGCTTTATCACCACAAATCTTTAAACATGTAATGCCACATCTCTTCTTAAATTTCTGCAGCCAGCCTGTTGAATATTCACACTTCCCTTCAATTTTCAGTTTATTGTGATGGATCTTTGCTTCATAATCAGCATACCATTAAGTGGCATGTGTTCACTGGGATGCTGACAGATCAACTCTTTCAACACATGATCAAGACCTTTGTGTTTAGCTTTACGCGGTGTTTTTCTATTTTATCATTAACTTCAGCTTATTACTGCTAGCATAGCATGGCATTAGTTTTATCCTTCTATTTCTTTAGATCACATATTGCAGTCGTTCCAACACCATACTCCTCTGTAAGATGTTTCACACACCATTGTCCAACAGTTTGACTTTCTGTGCCATAAACATAAATACTTTCTCTTTTTTTAAAAATCACTGTTACCCACAGGGGTATCTGCAGGCCTTTTTGACATTTTCAGCAATATCTTTATCCCACAGAGTAGAGAATACACACACAGACACACACACACACACCCACACAGAGTAAAGTAATGCACATAGGCCTTGGCCTCCTGTGGGGCATTGAGGGGAGCCTGCAGTCGGCATGTCTGGCCTGGATCAGTGCTATTTTATTACTGTTTGTGAGTGTTTTTGCGTGGGGAATCTGGGGGTCTGCTGAAAAGATAGGTGGCAGGTAAAGGCCTGGGAGGGTCTTTTTTCCCTTGGGGTCACAGAATAAACCAGGTGTCATGCACCTGTGTTTCAGCTGTGACACATCACTTGAGGTTGGGCATAGAAATTTTCACTTGTGGTGTCACATCGGTGCTCAAAAAGTTTCAGATTTTGGATCATTTCAGATTTCCGATTTTCAGACTAGAGATGCTCAACCTATTTACTGTTGTCTTTCCTTAACACTTGTTTTCTTTCCAGCACACACTCCAAATAATCTCCTGTCCCTGCCCCTTCATCAAGCCTGACATCATGAAGGTCAGCAATGCCCCCCCAGGGACAAATCTCAAGGGCAATTCTCTGCCCTGATTTACCTTCCCTGATAAGAGCTTCCAGTACAGTGGGGCAGGTGCTTCTGTGCAGACACTCCCTCCACCTGGCTCTTGGAATCCCACTGCCTCTTGGCTTTTCCTTTACATCCTTAGCTGCCTTGGCTGGATCCTCCTCCCCTGCTTCGGACCTCAGAATAGTGAAGACTTCCTAGTGGTAAGTCCTCAGACTCTTCCTCCAGGGTCACTCACTTTGTAAGGGATCTCCTAGTTTTATGATTTCACAAATATTATCTGCACACTAATGACTCCCAAACATTTGATTCTGGCCACAGCCTCCTCCTTGGATTCCAGGCTTCTGTATACACTCACCTCTTTAACATCTCCATTTCTATCACTATCAGGCATCCCAAACTTAAACTCTTTAAAATCAAATTTCTTACTCCTCTCTCAAACCTGCCCCTTCCTGAGTGTTGCACATTTTATTATTGTTAACCTTGACTCCTCATCTTCCTCCCTCCAGTTCATATTTAATCCATCAGCTCTGCTGTCAACGTCCATCAGGACATGACCACTTCTGAATTTATCCACCACTCTCACCTTGACCCAGGCCATGTTGCATCTCTCTGCTCATGCGGATTACTGCCTCACCTGCTGTCTCACCTGCCATCCCACATCCATACGCCTCACTCCCTTCTTCTCTGTTTCCAAATACTTTAAGTACACAAATGATGTCATATCATTCTCCCACTGAAACCCTCCAGTGGATTCCCAGCATTCTTAAAACAAAATCCAGCATCCTTACCTTGGCCTCTAGGGTTGCACATGATGTGGCTCTTGATCTCATTTCTTGCTCTTCACCCCTTTGTCTTCCACCCTTTGGGCCTTCTGGCCTTTTTGCTCCTCTGGGAGCAATTGCTGAACTCAGGGCTGAATGAGCCCATGGCTCTCTGCTTCAATGTCAAGTCCATGAGCAAGGTTTCCTGACCCATTGCCCTATTTAAATAGCACCTCCTGTTAAATCTCTCTTCCTTTTTGTCTTGCTTTATTTCTCTTTATAGCTCTTATCATTGCCTTGGGGGGGTGTGTATCCTTTTTTTGGCCAATATCTGTCACTAGATTATACATTTCATGATAATAAAGCCATCTTCTGTTTTCTTCACCACTGCAGATTTATTGAATGCTAAAATGAATGAGTGAATTCAAATGATGATAGCATTGCAGATAGATCATATAAACATTGTGTTAAGTGAAAAATTAAGAAATATAAGGAAAATTGTAATGCAATACTCATTATGTAAGTTATAAGCACAAGCTTCAAGGAAATTCAACGAGGAAAGGAAAGTCTTTTCAACAAATGATGGTAGAACAACTGGATAAGTACATGGAAAGTTAAATGAACTTCAGCCCTTATTTGTATTATACGTAACTATACATGGGTGCTAGGTTTAAACATGAAAGTCTGAATTATAAATCTCCTAGAAACAAATATAGGAAATTATATTCATGAGCTTAGGAGAATTTAGGCAAAGATTTCCTGGCTAGTAACAAAAGAAAATACTAATTATACATGAACAAACAAAAACAACCCCTGATACAACAGACTTTATGAAAATTTACAATGTCTGGCTTATCAAAAGACACCAATAAGAAAAGGTAATACTGGGAGAAAATGGACTGGGAGAAAATATTTACTGTACCTAAATCTAAAATATGTGAAGAACTTCTAAAAATCAACAATAAAAATATAAGCAATGCAACTGTAAATGGGAAAAGGATCTAGACTCTTTATTAAAGAAGAAATAAGTAACAAATAAGTACCTGAAAAGATACTCAATATCAAAAGTTGTCAGAGAACTTAGTGAGATATTCTTCTAGACCCCAAGAATGAAATGTGTAATAGTGTGAACACTGTGGAGTGCAGTTTTCCAGTTTCCTATGAAGTTAAACATATACCTTCCTAGTGAATCAGCATTTACCCAAAAGAAAGGGTAACCCATGCCCACAATAAAGGCTTGTGCAGAGACATTCAGAGCAGCATTACCCAGGATAGCCAAAAAGTGCCGCCAACCCAACTTCATCAACTGTTGATGGATAAAGTACGTTCGTTCACACAATGGAATACTGCTCTGCCACAAAAAAAGAATGAACTACACGGACAACTTCAAAAGGTTATATTAAAAGAAAGAAGGCAGACGTAAAAGGCTGTATGGTTCCAGTTCAGCAAGAGACGAAATGCACGTAGAAATCTGAACAGTGGGTGCCTCTGGAGGGTGGGAGTTGACTGAAAGGTGGCACAGGGGACTGTCCAGGACATGAAAGTGTTCTGTACCTTGGTTGGGATGGTGGTTATACTGGTATAGACCTCTGTCAAAACACGTCGAACTGTACGTTAAGACCCCTATATTTAATGAAAGAAACATATTCTTACAAAAACACTTACATGTAGAACAAGCCTGTATTAGAATCATTTTTATTTTCAGGGATCATTGCCTATCTAAGGACGTATAGTAAGTACTTTTGAACGAGCCGTTTCTGGGGGACGGGATTATATGAGGATGGCATATAAAACATACTGTAAAATAACGAAAGAACTCAGAAACGGATGAAGACAGCATGTCATGAAATGAGGAGAGCGACTCTATGCAAAATTTGCACTGGAGATGAGAAAGGAAAGAACACGGGCAGGCAGGGAGAAAGGGAGGAAGATGGCAAGACAAGAAAGAAGGTGGGGAGGAGGTGGGGAGGCAGGGGAGGGAAAATGGAAAAGGAGGTGTGTGGTGCGGACAAGTCAACGAAAGGAGGGAGGAAGAGAGAAAGGAGAGAGAAGGAACAAGAGAGATAATTAACTGAATGCTCTCCGGAGATTGCCTTTTCTTTCATTCTATTTGTCCTCTCCACTTAACCAGATCATAAGCCCTTGGGAGGGAGGCACTATTTTTTTATAAGTCCTTGCACCTGCCAGTGGGCAGAACTTGTTGGCTGACGGGTTGGTTAACAGGCAGCAAGAGACTGCATATCAAATGCCAGGTGTGCATTTTGCAGCACAGAGAGCCCTTGCATCCAGATTCCAGACAGGAAAATCCTGGTAGAATTTTATTGGAAACACTTTAAAGGCTGGGGCCTTTGTGATTTCATGAGCGGGCTCCCACAGGCCCCAGGGGGCTTTTTAAATAGTGGGAGGGGCCTCCAGCTGCCTCAGTCTCTTCCTGCAGGGGCATGGGGTGCTGATTTTAGCACACATGGTGTCCCTATTTTTTCTTTAGCAGGACTCAGTGTGAACCGAGCCACCACCTGGCTCTTTCCTTCAGTGGGTCTCACCCAGGCAGGAAGCTCCCTATGCTGGGACAGTCACAGTTGTCCCTGGATTCTGGCAGCTCTACGCTCCCATTCTGCACCCATGAATTAGCTTTGCTCACTCCTGCTACGGTTCAGTTCGGCTCAGTAGTCACTTAGTGAGCCCCTTCCAGATGCAGAGCCAGGCTGAGGGCTGGAGCACAGGATGACTGAGTCACGGCTCTGCACTCGAGGGGCTTGAGTGTAGAGTGGAAGACACAAGCAGACAGAACTGGGAAAGGAGGCAGCAAACACAAAAAGAGCCACCGGGGCTGGGAATCAGGTACTAGGCCCAGGCTGTGGCTCCAGGAAAGACTTCCCAGAGATGATGCCTGAGCTGCATCTCAAAGCTCCTGCAACTTTAAATTGGGCTGCTCTTTCTCCCTGGAAATCCCAAGACTCACAGAAGAGAGATTCCAACAAGGGTCAGCCGTGCTTCTGGAAGGCTCTGCTCCTGGCTGCCAACTCTGTGCGGGTATCATAAGGACTCACATGATAGGGGAGAGCGTTGTTTCCAACATACTCCAGATCTCACTACAAGCCCAGCATATGCTACCAGGAGCCACAAGAACAAAAGGGTTTCAAGTTACAGCTCCAGTTCCTACTAGCTGGGTGACCGTGGCAACTTAGTCGGCTCTGTCTGCATGATTTTCCCCATGTCTAAAGTGAGATCAGTGACAGCCTCCTCGAAGATGGTCACGAGGATTAAGTGGGTAATGGTTGTCCAGCTCACAGCCCGAGGCTGGCGCCTGGTGTGCCGTAACCACCATCTTCCTGTCTTCCTCTTCCTCCTTGGGGGCAGCAGTTTTCCAGCTGTGCTTCATGGAAACCACAATTGCAGTTGGTTTGCTTGCTGGCAATCACAGGGTATCTGCAAAAGGAACTAGGCTTCCACATCTTGGTGAAAGTAGAATTTTCATCTTTTAAGCATCTGTGCAGACATTATTTATGAACCCAATTTCTCTTTTTATTCCATCTGCAAATTACATTCTTATCATCATCCTGTAGAGGTAAATTTATTCCCAAACAAAATCACAGATTACCAAAAATAAAAAAGTATAAGTACTATCATCCGTGGATAGGGAATCTATTACATTTGCCTTACAATGACACAGATACATGTAATGAGAATGAGAGAGAGGGGACAGATGATATTATGTCTCCCAAACCTCTGTCTCAGCTACTGCTACCTTGATACTTATTCACATCAACCTCACCTTAATATCTCTCAGTTGAAATGCTTTCTAAAACCCTGACTCTATGATTCCAAAATATAAAAACACTAGATATTCCAGCTCTAAGTTACTCACAGAAAACCAATTCGCTGAAAGTCAATTCATCTAAGGATACATTTCCATAATCACCAATTCATCAAATTTTCCAACTTATAAAATATGTATTCCTTTCAGTTGGTTATGAAGTTCATAGCAATTCATTCAGATGCACAGCCAGGCCCAAGAGAGCCATGGGAAGTCAGGACTGCAGGGATCTGGGGCCTCAGGTCCTCCTTTGCTTTTCATAGTCCTCCTCTGTCTGCCTACAGAACCAACTATCCCCCAACTTAATAGCTTGAAAGAACAACAAATATTTATTATCTCCCATGATTTCTGTGGGTCGGGAGTTCAGGGGCAGATTAGCTGAGTGGTTCTGGCTTGGAGTCTCTTGTAAGGTTACAGTTAAGGTGACTTGTCATTTGAGACTGGATCTGGAACATCTACCTCCAGATGGGTACTCATCGGCTGTGGGCAGGAGGCCTCGGCTCCTTCCCATGTGCTCCTCCCCTAGGCCTGCTTGAGTGTCCTCCCAACATGGCGTCTTGCTCTCCCAGTGCAAGTGATCCGAAAGAGCCGGGGGAACTGCTATGTGATTTCTGCACTATCCTCTTGGTTACACAAGTCATCCCTATCCAGCATGGAAGAGGATGACACTAGGAAGGGAAGACCCAAAGGTAGAACTCATTGGAGTTTGGCAACCAAACTGCCCCTCTTTGACCCTCAGACTCCTCCTTCTCTGTCTCTTAGTCTTCTCTCTGCCATTCCAAATCGATTGCTAGAAATTTTATAACAAAACTAAAACAGGCTGGGCACGGTGGCTTACGCCTGTAATCCTTTGGGAGGCTGAGGTGGGTGGATCACCTGAGGTCAGGAGTTCAAGACCAGCCTGACTAACATGGTAAAACCCCATCTCTACTAAAAGTACAAAAATTAGGTTGACATAGTGGCTGGCACCTGTAATCCCAGCTACTTGTGAGACTGAGGCAGCAGAATTGCTAGAACCCAGGAGGCAGATGTTGCAGTGAGCCAAGATCATACCATTGCACTCCAGCCTGGGAGACAGAGTGAGACTCTGTCTCAAAACAAAACAAAACAGAAACAAAAACAAAAATAAAACAAATGTTTTTGGAGGATAAATTAGTCAATTCAGTAAAACTAGAGAAAGTTTTTTAAAAGGCTAAAATGTAGGTAAGGCAGAAAATAGCTTTACCAAGGACTAAGAAGAAATTAGTAAAAATTAAAAACATCCCATGCCAAGCATTGAAATATTGCACAAGGCAAATATATTTAAATTCACTGAGTATGGCCAGAAAGCCTCTTCCTTCAAACAGACTTTTTGTAAGTCGGTACAGTGGGCATTCCAAGAACGTATCCTTTTGCAAGTGGGCTTTTAGAGAACTGGCCTGCTGCATAAAATCCTCCCTTTTGGGCTGTGAAATCTATATTGGCTGCCATGTACCTTTTTCAGGCTCCTGTCAGGGAACGTGGGGGTGCCGTGGGTGCACCACCTCTCCAGGCAGGCTTCAGCTCCTGACATCCCTAATCCTCAGATCTGCTGCCTCAGGTCCCCTTGGATGAAGCAGTCTGCATTGGTGGGTTCCCTGGATAATGTCAAAGCTGCAGCTCTGACACAGGCATTGGATGACCCTTCTTCCCACAGAGGCTGGAGAGGCTGCGTGACCTGTCACACAGGCCACATGACCTGTCACACAGGCCACACAACAAAGGACCGAGTGAGGATTCAGACCTCTTGGTGTCTGATTCCCAGTCGCATCTGGCTGTCTCATCCCCTCCGCTTCTGACTCTTAGTGGGAGCATCGCCTCCGCAAACCTTCAGTCACCTGTTGCACCTCAGCCATGGAATTCCAGACACTTCATCCCCTGAGGGGCTGTGCGACTCCCAGTAGGGGCTCGTGGTGGGCCTGCCTTGGAGAGACCCTTTCCCACATTCCTCCCTGGGCCTACAGTCCCCAGGCCTGTGCCTACCTGTCCAGATGTAGTTATCAGGGGTGCCCTGGAGCCCTCGGGGGCCAGCCAATGGCCCAGGGAGTGACACATGGCACATTCCTCCCCTGTGCTGGGAAGGCCTCCTCGAGGTTGCACATGAGCATGATCTCTGAGAGGACAGAGAATGAATCATTTCACAGAACTTTCAAGCCACCTGAGAGGAAAAAGAAAGAAAATCCTTTTCAACCTGCTCCCTTTCCTCCCTCTCCTTATCTACCTGTCTTCTTCTCTTCATCTCTCTCTTTCTACTTTTCTTCCTCTGGCTCCCCATCTTGCCACCTCGAAGTCCCCTGCGTGTCTCTCTGTGTGGCTCTGTCTCTTTTGCTGTTTCTCCTGTGTCTCTGTCCCTCTTGACAGAGGTTTTCCATTGAGGTTGGAGACTAGGCTAACTTCCTCTGGGTCCCTGACTCATTGCCTGGAAGCAGGGACCACCAGCAGGTGGTAGCTGGAGAAAGAGGAGATCATAGGAGTGACAGAAAACTGCCCAGAGTTGTTTC
The DNA here is from genome assembly GCF_009761245.1 of Sapajus apella. NCBI lineage: Eukaryota > Metazoa > Chordata > Mammalia > Primates > Cebidae > Sapajus > Sapajus apella. Next base: position 7,054,594 of record NW_022437010.1, on the reverse strand, counting down.
AGGGGCAGACCTACTTCAGCCATCAATAGAATTGGGCGGCATCCTTGGATTCATGGGCCATCGCTGGGCTGACGTTTAAGGTCATCCAGAGTGGAGAGAAGGGACTGTGAGCATAATGCTGAAAGGCTGAAGGAACTCACCTGCTGTCCTACCTGTCTGGCAGAAACCACAAGCACTGGGTCTGATTTTCTAACAGGCTTGGTTGCCCTACAGAAGGGGACAGGGCTTCACTAACGCCACTGCCAGGAGGCGTGGATGGTCATGGTGTGGGTAGGTGGCAACCCAGCAGCCACTCTTTGTTCACTGCCTGGAGAAATGGGCAGGGGAAACCCAGATGTCCCAGGAGCATGTCTCAGGCAGCCAGTACCACTGCCCAGGGCTCTGTAGCCAGGGGGTGCTGGGGGGCACTTGCCCCATGCTCCTTTTGAACCTTGCTTCAAAAGGAGGGGTGCAGCCCCCTGGGTGTCCTTGGAAATCACAGGTGTATCACAGGAACAAATAAGAGCAGCTAGATCAAACCAGTGCCCATGCCTCAATGACAAATCATGAGCACTACATTTTTATGAAAAATAGATCACCTAAAAATATTTTTCCTATTCGTAAAGCCTTATTTTTTCCCTCAAAGTACAACTGTCTTTTCTGTAATACCCTGACAGTGTATTTTAAGTTACAGCAAGTATTTTGAATAAGACCGTCATCAAATTTCCACTCTGGAGGTTATTTCTAGAATTTGTCCCCTGCTTTTATAAAGATAGCTCATTTCTTCCTGAAGTGACTCTGGCTCCTTTTCATTTCTCTCTTTCTCTCTCTCCTTTTAAAGGGAGAGCAACTATTTAGCTCATTATCCCTATTTCTGCACAATCAGGAAGGGCCCACCACACTTTTGCTTTAGAGTGATGTATTTCGTGGTGATGACGGATACTGGGATTGACCAGAGAGCAGAGAGAGATGAAGTGCTGTGAGAAATCTCAGCAGTTGAGGAAGTGATCTGCAGAGGACGAGGTAGAATTAACCAAGCAAGGCTTTCAAACTCAGTGGCCTGGGATCCGTCATGGGGCCAAAGCTGTCTCAGGCTAAAACGGTAGAGCAGCACATTTTCTTCTGAGTCTTGCCAGCCCCCTTCCCCACCACAGCCTCCGATTTTGGCATTCCTTGCTTGCTTTATTCCTGAAGAGATATTGAATAGCTACCATTTATATATGGTCAGGGCTTTCAAAAATATATTTTAAAAACAAGGTGCTGGTCCTTATATTGTGATAAAATGCTTCTGCTGAGGTCTGTTCTTGCAGAAGCACTGGGATCTTTGCTGTAGATAGCTCATATTTGAGTGGAACGACAGGTCGGCATGCAGGGGTACCCCTTTACGACAGGGGTGAAGGAAAGCCTCACCTTTTCCTGCATGGTAGCAGGAACGCAGGATAAAACCCTCTGCATTCTTGGAGGGAGGAGGTCCAGGCATCAGCCCCCGTGTTGGTATTGAATTCAATGTTCCCATGTGATGAGTCCATTGGTAGGAGAAAGTTAATTTAATTTGACTGGACTGCACATCAATGCCATTGATGTGACAGAATATGCCATTAGGAAAACCACACTGCAAGAGTGAATGAGGCATCACGCCAACCCCCAGGAGTTGTCCAGACAAGTAGATAAAGCTTGTGCGTGGGGAAGATACAAGATATACAATTGTAGGTGCCATAAGTAAGGCTCAGAGGATTGTGAGGACTTAGGGCAAAGGCAAAGGACAAAGGGAAGGAGCAATAAGAGCAGTTTTAAGGAGGAGGTGGTTTTTGCCTTGAGAGCTGCATAGCATTCAATGGCCAGAGGGCCAGGTTATGGATGACCTTGAACGCCAGGCTATGGAGTTTGGCTCTATCTAATAGAGTAAGAGGAGGGATGCCAATTGCACTGTTCGTGCGCCACAACTCTCCTTTCCCTGTACCCACCACCTCCAACACAAAGCCAAGAAACACCAGTGATCAATTGTTGCACTTTTTCCTGACCTGACTGTGGCCTCAGAACCCAGATGTTTTTCAATATAAAAAAGCAAAAGAGCCAAATATCTTGAGGTAGCCACGGAGGTGCCTGCCTGCAAGCAAACCTTTTGCAGAAACCTCCTGGCAGCTGCACCTCTGGATCCATCAGGGTGTTCGGGCCTGGCCCCACTTCTGTCAGCTGCCTCCAGCCAACACTGAACCTGGCACAATCTCACGGCAGTCCTGAGAGAGTCCCAGGCAGATGGATAGCAAGTCCTCGAGCTAGAGCTGTCCGTATGGAGAATCGCCCAGAGAGCAAGAATGGCCCACTAATAAAATTCAAGATGCAAGAGATTCTAGGGGATAGACATCTAGAGCCAAAAACATCTGGGTTCTGAGGACACAGGCCGGGAAAAAGTGCAACAATTGATCACTGGTGTTTCTTGGCTTTGTGTAGGAGGTGGTGGGTACAGGGAAAGGAGAGTTGTGGCGCACGAACAGTGCAATTGGCATTCTTCTCTTACTCTATTAGATGGAGCCAAACTCCATAGTTTGGCGGTCAGGGTCATCCATAACTTTTCCTCTGGCCATGGAATGCTATGCAGCTCTTAATTAATTGTGTCACATTTAAGACTAAATCTTTTGCCATTTCTGTTCTGGAAAAGTCTGAGCTTAAAAGTTTTAAGTCTAAGCTTTTGCATTTCTGTTCTTGAAAATGGGAAGCAATGGACATTTGGGTGGCACAGGGATGAAAGGCTTAGTGCTATCCATCAGCAGTGTGAGCAAAATGCATTTGACCAGTGACCACAAGTGACATCTGCCACATGTGACATCTGCCCCATGTGACTGCCATCTCTCCTATCAGCATGGAAAAAAAATGATAACAAAATTTCACAGCTGTCTATCCCCTAGGATCTCTTGCGCCTCAAATTTTATTTGTGGGGCATTCTTGCCCTCTGGGAGATTCTCCTTATGGACAGCTTTGGCTCAAGGACTTGCCATCCGTCTGCCTGCGACTCACTCAGGACTACCATGAGATTTGGAGCTCCTCCTGTCCCCTGCTCCTTCCCTCTCAGCTTCTCCTGCTTCCACCTCCTTACCCTTCACGAGTGTCTCTCTCCTAGAATCTCTTGCACCTTGAATTTTATTTCAGTGCCTGCTTCTTGCCCAATGAGGACACATGCCCATTACCAATTTATTGTGTCACATTTAAGTCTAAAACTTTTGCTATTTCTGTTCTTGAAAATGGGAAACCATAGACATTTGGGGGGTGAAGTGCTTAGTGGTATCCAACAGCAGTGTGAGCAAAACACATTTGACCAGAGTCAGGGAGGTGAATTAGGGTTATTTCTGTAATTCAGACCTGGACAAGAGTGGTGGCAGTGGGACTGGAAGAGAGGAGTGGCCACAAGTGACATAGCCACGTCTGCCTCATCTGGCTGCTACCTCTCCTATCAGCACGGAAAAAATGATGAACAGTGGAGTTTTTCAAGGAAATAACACTGACGTGGAGGTCAGGAAGCCTGGGCTTGGCTCCAGCATTAACCAGCTGTGCACCCCAGGAAATGACAGCAGCTCTCTGAACTCAGCTTCCACCACCTGGAAACAGACAGGGAGGGGTGGGGTGAGCTGATCTGGCAATTCACTCCTGTTCTCATATGCAGCCCTGCTTTTAACATAACACAAAGTTTGCCATTTTGGTCATTTTTAGGGGTACAGTTAAGTGGCATTAGGAAAATTATATTGCAAGAGTGAATGAGGCATCACCCAACCCTCAGGAGCTGTCCAGGGAAGGCGCTAAAGCTTGTGCAGGGGGAAGATACGAGACATAGAAGCGTGATTGGATGCCGCAGTATCCAGTAGGTGGATGTTACGCAACCATCACCAACATCCATTTCAGGACGTTTTCATCTTCCCAAATGCAAACTCTGGCCCCATGAAACACCACCTCCCCATTTCTGCTCCTTCCCCAGCAGCTCCTGGCAATTCCCATGCTACTTTCTGTTTTTATGATTTTGACTACTCTAGTACTACGTGTAGGTGGAATCAGACAGTATTTATCCTTTTGTGTCTAGCTGATTTCACTGAGCATAATGTTCCTCTATGGTGCAGCATGTGTCAGAATTTCCTTCCTTTTCAAGGCTCAATAATATTTCATTGTATGGATGACTACATTTTGTTTATCTATTCATCATTAATAGGCACTTGGGTTTCTTCTACCATTTGGCTATTGGGAATAATGCTGTCATAAACGTGGAGGTATAATTATCTCTTCCAGATCCTGCTTTTGATTCTTCGGGGTGTATACCCACAAGTGGGACTGCTGGGTCACACGGTAGCTTGCTCTTTTTTTCAGCACGGCCTTCCCAAGCTTCCCAAAGAGCAGCCACACAGCCACTGTAAGTGAATCCAGGAACCAGTAACTGTCCAGTAGTGGCTGACATATCACGATCTATTTCACAAATTCACCCAGATTCAGCCTCATATCATATCCTTCTATAAAAGTGATGCTTTACACTACATTCCAGTTTAAGGAACATTTTGCCCTGCAGAGTCCAAAAAGCCCCCGCTTCTCCTGTGGCTCGCCCGGGCTGGGCTGTGATGGCAGTGCCCAGTTGGACAAGTACCCAGAACAGGGAGGCATTTAAGATCCTGTCCAGCTCTGACACTCTCTCACTTAAAGCAACACCCTCCGAGGGATTCTTCATTTTAAACAAAGACGAAGTGAGCGAAGGACTCTTGTTGCCGAGCCAGGAGGCGTGAGTCACTAGCGATGGGAATTTCAGGCATCTGCGGTTGGAAATGGAGGGGAGCATTTCTGGAGCTGAAATGTCGCAGAGGCACAGCCCCGGGTGGGTCTGGCACAAAGCAGTGTTATATGGAGAGGCCCGGCAGCACTCCCTGGGCTTGTTTCCCAGCTCCTGCAGCTCTTGGGGGGTTCTAGAAGATTGTCCAGACTATGACTCATTCATGTGTTACTGTAATAGAGAAAGAAGTAGGTGGCACTGTGGCATGGATTTCATGGAGCATTAGTGAGGAATCTGTGTCCACTCAAGCAGATTTTTCGCTGTCTGAATGTGAGGATTCTCCTTTGGGCTGTTTATGGGCAGGGTGGGAGGGATATCACAGAGGCACTGCCATGGGCCTCTGGAGGCTTTTTACGATTCTGTAGTGGCCATGCTGGGAAGACGCCCTGAGAAGACACTGTGACTGTCCATGTGACAACAACAGCGGAGGCGAAAGCCATCGGAAATTCCTCCAAATCCATTTAGCCAAGGCTGCCGCTGCCATGCCCCATCCAGGTGAGCCTTTGGCCAGAGCTGGCTATGGACTGGTTGATATTTCCCTGCTCTTCATGTCCCTTACAGTCTGCAATGGAAACGCCAATGGGGAGTGAGGAGACAGAAGAGAACACAAAGGCAGACAGGAAAGGCTGAGAGGATTCTCCCATCAGACAAATAGTCCTGGGATGCGTGAACTGTCCCTTTAACCTAAGCATATTCCCTTGAGAGAGAGAAGTGGAGCCGAAGGTCTAAATTCACGTCACTATAAGTTCCATTTATATCTTCATGGGGTGTGATGAGAACGGTAATGTCAACGCTCTTGAGACATCTGCCCACAGGTGCCCTCATGCTGAAGCTTTCCCTCCCAGCTCCCACTTCAGGAATGAAGGGTTTCTTCCCGCAGCTGCAGCAAGTGTCAGCAGTGGACAGTCTTCAGCGGCCAGCTCTCTGCTGGAAATACCCCAGATGAACAGAACCAGTCTGACTAAGCTGCCCTGCCCTTCCTGTTGCAGGCTGCACACCACCAACCCCCCCCTCCAACACACTGATGTAGAAGTTAACTTGCAAGTGTAGAGAGATGGAATTTGGACCAGAAATGACTGACCTAGGGTTCTAGCTGACAAGTACCAGTAGTGGCCATGGGGTGAGGGGTACGTGCCACAGTCTTGAGGGACACCGTGGGTAGCAGCAGGAGAGGCAGTGGTGACAGAGGCCAGCACGGCAAGACCCTGGTCTGGAAACACCTCCAGTGATGCCAGAGCAGGATGATGGGCAGGCGCCCTTCTCCTCCACTGTCATGACACAGATGAGACCTGGAATGTGTGTGCGACCCCACAGGGAGCCAGGATCGGGAACACTTGAATTCGCTAAGTTACCCCCAAACGGACAGAGAAACCTTGAACCGAAAGAGAAATTACTTAATTGCCTAAAAATCGCTAAATTTATTTTTGCACACCTGAGGCTTGTGAACGATCCGAACTTCAGACCTGCTCCACAGTGTTTGCAGTTTGATCAACTCTTTCCTGCTGTTCATTGCAACAGCATGGGACTAGAATAGAAGGCCAAGACGAGGCCCACAGACACAGCTCAGTAAGCCTCCAGCTCTCCAACAAAATCTTACCTGCAAGGGTGTGGCAGCCATGGAAATGCCTTGTTCAAATCTCCCTGCAAGAGAAGCTTCTGTGGGGAACACTGCTGACTACGGCCTCCAGCTGCTAAGCCTTGGATCCATCATGGTGGCCAAGCCAGGTTCCCACCTCCCCAGGCTACCCAGAGAGGTTGCCAGAGCCAGGACTCTGGGGGATTCCTCTTCCGGGCAACTTTGGCTCAGGGACTCCCAGTGGCCCAACTGGGACCCTCAGGGATGCTGTGACATCTGAGGCTCCTCCTGACCATCCTTCTTCCCTCTCTCTTCTCACAGGGGTCAGACCTGCACTGCAGTCTGAGGGTCCTCCCCACCTTCCTATGCTCCCTCCCTTTTGTCACCCAGTGTCTCCTCCAATCAACCTCTGGCATGTCTACTCTAGTCCTAGCATCTGCTTCTCAGAGCACCTGAACGGACAAGGGAAAGGAATACATTCCCCTGGAAAGAAAAAGAGATGGTTTTGGGAGGCTGAGGTAGTGGGATCACGAGGTCAAGAGATCGAGACCATCCTGGCCAACATGGTGAAACCCCGTCTCTACTAAAAATACAAAAAAATTAGCTGGGTGTGGTGGCATGTGCCTATAGTCCCAGCTACTCAGGAGGCTGAGGCAGGAGAATTGCTTGAACCTGGGAGGCGGAGGTTGCAGTGTGCCGAGGTTGCGCCACTGCACTCCAGCCTGGCACCTGGTGATGGAGTGAGACTCTCTCAAAAAAAAAGAAAAAAAAAAAAAGAAAGAAAGAAAAGAAAACGAGAGATTGCCTGAGGATCTGGACTCAGAAACAGGCTTTGCTGGAGAGAGGCAGGGATCAGAGTATAACATGCCATCTCGTGTTTGAAGCCAGCCTTGGCCCAGCTCCCTGCACTCCTGCTTGGATTCTGAAGCCAGAGGATGTGACAAAAACTTTCATCAAACTTTGTGACACCCTAGGGGGTGCCCCTCCACCAGACTGTAATCCAAAGCAGGGGGCTTTTCTCCAATTTGAACAAGAGGCCAGCTTGGAATCCCTAAGATCTCTAGGTGTTCCCAGTGGGGGCTCCCTCCCAGGCCTGCAGCAGCCTTGAGAGGCAGAGCAGCTGCCTGCAGGAGGGACGTGTGTGGAACAGCACTGGAGCGTCACCTGTAACATCAGAACCAACTGAATGCTTGCTCACTTGGTGGTTGCTGTTTCATTTTCTCTAATGACACCCCTCCAACTTAATACCATGGTTATATTCCATGTAGGTTTTGCCACCCTGACCAGACCGTAAGCAACTTATGTCAGGGATTATATTTTCTGTGTTTTCATCCATTTCTAGGGACATAGTAGAGATTCAGGGTATCCTGGTTGGTCATTGGTGTTTACATAATTGTCCAAATTTTATTTTTTATTTGTATTTATTTATTTTTTGAGACGGAGTCTTACTTTGTCATCCAGGCTGGAGTGCAGTGGCGTGATCTTGGCTCACTGCAACCTCCACTGGGTTCAAGTGATTCTCCTGCCTCAGCCTCCCGAGTAGCTGGGACTACAGGTGACGGCTTGGATTATAGGCATGTGTCACCAAGTACCACCAATTTTTGTTTTTTTAGTAGAGACAGGTTTCACCATGTTGGCTAGGCTGGTCTTGAACTCCTGATCTTAGGTGATTTGCCCACTTTGGCCTTGTAGAGTGCTGGGATTACAGGTGTGAGCTACTGTGCCCAGCCTCAAATTTTATTTTAGACCTTCAACTTTTTATAGTTTCATGTGCAAGAACACTCTATCAATACTACTTGAGGATGATTATTTTCCAGTTGCTATTCCTCTTGATATGAAAGCTATGATGAGCAAGAAATTCAGAGATATAAACAAAAATTGTTTTTTCAAAAGATGAATTTATCAAGTCACAATGACATACCAGGCATAGTAATGGGCTTTGCAGGGGGAGTGATGACACAAAGATGAGTAAGACACAATTCCTGTCATGCACTCATATGGCCTTATGGGGAGGGACAGGCATAAATCAATAAGTCTGATACAATAGGATAAGAGCTATGGAGTCTGGGGTCTAAGGAGTGCTGACGGCACAGGAAAGAGGGTGACTAACTTTACCATGAAATGCTCAGGAAAACTCTGGATGGGATTAGTAATTGAACTGGCTCTTGCAGGCTGAGTAGGCGTTTGCCAGTTGACAACAGGGTGTAGGGGAGGATGTCCAAGAAGAGGAAAGGAGGGCTATACAAGTGCAGAGAGGCAAGGAAGTCACAACCTTCCCCAAATATGCTGGAAGGTGAGACACTTAGGGCACGGCCAGCAAAGCAGTGAAGCAGCGCAGCTCTAGGTCTTCAAGGCCCTTCAACACCACCCTTGGGAACCCAAACTTTGTCCTCGAGTTTGTTACTGGGGAGCCCTCTAAAGTTCTGGAGGGTGGTCGTATTTTGTGTTTCAGTTATGGAAACATTACTGCTTTGTTAAATAGAAAAACATCAATTGTGGGTTTTTTGCATACCTCACCAGTATTCACTCAAAGGCATTATTTATTTATTTATTCATTGAGGTTGTAATTTTTTTAGCTTTTATTTTAGATTCAAGGGTACACGTGCAGGCTTGTTATATAGGTAAACTGTGTGCCAAAGTGGCTTGGTATACGGTTTGTTTTGTCACCTAGTAATAAGCATGGTACCCGATGGGTAGTTTTTCAATGCCCTCTCTCCTCCAACAACAGATACTGGCTGCATGTCTATTGTTTCCTTCTTTGTGTCCATGTGCACTCAACGTTTAGCTGCCATTTATAAGTGAGAACTTGTGTGGTTTGGCTTTCTGTTCTTGCGTTAGTTTGCTTAGGATAATGGCCTCCAGCTCCATTCATGTTGCTGCAAAGGACATGATGTCATTCTTTTTATGGCTGCATAGTATTCCCTTGTAGATATGTATCACATTTTTAAAATCCAGTCTACCATTGATGGGCATTTAGGTTGATTCCACTTCTTTGCTCTTGTGAATAGCGCTTTGATGAACATACTTGTGCATGTGTCTTTATGGTAGAACTGAGTTGAATGGTAATTCTATTTTAAGTTATTTGAGGATTTGCCACACTGTTTTCACAATGGCTGAACTAATTTACACCCTCACCAGCAGTGTATAAGTGTTCCCTTTTCTCCACAACCTCACCACCATCTATTATTTTTTGACTTTTTAGTAGCAGCATTTCTGACTGGTGTGAGATGGTATCTCACTGTGGTTTCAGTTTCCATTTCCCTAATGCTTAGTGATGTTGAGCACTTTTCATATGTTTGTTGGCTGCATTTATCTCTTCTTTTGGAATGTGTCTTCTTGTCCTTTGCCCACTTTTTAATGGGGTTGTTTTCTGCTTATAAATTTGTTTAAGTTCCTGATAGATTCTGGATATTAGACCTTTATCAGATGCAAGTTTGCAAATATTTTGTCCCATTAAAGACGTTGTTTATAGAGATGGCCAATCACCCTCTGACTTTCAACTTAGAGATGAGGTCATTAGTTTGTTCCTCTTAAAAACATATTAAATGAAACAGGAGATTTTTTTTCCCCCAGAATGAAAGTGGTTATTTTTCTTTTTTCAAGTTTCTGGAGAGCATTGTATTTAAACCGCCTTCTAAGGTTCCTGGCCGCACATCTAGGGAATAAGAGCAGTTTCTCAAGGATAGAAATGAAACAGTACTTCCTTTGTTCTACGTCTACCTGCATGGGGACACCCAGGAACTCCAGATGCTTTCAGTAGCGCTGGCAAGTCCCATGGGAGCCTGTATGTGCTTGGCAGTTCTGTTCTCATCCACCATTATCCTTGGTTTCTGTCGGGAATCACTCCGTGATGTGTCAGGCACTGCCAATACCACAGCGCTGGGCCCAGCTATGGAGGGATCTGTGGATGTCAGCACGCTGGCCACCACCCCCACCTCAGGATGCTCCCCAGAGCTACAGCTCTGTAATCAGTACGGTAGATTGTTAGAAAGGGGCCTGGCTAGGGACAGAAAAGAGGATTGCCAGACCAGGAACAGCTGTGACCAGAATCAATAAACCCCCAGTGCCAGCAATTGGTTCATGCTTTTCTTTCACTCCACTTGCTGCATGGGAGCAAACGTGAGACAGGCAGATGGCTGCAGGGTTGGAGGTCGACTGGTTGAGCACAGCGGGACCAGCGAGGGAGAGAAGTTGCAGTGTTGTGTTGAAAGGGCCAAAGAACCCAGATGCGGAAGGGAGGGGGAGGGGAGGGGAGGGAAAAAAGCAAGCCAAGCCAGGAGCCTTGTATCAGAATGAAAGCATCTGTGAGGGAGTGAGTCTGAAGTTGAAGAACTGGTTTAGCGAGGAGGGTGTGGGAGAGGTGGAGAGGCCCTTGGGTGAGAGATTTTATTTGTCATGGTCTAGATCCTCCAGATCAGAGAGGTGAATTTCAGGAATGAAGCATTGAGGTTTTGTTTTGTTTTGTTTTTTGTTTTTTGTTTTTTTTAGATGGAGTTTCACTCCTGTTGCCGAGCTGGAGTGCAATGGCGTGATCTTGGCTCACCTCAACCTCCGCCTCTAAGGTTCAGGTGATTCTCTTGCCTCAGCCTCCCGAGTAGCTGGGATTACAGGCATGTGCCACCACACCTGGCTAGTTTTGTATTTTCTTTTTTTTTTCTTTTCTTTTTTTTTTTAAGTAGATATGGGGTTTCTCCATGTTGGTCAGGCTGGTCTCGAACTCCCAACCTCAGGTGATCCACCCACATCGGCCTCCCGCAGTGCTGGGATTACAGGTGTGAGCTACCGTGCCCGGCCAGCACTGAGGTTTTAAGATGAAAAGTCAGCACATCAATACATACTATGTATCTCCTTAGAATGTTTACTCTTTTAAAGTGTGCTCCAAAAAGCACCCCTAGCATCTTAGGCTCTGGCTGAGTACTGCTCACCTGTGACCATCTCTAAGTTGGAATCCACATGGTTACCCCATCATCTTGCCTGAGTGCTATTACTAAAAAGGAGATCCTTTTGCTGATGTCCAGACCAGGGCTTCATCTGGATGGGGTCCTAGCTCTGACGCAGGCCAATGGCGGGACAGTTCAAGGATGAGCACACCTGGCTGGCCAAGGGGGGCCTGCAATCAAGCCCTCTTCAAGTGCAGGGCTTGGCCAAGGCCTGCCCTCTTGGCACCTGTCCTGTTGATCCTGGGACAGAGCCCACAGACTGGGTAGCCCTGTGGGAGGGGGAAGTTGAGTCACTTTGCATCACATTCATGCCACTGCAAATGCTGAGTCACATTGGACGCAGAGTGAGAGGATGCTGTGGCTGCCTACTGGGAATGTCTGAGCTGGGCAGCCCTTTGCTATTGACAGGAAGGAGTGGGTGTGATGCATTCTCTCCAGTCCTGTGCCTTAGTCACCAAGGTCGCTAGACCTTACATGCCAGGGAGGCATGTAAAAGGCCGGGAAAAGTGGCAGGTTGGGCTTGGGGGATAGAAAAGGAGAGGAACAGGCTTATATATGTTTCAGATCTTAGCTGTCCTTAGCAAAGAGAACTGCAGCTTTTCCATGCCCTTAGTATTCTTTAATTTTTCAGTCTTCTCTTAAGATGATGTTCAGGCTTGACTCTTCACGGTCTCTCATTGTTACAGGATAAAGTTTCAGCTCTTAGCCTGGCATTTAAGGGCCCACAATTTGGGGGCCCAACTGTCATGTCCTGGGAACAGCTGTGGCCCTGGAGAGGAGGCCTCTCAAGGCTGTCACAGTTTGGTTCTTCTTTCCCAGGACAATCATCCACTGCTCTCCTGGGTGGCCGCCTCCTTCAGCCAGCCAGCCCTCTCCCTCCCTCCTCTTCCCAAGTCCCAGGCTCAAAGTGCGGCTCACACCCCTCCTTTCCCTCAGCCTTCTCAGACAGCTGCCCCACAGTAGCTTCTATCCATTCTCAAAGGCTTTGGTGGCACTTCATGGCAAAGCAGGGGGAGAAAATTGAGACGATGAGACTTACAGATCTGAGCTCAAATTCCAGATCCTTCTCTGATGTGCAGTGTGATCTTGGGCAAGACACAAAATCTCTTTGTTCTTAGATTTCCTCTTCTGCAACAAATGATCACAGGTTCATGAGGGAAATGAAACTCAGGGTCTGAGTGCTGGGTACACGCTAGGGACTCAATCGATGCTGGACCCGTCTCTTTTGCTCTCAGTGCCTCTTACTTTTTATCACTCCTTTAGCATCCATTATGTCTATATATGTTTATACATATGTAAGGCTATTTTATTATGTTTGTATACCGATTCCCTAATTGAATTGATTGTGTCTTTTCATTCATTTTTTGAAAGAATTTTTTATGGAGAGTCTGTTATGTTCCACATCTCGTGCCATACACTAGGGAGTTGAAGGGGAAAAGATCGTTTCCCCACAGGAAGCCTAGTCTTAGACTTCTTTGTAAAGTCACCATAAATATTCTTTAGAGACAGGCAGAGTGGAAATAAACAAAATATTTTCCACATGGTGATACGTATAATAGATGCCAAAAAAATATTTGTTGAGCTCTTAGCTTTGGAGTTTTAGATGAAAAGTGTGAAATGCCTTCATGATATTATTTTATTTCTCAGCTTCACATATTGCAGTTGTGACCAAATTATAAAGTCTGAACCTTCAAAACTGAAATGCCAGGAAATGGTTGCTCATGACCTAGAAGGATTTGTCAAGGGCTTTCTTGAAAAGCCGTCAGCCCCACAGGGCTCCATGTGTGTGCACGCATGTGTGCGCATGCGTACGTCCTGAGGGCTACCGGGAGATGCAAGGGTGGCGACAAAGGCTTCAACAACTCCCTCAAAGGGAAAAGTCAACCAGGAACAGATCGACTGCAGCTCAGAGATTCTAATGTATGTCAATGAAGAGATACGATTCAATCTACAAAACTCTGAATTATATGGAAAACGTAAGTCACGAATCTCGCACCTAAAGTCAGGGTTATCTTCCTACACTCCAGCCTGGTTGTGTAAGTGGGGCTTACACCGTCCCAGGGTAGAACTGCTACCATAATGAGTATAGGAACCATTCAACACACCATTTCTGAATAAATATTGGTGCATAATACGTATCTAGTCTTTAAAATGTCTAATTGCTTTCTGCATGAGTTCTTATAGTGAAAACAATGCCCTTCTCCCCTCATTCCTGCTCAGGTCTCACATTTGTGAACGCTCTCTCAACTGAGCCCCACGCTTTCTTTTCTGTGTAGATTCTTGCAGAGCTTCCCTGAAATGGAACAGCCTCGTCAATAAGCCACCCTGCACAGCCAGCTCTGTTAAGTAACCGCGTCTCTCTTGGGCGGCCTCTGTGGTCTGGATTTGTGGCTCTATTCCAGGTGTCTCCTAGTGGCTCTCACAATCTTTGGTCCATATTTATGCCCCTCTGTTTCTTACCTGCACCTGCAGGCCAGGCTGTCTTCTGAGCAGCCATCCAATCTTCTTGCACTTGCTTCGAGGGGACCTGCAGCCGAGATAGCACTCCCTGCCACCCTAGGTTCCATTGTTTCACCGGATGCTCTACGCCACCTGCAGCCGTCATCACTAGAAATAACCACGGTGATGGAACTATGCATTTCTGCAGAAGTTTACAGCCTGCAAAGAGCTTTCACATACATAGCCTCACTCAGCCACAACTCCCCATTGTGCTGCCCTGCTCAACAGCCTTCACTGGCTGGAAGTTCAGTCTCTTTCCCAGGGTGTTCACGGCCCTCAACTCTCACTGCCAGCTCTCACCTCTTTGCTGCCTCCCCGTTCCACCTCCCACTGCAAGCTCCCATTCCTCCACTCCCCAACTGTGCCACACCCCCCTCTCCTCCCTCCTCTCGCCCTCCATATCTCGGCTTTGCCTGCCCTTCAGCCTATGTGGCTTTCCATCTGCCCTGACCTTTCTTCTACTCCCCAACTGTGCCAGACCCCCCTCTCGGGGCTCATAATGCCTTGTGCATATCTCTCTGATGGCCTCCGTGGGTGTGTGGCCTTTTTATTGGGATAGATTATTCCTAACATAAAATTTGTCATTTTAACCTTTTTCTTTCTTTTTTTTTTTTTAATTGAGACAGAGTCTTGCTGTGTTGTCAGGTTGGAGTGCACTGGTGCAATCTTTGTTCACTGCAACCTTCACCTCCCGGGTTCAAGCGATTCACCTGCCTCAGCCTCCCGAATAGCTGAGACCACAGGTGCGCGCCACCACGCCCAGCTAATTTTTGTATTTTTAGTAGAGATCGGGTTTCCCCATGTTGGCCAGGATGGTCTCAATGTCCTGACTTTGTGATCCCCCCGCCTTGGCCTCCCAAAGTGCTGAGATTACAGGCATGAGCCACCGTGCCCGGCCCATTTTAACCATTTTTAAATATACAATTCAGTGGCATTATGCACATTCACATTGTTGTACAACTGTCACCACCACCCATATCCAGAAATTTTTCATCTTCTCAAACTGAAACTCTACCCATTTGTATCAGTTTGCTTGGCCTTCCATGGCAAAGTTCCAGACTGCATGGCTTAAGCCATCAGCATTTATTTTCTCACAGTCTAGGGGCTGGATGTGCAAGATCCAGGCATCGGCAGGGTTGATGTCTGGTGAGACCTCTCCTGGCTGTGGCTGGTCAGCTTCTCCCCCTGTCCTCACATGGCCTTTCTCCTGTGTGCTCGTGGAGAGAGGGGGCTGTGGCGCCTCTTCCTTTTTTTATGGAGACACCAGTCCCATTGGACTGGGGCTCTGCCTTCATTTAACTCTAATTACTTCCCTAAGGCCCAGTCTTCAAATACAGTCACATTGGGGATTAGGGCTTCGACATATGAATTTAGGGGGGCACAATGCAGTCTCTAACATCGTTAAGGAATAACTCACATTCTCTCCCCCAGCCCCTGGCAACCAGGATTTTACTTTCTGTTTCTATGAATTTCACTATTGTAGGTAGCTTACATAGGTAGAATCACACAGTGTTTGTCCTTTTGTGACTGGTTTATTTCACTCAGCATCATGTCTTCAAGGTTCATCTGTGTTGTAGCATGCGTCAGAATTTCCTTCCTGTTAAAGGCTGAATGATGTTCTGCTGTCTGTACACACCACTTTTTTTTATTATTGTACTTTAAATTCTGGGGTACATATGCAGAACATACAGGTTTACTAGGTTTATTACACAGGTATACATGTGCCATGTGGTTTGCTGCGTCCATCACCCCGTCATCTACATTACGTATTTCTCCTAATGCTGTCGCTCCCCTATCCCCCCACTCCAAGATATCCCTCCCCTAGTCCCCCACCTCCTGACAGGCCCCGGTGTGTTATGTTCCCCTCCCTGTGTTCCTGTGTTCTCATTATTCAACACCCACTTATGAGTGAGAACATGCGGTGTTTGGTTTTCTGCTCTTGTGTTAGTTTGCTGAGATGATGGTTTCCAGCTTCATCCATGTCCCTGCAAAGCATGAACTCATCCTTTTTTATGGCTGCATGGTATTCTATGGTGTATATGTGCCACATTTTCTTTTCCCAGTCTCCACATTTTGTTGATCCACATATTCATTAATAAAACCACTGCGTTAGTCAGGAGTTTGTGTTGTCTCCACTCTGAGGCCGGACACTTTGTCTAATACTTCTCTGTGTCCCACGTACCAAACAGTGCCTGGCATGTCATTCTCTTGATAAATGTTGAATGAACAAATGAGTCAATAACTTAACATGCTGACCATCATGACAGCCCTGAGTTAGGCAGGCTTCCCTTTCCTACTTCCATTTCGCAGATGAAGAACTCAGACTTGGAAACGTAGAGGGACTTTCCATTGTCCCAGCTGCTTTTCTCATCCTTCTGGTAATTACACGAAGCAGAAATCATCCTGCTCTCTTTGGCCCCCAGACATCATGCCCTGTGTTAGACATCAGTCATAAAGCTTCAGTTTTATAAAGGTCACTAGGCTTCCTGGGAAAGGGCTAGTGCAGCTCTTAGAATGATGCAGAAGTCAAACCAGGGTATTCTGGGGCTGGAGAGAGGAGACAAACCATCAGAGCCCAGAGTCCGTGATGGTGCAAGATCCTCACAGTGGTCCTCAGCCAAGGGAGAGTCAGCCCCCCAAGGGACATTTGGCAATGTCTAGAGACGTTTTTTGTTGTCACGACTTGGGGTTGGGTGGTCCTGGCATTGACTGGGTGGAGGCCGGGCATGCAGCTGAGCGCCGTACACTGCACAGGACTGCACCAGAACAAAGACTTGTGTGGCCCAAACGTCAATGATGAGAAACCTGTTCTGAAAAGAGTCGGGGATTAAGTGGTCCCAGCAAGGGGAGTAGCAAACAGAGGAGAACATGGGGCCTCCTTTGGGGAACCAGAGTGTAGATTTCTGCAGGACCATGCTGGGCTGACTGATGGAGGTAGTGACTTGCTAACAGCTTTGGCCTAATGATTTTGTGCTTCCTGGAGCCCTGGGGCTTTTTGGAGGCCACTATTAATGTAATACGTCAGTTCTATGTCCAACTTCTGTGATACTCTTATGTGTTGCCTTCATAGATGAAATATAAAAATGACATACACAGACTATGCCAAGCAGAGACATGTGTATGCAAAATAATACCAAATGAAAAAAAGCAGAATGAAAAATGCCATGTGTGTATACATCTGTGTCCAATATATATGAATGTACATAGACAAAGATCGGAAGAGTTTGAAATAACACAGTTTATATTCAGTTGTAATCTTTGTTAGCTGCATTTTAACTTTTAAGGTGTTTTATATAAACATCCACTTGAAGTTTCAAAAATCAAGAATCTAGCCCTTCTTTCACAGTCACACACACCAATTGTTGAGATTTTCTACTCAGCCAAGCACAGATCTGAGTACTTTATGGACATCATTGCATTATACCCTGAATTACCCAGGAAGATAGGTGCTTTTGTGCTTGTTTTACAGGTGAAAAGCCTGAAGCTTTGTGATGAAGTAATTGACCAAGGTCACTAAGCCAGCAAGCGCTGGGGTCGAATGTTCACCAGCCGCTCTGTGCCTGCTCCAGAGTGTATGGGACATGCTGTGCGGCCAAATTTGGTGATCTCACACCACGGCCAGTTTCATCAGAAAGCTACGTGGATTACCCAATCTGAATCAATAACAAACTTCTTGTATTAATCGGGGCTCCCCAGAGAAACAGAGCTGATAGGATATTTGTGTGCCTTTGTGGATGCACACGTGTGTGTGAGATTTGCTATGGGAATTTGCTCACATGATTGTGGAGGCCAAGAAGTTCCATAATCTACCATCTGCAAGCAGAAAGCCAGGGTTCTATTTCAGTTTGAGTCCAAAACCCTGAGAACCAGGAGTGCTCATGTCTGAGGGCAGGAAAAGATGCATGTCCCAGCTTAAGCAGAGAGAATGAATTCACACCTCCTCTGTCTTTTTGTTCTATTCTGCCCCTCAGGGGATTGAAAGTAGGTTACCTACACTGGTGACGATGATCTTCTTTACTCAGTCTACTGATTCAAATGCTAATCTCCTCTGGAAACACTCTCACCGGAAGTCATATTTTACCAGCTACCTGCACATCCCTTATCCCAGTCAAGCTGACACATAAAATTCACCACCACACTTCCTGTTTTGCAACTGGGCAATTATGTGAGTGGTATCTCTGGGCTTCTCCTGTGGTCATAATTTTTTTTGTATTTCAGCTTTTACATGGTAAATATGATAATTTGTCTATAATGACTAACAGTATGACCTAAATTGGGTCTCAATTGTTTCAAAAAACCAAAATGAATTCTAAGTGGTATTTATATCAGTGTCCACAAAACAGAAGTAGCTGAATATGTCACCCCAAAACATTATCTAGTTTTAACTACAGATCATTCAAACTGTCTATTGCTGTGCCTATGTAAAAATTGTTTATTTTAAAATTTTCTGGCAATGATCACATTTTACTTATTGCCTCATTTTTAACTTCGTGACCTATTGTTCAGGTTTTTGAAACGTAAATGACAAGATGCTGTCATTTTATAGGACTCTGATCGCAAAGTTAGGGGCTCAAAGGTCACGTATTTTCTGTGAAGGCAAAGGCCATGCAGTTTGCTTTCTTTTGAGCCTGGGACATTTGGTTTGCTCTGTGGTTATTGTCTCAAGTCAGGGTCCCTGGAAGCAGAGCCTGAGACAGGGATTTGGTGCACAGTGCTTCTTGCAGGTGTGCTCTCTCCAGGAACAACTGTCAGCCAGATAGAGAAGGAGAGGAGCTGAGTAGGGATGTTACTCTTACCCATAGTGGGGAGCTCTGGAGCACAAACCTCACCCCAGTCTTGTCTCCCATTTAGGCAAGGGTGTCACTCTTCCATACCAACCCTGCCCACCATCAGTCAGGCAGCCATGGGTGTGGGCTAATGACTCCTGCAGGTGGGGACATAGCCTCCCCTTTGACGGGTTACCAAGGAGCCCAAGACAATTAGTAACTAAACTCAGCATCTGTGGGGAGCAGTTGGGGAGGGAAATAGGGAGGGGGCAGGAGTGCATCAAGGTAGTGTAGGGGATCAACATGGGGTCAACCAAAAACATATACTAAAGTTCTCATCTTTCTCTCTACGGTTAAGTTTTTCTAAAGAACACTGTATTATAAAAGATTCATTTATAGAACAAAAAGTTAATACATACAGCAAGAGTAACTAGATACCTTTCTTGCTAACCTCTCACTGTAATATGTTTTGTTTTTATCTTATTCCTAGTCATAAATACTTATGAGAACATAATTATGTAGCTTATCTCAATGCATAATCCAAATTCTAGGCTTCAAGTATCTGGAGACCTTACTACCATTTTGATAACTGCCAGTTTGAACTTCCCTCATAGATAAACCAGATTGGCCCCTTCCCCCCGTGGTGTTTGGGATCTTTGTCACTCAAACAGGCTGAAGCTTTTCCTAGAAATGCAGTGAAAGAAGGATCTTAGTCCCATCAGGCTTCTCCACCCAGGGTGAAATCGATCTTGGCTGTCTTCATCCATCGGACGAAGGTTCCTCCTTGCCCAATACATCCTCATCTGTACCTTTTTAATTCTAATTTAGTGGAGAAAATCATTCCCCTTGGCCTCTTGCCTCTGACCAAACTAGACAGGCCCTTGGAGGAACTAAAGTTTGCCTTTGACGGTCCCCATAGCAACGAGTAACCTAGCAGCCTCTTCCCTGACACCGGGGCTTTCAGTTAACTGCTGTTCCAAAAGCCTTGCTCTGTATCAGAACATTACTTTTTAAAACACATTTAATTAGAGTTTGACAAGGATTTTATTCAAAGCTATAAAGCAGTTTCACCACAGTGATTCGTAAATATCTCGATGCGGTTTATGATTATTGTCCTTAATTTACCCCATAATCATCATCATCAGCCTAACGATATGATGAATGATGCAAAGGTCTGTGTGAAGATTTACATGTTTAAGATGTAAAAACATTTAGAGAAAATAATGCTGCGTGAAGAATCTTCACGGATGCAGATTTGAAGGGTGAATTGGCGTGTCAAGATCTGAATGATAAATTTGTAGCGGGCTTGTCTGTGGTGTCAGTCTTACGCAGCATGAAAATGCAGCTGCAATATTTTTATCTACTCTTGAAATGCAGAGCACTTCTTGTCAGGTAATGAGTCTCCATCATCTGTTCTGCTGCTGCAGGGCCATTTGCAAATTCCACCTGGACATCATCCCCTCCTCTCACGTTGTAGTTTAAAATGTACCAATCAGAGATGACTTATGGCTAGGCTGTTGGCAGCCACTGAGATGAGCCAGGCTGCCCAGCAGAGAGAAACTTCTGCACTCTCAGACACTCATTTTGTGGAGCACCTCATTCACTTGGATGCCCTGTAGTTACTGCTGCCAAGTTTGCCCATGGGAGATACCATGAAATGAAGAGAGGCCAAGAGGTTGATTTCATGTTTAGTGAGAGTGTCAACTAATTTGCATCCACTGTGTAAGGGGTGAGCCTCCAAATCCTGGAATCCTTTTCATGTACTTCTGAGCTCATCAGTAAAATTCACAGTGATGGATGATGAACATAGCTTAGGGAAAACAGGAGGCATCTTATAAAGATGAGAGCCGGCCAGCCAAGGAGGCTGGAGTCCCACTGGGACTATCAGTTTCTCTTCAGAGCCAACATTCACACTTGCTGGATGCCTGCACCTAACCAAACAGGAGGTTAATTCTCCTGTTGGGGTTCGTGAAAACACAACAGCACATCTTGTCTGGCAGCCGCCAAGGCAAGGGGAGCCTTTTTCTGGTGGGGAATTCTCTGCAGGGATAGTGGGCAGCAGCAAGGAGAGATCCTTCCCTCCAATGCTTGAAAAATGAGCACACAGATGAAATCCAGCATCCTAGGCTGGAAAATCTCCATAGCAACACATTCTGGCTCTAACCCTCTTGGTCCCAAACTTCCAAAACAGACCTTTTCACAGAACCATGAGGAAGAAGGATGTACATATTTCAAAGAGAGAGTCTTTCTTTTCTTCTTTCTCCTCAAATCCTGCTACCCGCCCACCCCATTCAAACACACAAGCATGTACCTCGACAACCACACTCACATGTCTACCCACAAAACTTTAGGGAGGAAAAACACCTTCTGTGCCTCTATCTCCCAGAGCAGATACCTTTATCCCCCAAAATCTTCATCTGATGAGGAAAGATAATCAACAAACAGTCATAAGTTGTAAACACAGTAGCCATTTTACAGCAAAACAGCAAAGTAATTTCCCCAAATAATGGCCCTGGGTATCTTGAAAGAGGAGAATCTAGCTCTGTGTTTTCGCCACCCCTAGTTTCACGAGCAATGAACCCTGTATTTCCATGCTCAGGCAGGTCAAATAACCCTTGCAGAGCTGGTTGAAGGTTCTGGGAGCAGAGGTGGTCTTAAACTACACAGTAAGAATGGGCCTGGAGTGTCCAGGGAGGTGGGAAGTCCAGTCCAACAAAGTGACTAATCTGGGCCAAAGCGGGAGGAACAGTGCAGCTGGCCTTTCTGGAAGTCAACAGCAGATAAAGGGACAGATATCTAGACCACTGGGTCTCAGGCTCAGCATGCATCAGAATCATCTGGAAGGTTCATTAAAATACCAGCTGCTGGGTGCTAGCCCCAGAGTTTCTGAATCTGTGCATCTGGGATGAGGCCGGAGGGTCTGGGTTTCTAGCAAGCTCTCAAGCGATACTCATGTTTTGCTAGCCCATGGACCCCTCTCACTGGTTTCTACGCCTGCAGTGACCCATTCTGTCCTCTGTCCTCAGGGGCTGCTGAAGGGAGAGGGGTGGGAGGATGATGAGTGAGTATGCTAATGCAAATTACTGTTCTCTACTCAGGTAATCCTCCAGGCAGTCCTCCAAAATAGGTCTGATTTTTTCCATTTTTCTGATGAGCAAAGTGGCTTAGAGAGGTTATTTCTCAAGTTCACACACTTAAGCGTCTGTCAGAGTGGATTTAATTGAGCTAGGGGGCCCACGATCAGGTTTTCTATAGCTTCCAGGTGATTGTAATATGCCGTGTGGGCTGGGAGCCACTGATCTGAGACTTCCACACTCTGAACCAGCTGCCAGAACAAGAGACTGTTGACCCCATAGTGTGAGGACACTTCCCCAGGATTTGCAGTGGAATATAAGGGTTTCCAAAGTCATCTTTTTGAAGAGATTTTTTTCCTCCAGATTCTGGTATTAGAAGAGTTGTAGGGATAGGAAGACTAGCAGGCAAAGACATTCAGAAAATGTGGTTTTTAAAACAGAGAATTTGAATGTCACTCCAGGCTATTGACTTATTTTGGCTCTCTGGAAGCACTAGATTGTTCTAGACCCAGGTTCTAGAACAATCACACTTAGGGGCATGAGTGGCCATCCTGAGCTGCGCCCAGGTATGAATTGACCGGTGGCTATGGCTCTTCTCTTTCCCCACTGTACCAACCCTGGTTCCTGCAGGGAATAAATGGCCCACTCTAAGTAAGACAATTGAGGATTGTCCAATAAAGGTGCTACCTATAAATCTGGGGCCAAGTTGGTAAACCACAAGAAATAGTGCCCAGAAGGAGAGAAAGCAGGAGAGATGGCTACTTTGAGAGGAACAATGGCCTTTGGTTAAGGTTGGCATGAAGCTACCCCACAAGGAGGAAGCCAGCAGAATCAACATCCCAGCACCATGATATGCTGGCCAGTGTTTAATCATTGGCCCTCTGGAGAAAAAAAATATTTGTAGCACATACCTATTTTCTGGGTATTAAATACTGTCCCCAAGGCTTATTTGAAGCTACCAATGTGAGGTCACCAGTTGCAGAACTGGTAATAGATGTGTACAACCAACTCTGGTGAGCCGCTATGATCAGGCCCTAGCCCAGCACTGCCCCAACCTCATTCATTCCCCTTCAACCCGATCTCCTGCCAGACTTCCCCATGGACCACACCTAGCTGGAAGCCAGAGGGGAAGAGCGTCCACTGACAGAGTCCATAGGCAGCCATTCAGTCTGCCGGGACGGGAGACCATCCGCAGGAAGAGGAGGAGGAGAAGAGCTTTGAGAAATTTCCCCGGCGGGGGGAAGTCATTCAGCCTTTTCCTCCAGGCTCCCTGGCTCTCATGGACCCCCATGAGCCCCCTCAGCCTCTTCCTGGTTGTGGCCTGGAATGCCTGTGTGCTGCCTACATGACCCACGTGATACTGCCAGGGAGATAAACTTGGCATAGGCTGAAATTTGAAAAGCAAGAGGACATCCCACATGAAGACATGAATCCCCTGGGCGTTTTTCTTTCTTTCATCACATGAAGAAGGGAATAAGTAGAGAGGATTTGGTTGTGGAGAGTCCAGAGGTGGGAAATCCACATATATTGAACCTCTTGTGGGTTGGAAACGTTGACATAGGCCTAGTTCATTTGCTGAGCATTCCCTGGGTTCCTACTGCATTCACTACAGGACACTGTGAAAGGGCTGAAACCTGTCATTCCCTGGAGTAAGCAGTGAGTTTGCAGGGACTCCTCTACACTCGCTTTCCCACTAGTCCTTTGCCAGTCAGTGCTGCCAGGAAATAGAAACTGCTCTAGGTCTTTCAAACGGAAGGAATCTGATGGAGGGAACTGGTGACAGAGGGATGGGTGAGCTGGGAAGCACAGAGGGTCAGGTTAGCAGCAGAGGAAGCTGCTACAACCCCGAAAGCTGTGGAAACGATGGGAGGAGGTGGAGTTGCCAAGGTCTGGAAGTTCAGTGGAGGTTGCAGCACAGAAAAGATGTGGCTGCTGACAGAATGCCATGAGAACCAGAGGGAAAGAGGGAATATTCTGGGTGTCCCTTCTGCCACCCTCTAATCTCTTGCTTGTTGTTCTCATTGGTTACACCTGTGCAGATGCCGGGAAGTGCATTTCTGTCTGTACGGAGCAGGCAAAGGGGAGACGGATGGAGCCCAGGCAGGCCCTCGACCTCGTGGTTCAGTCTGTGCATTGGAGGTCTCAAGCTAGCAGATCACTTTCTTTGGTTTGGGAGTCCAGGAAAGCAAATTAGGCATGGAGGGATTGCGTAGTCAGAGTTAGCCTCACCAGCTCAAATTCTAGGCACTTGAGTCATCAGTCTTTTACAATGGTGTGTTAGTCAGGATTCTTCAGAGAAAACCAATAGGCAATAGAAAGAGAGATGATAGGTAATAGAAGAAGGAATTTATTTATTCATTTATTTAGAGCCAGAGTCTCACTCAATTGCCCATGCTGGAGTGCAGTGGTGTGACCTCAGCTCACTGCAACCTCCGCCTCCCAGGTTCAAGTGATTCTCCTGCCTCAGCCTCCCAAGTAGCTTGGACTACAGGCGCCTGCCACCACAAACAGCTAATTTTTTTTTTTTTTGTACTTTTAGTAGAGATGGGGTTTCACCATGCTGGCTAGGCTGCTCTTGAACTCCTGACCTCAGGTGATCCACCCGCCTTGGCCTCCCAAAGTGCTGGGATTACAGGAGTGAGCCACCGTGCCAGGCCACAAGAGCAAATATATTATGGGAAATTGGCTCACCTGATTATGGAGGCCAAGAAGTCCCATGATCTGCTGACTGCAAGCCAGAGAATCAGAGAAACAAATTCAGTCTGAGTCCCAAGACCTGAGAACAAGGAGAGCTGATGCTGTAACTCCCAGTCTGAAGCCGAAGGCCTGAGAATCAGGAGCACCAGCATCTGAAGGCAGGAAAAGGTGGGTGTCACAGCTCAAGCAGAGGCAGTGAAATTATCCTTTCCCTACCTTTTTGTTTTGTCTAGGTCCTCAATGGATTGGGTGATGCCTGCCCACAGAGGGAACGGGGGTCTCCTTTATTAAATCCACTGACCCCAAGGCTAATCTCTTCTGAAAACAACCTCACAGGCATACCCAGGAATAATGCTTTCCCAGCAATCTGGGTACCCTTTAGCCCAGTCAAGGTGACACCTACAGTTAACCATCAGCCTGTGTCATCCTACATCCTCTTCCGTATAGATCCTGCCTCATCCCCTTCCTGTCCTGCATGTCCCATCCACCTCCTCTTCACAGGCAGGGTGGAGACACCAAGAGACCTCCAGATCCCCATCTAGTAAACTCACCCAGTTGGACTCTGATAGTTGACTGTTACATAAGCAGACTGCTTGATGTACCGTGCCCTGTTCTCTAAGCTGTCTGATGTATTTAGTGGGTGTTGATGTCTCTGCTTTGCTGAAGAGGAAGCTGATCCCACTGTGAGTTGTTGACTTGTCCAAGGTCACCCAACACATTAGCAGGAGTTCCAGAATTGGAACTCGAAGCTCCTGAGTCATGGCCAAGTGCTCATTGTACTATGTGGTTCTTTGTGACTATAAAAAGATCCGCCTCTGGAGAGAGCCTCTTCCAAGGCTTGCTGAGATAAGCTAGATGCTGGGCCTCTGTGTATTCCTTAGCTGGGCAGTGAGCCACCAGTTCCCTGATAGGAAGAGTAACTCTCATGGGGAGAAGAAGAAAGAGAATGCTTCAAGGAGTTGGAAGTGGCAGCCTTTTACCTTGGATGGCCCATGTTCAGATCGAGACATGGCACAATTATCATGTCTATATTGCAGCCTGATCTGCCACAAGTTGAGAAAAATCTTTTTCAATTGCATAACTCTTTGTAGCATTTGCCAGTTTTCTCAGTGTAAACACTTTTCCTGTGGCATATTTCAAGCTACCAACAGGAGGTCACTGGACACAGAATCTGGGAGAGAGGTGCACAACAGCAGTTTGGGAGCTGGTCTGAGCAGTTTCCAGCACACCACGTCCCTAACCTTACTCACCCCACCCCTGCCAATGCCGCCATCTTTAGGCAAGGACTATCATACTAATCAAGAATTCTTCATCCAGAGTTTATCATGTGTGATACCTGTCTCAGCAAAGTAAGATTCTGATGCCTTTGTGCATGAAACGGGCTTGGATATTATCTTTGTTACGTAATGTCATGCCTGGAAATAAACAGGACCCATCCTTACAGGCATTAAGTGTACCATCACGACATCTGCTGCCCAGTTTTGAGATGAAGGGCATGATCCTGCCTGGGCTCAAATCTTCTCTTTGACACTTACTAGCTCTGTAACTTCAGGCATTTACCTACCTTCTCTGTGACTTAATTTTCCCATCTAGCTAATGGGAATACTGGTAATATGGATCTCATAGGTAGTTATGAAGATTAAATTATTTAGAAGATGTCAAGCACTTAAAATAGTGCCTACTAGCAATCAAGGGTATAAGTAGCCTCTAATAAATGTTAAATAGCATTATTACTACATGCTGGCGGGCCAAAGGTCATCAGGCCAAAGGTGCAAATGGGGAAGGTATGGCAGAGGTAAGCTTGCAACTGGGCCATTCACAGGTGTAGAGAGAATCAGCAAAGAACATATGGAAAGACAGACCCTCATCTCAGAAAACGGGCGTTGACAGCACTTAGTTCGAGCTCCCACCCAGAGGGCAAATCCCTTCCACTGCATGTGTGCCTGCTTGAACACGTCCAGTACAGGGGTCTCATTACTTCTCCAGGCTGCTTGTTCCATTTTCAGCCCTCTCTGATGTGTGCACCTCTCCACCCCCTCCCCATCCCCAATCGGAATCAGAATTCGCTTCCAGCAGTGCAGAGCTCATTGGTCCTAGTTAGTCCTTCTGGAACATCACAGAATAGTTAGATTCCTCTTCTGCCTGAGGAGGCCTCACAGAACTACCATAGTTTTGAAAGCTGACCTCTCGGGAAGCCTGGTGCTCTGAGGCTCTCAACACTGAAAACCACTACACAGGCCCTCAGGCCCCATGGGACAGGGCCAACCAACTTCTGTCCTGTGTGGCTGGCTCAGCTTGTATGTTGCCCCTTGGCTCGGGGAGCGGAGGCACCTTCCCTAGCAATCCCACTGGGACCTCACACAGTGAGGATAAAGTAGGTCCCCACAAAATAACAACCCAAAAGTAAGGTGGGAGGAGGATGATGTCTTCTACAATAATCTTCAAATATTTGAAGACAGACCCTGATCCATGTAAGGTATTTCTTCCAAAGGCTGAATATTGCAAAGGGCTTCTGAAAGAGTAGGGAGCATTATTAGTGGTGAGTTTGGCTCAGGCATCAAATCCCCGGATACCCCACTTACAATCTATGTGACATGGGGCAGGTCACGTAGTTCCTGAGGGTCAGTTTCCTCAACTGTAAAGGGGGGAAATAGTAGTATACACCTCACAGGATTGGTGGGAAAATGAAAGTGTTAGAGCAATGTCTGGTACTCAAAGAATCCTGTCCTCAAGATGCTCATGTTCTGTTCATAGATGCAGGTGACCTCCACCCTGCACCTGCCACATTGCACTAAACATATGCACATATATGTATTTCACCCAGCTGTTTCCTGGTCCTTCCAGGCACCTTACTTTCTTCACCTTGATTTCCAATGCCTGAGCCATTCAAGGTGTCCAATACCCATTTAATGGATTAATGAGCAAACAAATAAGGACACTCATGCATTCACAACACTGCTTGCAATTTAACATGCGATGTTAGATTTGGTAAAACAAAATCTTCTCCTGAAGATGAACTCTAAGTGGTTGTGTATGTAAAAACGCACTCCCAATTGTTTTTCCTACTGAAGGCACACAGGGAAAGGTAGCAACATGGAGCTCTGGGGTGAAAGTCTCACGTGGAGATTAAAGGACAAGCAGTTCCTCCAGAAAGCCCGAGAAGGCGCAGCCAAGGGACACTGTTGATGGAAAGGTATCCCCTGCATCTGGATGGGCCCTGCTCATGCTGCTGGGAAACCAGGAACCGCTGTCAGTCACCCCTCCCAAGGCACTCCAGCCAGCACGAGAAATGCAACACGTACCCAGTGTTTCTTCCTTGCCCTCCAGGGAAGTGGAGCTTGACAATGGCTTTGATCAGACCCCTCACTACACTTTCAGAGGTTTTCCTTCAATGAACTCTTTTTATTAAGTAAAAAAGCAAGTCCAAAATGTGGCACTAACAAGAGAAATAATTCAGAGAATTGAAGCAATGTTCGCTCAACGACCTCAGGCAAGAACAAAACAAGAGTACCTTCCACATGACAAGTCTCAGGGAACTGAAGCAAGGAGAATTTTATTTTTGCCTGCAGTATCCATTCAGCCCAATTCTATGAGTACTTACTGCACACGCACTAAATCCCCAGTGCCATATTTGTGACCCTGGGATCCCAGAAGTGGGAGGCAGTTCCCCTCAACGCAGTTAGTAGCGCATGGGTGGATTTGGGTGGACTCCATCCCTGCTCTCTGAGGTAGAAATCCAGGCCCTCTGCCCTGAATTTTCCATCGGCCACCTGCTCATCCCACCTCAGCTATGTGCTAACCTGTCACTTAGATGAAGTGTCATCAAATAATGTCTGCCTCCTACTTAATTTAGCATCCTCCCAACTTCCCTGCAGATTTTATTTGGGCTCTGTTTGGGGAATGCACTGCAGATGGCTTGTGGTGAGGGATTCTGTTTCACACCAGCTGTTGTGCTCTGGGAGGCTGAACCGAGCCCCGTTCCATAATCTCTGACCAGGCTCCTGTGCTCATTAGGCCACCTGAGGAGCTGCCCTAGCAGGAGCCTGCCGGTGTCACTGTTTGTTGTCTTCAGGCTGCCTGGCTGCCATGAACATGGCCAGCTGGGACCTGCAGCCTCAGGCAGTCACACAATTACAGGGACAAGCAGAGGGTTCCACCAATGCCTCCAACGCCTTCGAACTCACCAGCTTCTTCCCTGCATTCTGTGCCAATGCCTCCAAAGGCTTCTAACTCACCAGGTTCTTCCCTGCATTCTGTGCCAATGCCTCCAAAGCCTTCTAACGCACCAAGTTCTTCCCTGCATTCTGTGCCAATGCCTCCAAAGCCTTCTAACTCACCAAGTGCTTCCCTGCATTCTGTGGGGTTCAGTCCCTGTTCATCTCATCTCATTCCTCACCCTTGTTCTTGGTGGCCTCATTCACCTCCTTATCTTTAAGTACAGCCCGGCAATTTCTAAACCTACATTTGCGCCACCCTCTCTTGGCTCTATCTCTGAATGTCCTCACTGGCCACCTGCACCAAGCAATTTCACATACCTAACCATCATTACAGCCACGCCAACCGTATCCTGAAAGACATACTCCCTAATGTTGAAGCATTGAAAGATCAAAATCCCCACAGAGCAAAATCCCTAACGTCTAAAATTCCAAACATCACAATCTTGAAAGGTTAAAATTCTGAATGTTGAAATCCTGAAAGTCAGATTCTAGAGAAGGAGTTAGTTGAGTTTTCGGTTGTGTGCAAGATAGTTGCATCACGTTAGGCAAAACTATGACCTTGTTGATGTCCTCATTTGGAAATTAGGTGCGGTTTCAGGAGATGTGTGTGTGTGCCAAGTTGACAAGGGTGGACTTGTAGACCTAATATTAGGTGTTAACTTGACTGGATTAAGGAATAAACTTGGTAAAGCGTTAAACCTTTGGGTATTGTGGCCCAATGCCCCATAGATGGTCTTCTCTTCTGAAACATCTAAATCTTGCTCACCTGAGGCAGGTTGCCAGCATCCCCTCATTCTTTCCCCTCTGGGGCTCCCCCACAACCACAGGGTCCTCATGTCCTGCTGGGTCTCCTTAGAATCTCTGCTCTTCTTTGTCTTAGCCACTCACTGCCATAGGTCCTTCCCTGTTCCACTGAGAAGGCTGTAATATAACTTTCTGTAAGGATCTCTCTGTGTTGAGTCCCAGCATCCTTCCCACAATCCACTCTCCAATATACTGCCAGACTACAGATTTTTGAAGCACAGATTTAATCGCGATATACCCTGCTCAGAGCCCCATGATGGCCCATCTCCCGCAGCAGTGGCGACCTTCATAATCAGCAATCAGTCTGCTCTTGCTGAGTGCCAGCCCCCTCGAAGCCATTTTCCTGTTGTGCTTGTATCCAACTCTCACAACAACCTAAAAAGAAAGTATTGTCATTATCCCCATTTTTTTTTTTTTTTTTTGAGACGGAGTCTTGCTCTGTCGCTCAGGCTGGAGTGCAGTGGTGTGGTCTCAGCTTACTGCAACCTCCATCTCCTGGGTTCAAGCACTTCTCCTGCCTCAGCCTCCCGAGTACCTGGGATTACAGGTATGCACCACCATGTCCAGCTATTTTATTTTATTTTTTTGTATTTTTAGTGGAGATGGGGTTTTGCCATGTTGGCCAGGCTGGTCTTGAACTCTTGACCTCAGGTGATCCTCCCACCTCAGCATCCCAAAGTGCTGGGATTACAGGCGTGTGCCCGGCAATTATTCCCATTTTTGAGACAAACAAACTGAGGCACAGACAGGTCACTGGGCTAGGAAGTGGTGGAGTCCAAGCTCACTCTGCTCTCCATGTCTTCATCCCTGGGCGACATGGCCTCTCAAGCTATTATTCCTATAGCAGAAGGGCACTTTTGATTTTCACACAAAACCTCATGTGGAATCCTAGAACCATATACAAAACTGATGAACATGAGGGTAAGGGGGACACAGGACCCAAAGCCATGCCCATTCATGTCCCTTTTTCTTTTGTGGGCTCTGAGGCCCCTTGTTGGGACTCCAGGGTTCCATAGGGCTGAAGTCTGGCCTCATTGACCCCACAGTTCAGAAGTCGATCCCTGGCCTGAGTTCCAGGGGCTGTGGTTGGCAAAGGGTCAGGGAGCTATGGAGGGGGAAAGGTACCCAGAGCCGGGGTGTGCCGAAAGTGGTGCCAGGGAGCCACTGAGGTCATGTTTGTGTGGGTGAGGAAGGAGGATTCCACCAAGGAAGGTGGAAGTCAGAATAACTGATGTGAGAGAGGCAGGGTCCGGGATGGGCCAGGAAATCATGGTGCTGTGAAGGTGTGCTTGCTGCGGCCCAGGTAGGCAGATCAGGCTGATCTGCCTCCTATTCATGAATCCTCCCACATTCCACTCCCCAGAACCTGTACACACCATGCCTCCCGTCTGGAGGCCTTCCTTCCTGTTTCACCTGGCCGATGCCCACACATGCCTCAAGACATTGCTTCTGTGCTGGCTCTTTAGCCAGCCCTTTCTCTGACTTTGCCAAGCTGAGTCCATCTTATATTCCTCTGTGCATCCCATAAAGCCACAAGCACAACTCTTATGGTGGCCTTTGACCACCATCTTTTGTTTATGGACTTACCTCCACCCCTCTCCCCAGGCCCATCTCATCAGATTCATGGTGGATAGGGATGGGTGTCACTATCTCTGAAAGCTCCCGAGGCAGAGAACCTCTGAACATGAGTGTGGTCAGCTCCTTGGATGGGAATGCGTCACCTCCAGCTGTACCCGCTGGGAAAAGCCTGACCCAGGTAGATGCTTGATGATGGAACAAGGGATCAGCAAGCCCTTTGGAGGTTGTCTGGATGATGTCCACATCATTCACCTTCACTCTGGGGCTGCCCTTGGATCAGCTCAGTTTTCTTCCCTCCTCCACCTAGTGAAGCTCACTGCCAGTCTGGCTCTCTGAGGTTAGCAGAATCCCCCGACTTTTTCAGAGTCCAACCATCTTTTGACATAATCTTGTTCACCTCCCACCAGCCATGGGTGCAGAGTATCCTCAATGGTGCCTTGACATTCCTCCATCTGTTCGGCACTGGTCCTGGTCCCTGCCTCCCAAGGAGCTCATTCCACTTTGATCTTTGATGACTGTCTTGGGAAGCAACACTGGTGGGCAAAGCGTGGGGTCTTTGGAACCAACCCAGGTGTAAGTCTTCTGGAGCCTTCTCTCTCTGTATCGTAAATTCCTCATGTGTAAAAATCCAGGTTCTAATGTTCACTTTCAAAAAGCAGCTTCTGTGGTTTCATGTGCTTCATGCGTTGCACTTAGAGCAGTGTCTGGCGCTCACAGTAAAGGCTTCTTTAAAGAGTAATTGAAGAATGAATGAGTACCTGAGAGAAGGAAGTGCATGTGAGGTGCAGATTTCATGTAAGTGTAGGCATAATGGGCTTGGAATGGTAACCAATATTCTTCCCCAGAGTCTCCACCCCTTTGCCCTTCCTGACGTCCCATCGGCCACACTTCCCAGGCTTGTTGCCCCAGGGAGGAATGAGATGGAGCATAAAGCGAAAAATAGCATGTGAGTCGTTTTCTGGCTTTAGTTTCCAAAAGCCCTTGTGGGAAATACCTTGCCCTGAGCAAGGACAAAAAAGACAAAAAATGGGATTTGCGGGGAGTGGGGTTTTTCCCAGAACCAGGGAAGATGGAGGGGACAGCGATGAGTGCAGAGCTAGGGGAGTCCACCTGGAGTGAGAGGGCTGGCACTCCCTGGGGGATATGCTGCTTCCGCACAGAGCCCAGAAGGGCCTAGGGGAGCTGAGCTCAGCGGGGCCTGACTGCTGGAAGTTTCCAGTGTGTACATATCACCATCAGCCAGGATTAGTCAGGGATCTGCAAAGGGCCAGAGGCGGCACTGGGGGTGGAGTCTTTGCCCCACGTTCACCTAATCGCAGTGTCCACTGCCTGTCTCCCCAAGGGGCCAGGTCAGCTGTCCTGCCTGCTATTGTCTGTCCTCAAGGATGTCCTGTGAGGGCAGCCAGACCTGCCTGCAAACATCCAGAAACAGAGGGCTTTGCTGTGCCCCGGGACAAGCTTGTCCTCTTCCTACTCTCCCCATGGTGACAGCCCTTTCCAAAACTCAGGAACCCCAGGAGCGCAAGAGGAGGAGGAGGTGTGGCAGTGTGGTGCTGTAATGGTCCCACCCCTCGTGAAGGTGCCAGTCTGTCCAGTAGAGAGCTCTTTTGAGGCCAGACCATCATGAAACACAGCCTGCTGCTATCACATTTGTTTTTCTCTTCAGGAGATTTTTATTCCAGATCTGCTCCAATATCACTGGCCACCCACTGGTCACCATTCCAATGTAAAGAATAGCCCCCCAAAAGCCCCTGATGTGTGGGTGATCGCCATGTGCTCCAAGCCTCCTTGCCTTTGTGTTGACAGCCCCATTCCCATAACTGAAGTGGGATCCAGAGCTTCTGCCATCTTTGTCCACGTCCCCAGTACATGTTCCTGTTCTTTACTGTCCCTTAAAATGTAGCACCCAAACTGGCTATGAGGCCTCTGTCTCCTACTGGACCTCTCTCTACTAGGGGGTGCCTTTAGCTTTTTAAGAGGAACCACTGCTGGGGCCGTTGTTTGTTCTCACTAGCCCCCAAGAACCATGCCCCAGCAGGAGGAAAGTGCCGTGTCACCATCTAACTAAACCCGGACAACAGACATTCTCTTTGATTGTCAGTAAAGCCAAAATAATGAGCTCCCTTGGCCGAGAGAGTGAGCAATTCTTTATTTGAAACAAAAAACCATTCCCATGAAAACTAGATGGAATTATTAATACAGGCTTTCATAAACATCTAAGGAACATTTCATTTTGGAAATCTTTTTTTTTTTTTTTTTTGGCTCTGAGATTCTCTGGGCACTTTCTCAAAGGGTTGTTACAACGGCACAGTGTCATCCTTGTAGTAAGCACCTAGTACTTACTCCATCTAGATCCGGACAGCGAAAAGCCGTTTGTACTCACATCTAATCAACCTACTGAAATGCCTTTCTGGTCACTGGTCAGGTGTGTTGGTGAGGAGGGGGATACGCTTGATTCTTCCATCCCCAAAGTAGCCATTTTTCTTTTTTTGAGACAAAGTCTCACTCTGTCGCCCAGGCTGGAGTGCAGTGATGCAATCTCGGCTGACTGCAACCCTCTACTTCCCAGGTTCAAGTGATTCTCCTGCCTCAGCCTCCCGAGTAGCTGGTACTACAGGTGAGTGCCACCACACCCAGCTAATTTTTGTATTTTTAGTAGAGATGGGGTCTCACCGTATTGGCCAGGATGGTCTCGATCTCCTGACCACC
Organism: Sapajus apella; assembly: GCF_009761245.1. Classification (NCBI taxonomy): domain Eukaryota; kingdom Metazoa; phylum Chordata; class Mammalia; order Primates; family Cebidae; genus Sapajus; species Sapajus apella. Next base: position 7,020,954 of record NW_022437010.1, on the reverse strand, counting down.
TGCCTCAGCCTCCCAAAGTGTTGGGATTACAGGCATGAGCCACTGCACCCTGCCCAAAGTAGCCATTTCAAGGAACGTGTATCCAGATACCCAAAGTGCTGAGCTCCTGGAAGCTTAACCAAATGCCACAAGGGGTTGCTGGGTGCAGTGAGAAATGCTTGAGAGGAAAATATGGGGGAAGCACCAGGCTGAACACGAGATGGGCTGAGCTGTGTGTCCCATGGTGGAGAGCAGTCACCTGGGGCTGGAATGTGATATCCCAGCAGACCAGGGAGGGAAATTTGGGAAATGCTGCTTTCTTTCCCCACACGTCTCTGAAACTCAGTGAGCAGAGTGCTCTGTTTTTATACTAAGTTATCCATTACACAGAAGCCTGACTACCCAACTGGCTAAAATTTCAGCAGAGGCTCATCTGTTTATTTGGGGGGCATGAAGCCTTCCACTTCATCATCACTGAAAATGAGGGAACGTCAGTAAAGACTCATTTGTTTGACTACTGAGGCAAGGGAACATCAGTCAAGACTCCTTCACTTGATGCCTGAGACTTTCTTGGTACCGCAATGATTGGCCCAGGATTTCCAGAAAGCCTAGCTGAGGGGCAGGCTGAGAAATTAAAATATGGATGTGATCCGTCTGAGAAAGCATATCCCATCTGTATCCACTGCCTGTTTTCAACGAGCAGTGGAGGGCCAGTGTAGGGGTGCAGTGGCAAAAGTTCATTACAGCTGCGTGTAACTAGAGAAAGCACCCCTGCATTGACGGGCACAGTCTTTTATGTTTCCAAAAGCATTTGCATGTGTTACCCTGCTTGATCCTAACAGTGATAATACCACTATGCAGATGAGAAAACTGAGGCTCAAAGAGAGCATGTGATTTGCACACACTGAGACCATCAAGCCCAAAATCCAGGTTTTCTGACTCCAAATCCAGAGTTTTTAGCAAAGCTGCACGCAGTCTTCAGGGAACCAAGAAAAAGCTTAGCACTGATTGAATACCTACTGTGTGTCTCACCTCATTTCTCCTATTCTATCCTCTTCCAGTCCTGCCCAGCAAGCATGAACTTGACCATTTCCCTGAAGAGGAAGCAAGTTCAGCTTAAACAATTTGACCGACTACAAAGTGGTGGGGAGATGGGGCTAAAACCCAGTTCCGCCAGCTTCCAAAGCCAATTTTTTCTCCTCTCTGCTGATCTAGTCGTTTTATATTAGATATGAGAAAACAAAGACCCAAGAGGTTAAGTGACTTTAGGGATCACACAGCTGGATCAACGGAGAGCTGAGACCAAAACCTGACCCAGTACAACATGGGGATCTGGGCCGGGTTATTTTCTAATTGTCACTTCCCTGAAATCAAACAAGACTCTAATGAGGTACCTGGTTAGTGCTTCATAAGCAGCTCTAACATTTAGTAGAACAAAGTGTCGAAGGTGGTCTGGGACCTCAAAATGCCGGAAAGAATGGTATCAAAGCCAGCAGCCAGGGACACAGCCAGGTCAGTTCTATATATAGATGTAATTGTTCACTAGCAATTTCAACTAGCTTGTTTGAGCAGCCTCAACTCTCTTTGGACTGCTGTCTTCGTAGGTGCCAGGAACTGTGCTGTGCATATCCACGAATGCTGCATCGTTAAGCCTATTAAGTATCTCGCTGCCTGCCGATAGCCCACCTGTGACTGTTCAAACAAATAAAGGTACCAAATGGCTACAACCTGACTTGTGTGCACATGGCCCAAGTGGTAATCAGAGATGGCCTATGTCGCTGAGGCGCAAGACCCCCAAGAGGTGCAGAGAATAACAGAGATGCAGAGGCTATTCCCAGATTCCCACTGCAAGTCCTGTTGGCAGTGACAAAAGGAGCCACAGACGGAGGACAGAGTTTTGGCAGATGGTCTCCATCCAGGAAGGAGCAGAAGAGACGCTGACGTCAAGAACAAACGGGGGCTGTGACTCTATTGATGACTCTATTTCCTGTTCCAGACTACTTTGCAGGGATTCTGGTAGGAAGAACATTTATTGTCAAACCTTACTAGGTGCTATGCTTTGCAATTATTTGAGCATCCAAAGAGAGGAGAGATTCTTACAACTGGAGGAGGATATTTTGCCTGGCCACTGGTTGGGGCTCGGTTGCTGTTGTGAGTGGAATTTTGATAGCATCTTTCTGGCCTTGCAAATTTTTATAATGGCTAATTAGTACTTTGTAGGTAGGGTGGAGAAAATAGTGGATCCCCGAGCCTTTTGTGAGTCAAGGATTGTAAAGCTGTTCTGCTGTATTGGGCTGTGAAGACCACCAATACAGTGAAGACCACAGAGTCCAAGAGAGGGAACTCATCATTAGGAAAGCACTTAGAACCACTGTGAACAGTTGTGTAGGCTGTGTACTGAACAACATTGAGGCATCATTTGCTTCTTAATTTCTCTTTAGATTTTTATGGTGCACAACATGCAAATTATATGTGACAGCCCTGGAAGTCTAGACTAGTGAACCTTACACAGCCCCAAACTGTAAATGTCAGAGAAGAGAACTGATTCTAGGTATAGAATATTACAAATACTGGAATCCACCTTGACTTGCTCACTCAGGTGCCCTGGAGTATTTGGAAGAAGATGGCTCCAGGTTTGTTTGTACTTAAAGTGCTATGGCACCAAATGCTATTACAACTTAGGACATAAGCATTTTTTGTGTGGAACATATTATTCTCACCCTCAATTCTCCAGAGTCAGGAGGAACTAAGAAAGGTTTGCCCAGAGGTCAGCAGGAGCAGATGTTTGAATGGGAGCCAAGGACAAGGTTGGCTACCAAGCCTTGGTACAGCTGAGAGCAGCTCCAGTGTGGTCAGCAGGTGTCCCTGGTGGGGGCTGGGGCAGCTACAGCCTCCAGCTCTGTCAGCTCCCTAGCGGTGAGAAGGGGCACGTGGCAGCACCCCATAGGTTCAAATGCTGCAGTGGGAGTGACATCTCCAAGGACTGTGGAGGAGCCAGGGTCGGGGTGTCATTCAAGTTACAGGGACCTGATGAAATTCCCCTTTGGCTGTCCATGAGTGCCAATTGGAACCAGCTTGAAAATCTGCAGAAGCAGATTGGGAACCTCACACACACTTGGGAAGGGGAGAATTTGTGGCAGATAGTGGCTCAGCAGAGCGTTGGGGATCAATAGCCTCATTTACACTCAGTGGCTGTTCAAGGCTAAGGCCAACTGGCTACACAGATATGTTCATTTTACTGCAGAGACAGGGAGGATGTCAATAAATGCTTCATCCTGTATCCCTCGCATCTATAGGCCACAGAGGAAAGGCTTTACACCCAGACACACAAGGAATAAAGCAGTGTGTGCTTCCCAGAGTGGGTGGAAAGCCAATGATGGGACCATCAAATGGGGTCACGGAGCCAGCAGGAATGAAGCAACTGGTGTCCGGTAGAGAAGAGGGAGAAAAACTTCGAAGTCTTGATTGCACAGAGGTTCTTGCCTCAGAGTTGGATTCACTGCTGTCTAAGAAGGGGACTTAGGAGCTTGTAGCATTTTTTTTCTGAAGCTACTTCCCCAGTGTGTTTTGTGGCCAAAATCAGGAAGAAAATAAAACCTACCTGTTAGGATATGTTGCTCTCAGAAAACCTGGCTCAGCTGACAGGATATGTATCGTACTAAGTATGCTGACATTTCCAGGATTCTTGAGAAGTTTCAAGCAGACATATCTAAATTCACCAAAATTCTAGAAGAGAAAAGACTAAACAAATATATGACCTCAAGACAAGAGGATAGCTTGAGACAAGGAGTTCAAGACCAGCCTAGGCCACCCTGTCTCCACAAAAACAAAAAACAAAAAAAAATTAGCCAGGTATGATGGTGTGACCTAATAGTCCCAGCTACTAGGGAGGTTAAGGCAGGAGGATCATTTGGGCCAGGAGTTCAAGACTTCAGTGAGCCATGATCACCCTGCTGTACTCCAGACTAAGCAACAGAGTGAGACCCTATCTCAGGAAACAAACAAACAAACAAAAACCCTTTTCTGGCCAAGATAATACAGGTGGAGAGAGAAAATAATAAGATTTGTAAGATTCAGCAGAAGGAAAAGACAGAAAGGACACTATTTTAATGCAGCAAGAAGAAAGCTTATGAAATCGTGGTAACAGGTGATGCCCTGAAGTTAAGAATTTCTAAAGTTCCATTTTCACAATGTAACCTATCTTTAAGGACAGTAATGCAAAGAGTGCATTCTCAAAAAGTTACACAGTGCCACTGCTGTCAACAAGACATTATTTAAATGAGATGTTAGTGGGGGTGTATATCTCTCTCACTTCTATGTTTTGTTTTATTTTAAGGTGATTTGGGGAGTAAAGGGCATCTGAAGGAATTCTCGTGACAAAATAAGCTGAGATGTTTGCTGCAGTCTCCATATTAATTGAACTCTGAAAGTCACATGGGAGACTTAAAAATAATCATAGCAGTAGGTAATACCCAGAAAGTGGCGACCTTATGCAGTGACGTAGCAACCCTATGCTTCCCAGAAACCCCTTAGACAGTGCATCTGAAACGAAAAGGGAACAGGTGGAAGACCAAATTGTGGGTGGTCATATTTAAAGGATCATAAACAGTTACGGTGTCATTGTCATGGATACAAAGTCTTTAACATAGTTTAAGAAATGTTAGACTACCAGATCTATCCACTTACTGCCTAGACAATCAAATCAGCAATTGATCAGGCTCTGCTTCATTGTATCTTTTCTTTTGTTGTCTGAAATAATTGGCTCCCAACTGGTGAGACAAAAATCACTGGTGGGGTTTTAAATCCTTTTGCCCAGCACAAATCATCTGTGGACTTAGCAAACACTTCCATCATATTATAAAGCTTACCATTTTTCATATTGGTATTAATACAATTTGTAAAATACAAATCCAATAGAAGGCATTACTAAAAGTTATTGACCACTCTTTTTCATGTATTTCCTCAAGCAGTGAATGCTAAATAAATCCAAATCTTATTATGAATTTCTGTCTTTCATACCAAATGATACTGATTGCTACTTTCTCTAATTATAAAAATGATGACTTCTTATCTAACATTCATCGATCAATAATTATGTGCCCAGTAATGCAAGAAGCCTTTCACATGAACGGTATCTCAGTTAATCCTCATAACAATTTTACAGGGTAGGCATCATCGTAACCCTCATTTTATAGATAAAGAAACTGAGGCTTGCAGAGTTTGGGTAACTCACCTGCATTCAAATAGGTAATAAGAGGGAAAGCCAGGCCATAAGAGTAGATCAGCCTGTATGTTAACTACACATAATATGGCCTCATGTGCTGTATCAGAAAATAGAGAAAACTAGAGTTTAAAGTAACAAATCTGTCATAATCCTACCAATCAGAGATAGGACTGATAGATAACATTGTAGGTGTTTCCCTCTAGTCATTTTTTAAAAAAGTCTTTTTCCCCTTGCTGAAGTGGTTTTAGGCAGCACATTTTGTTTCGTATTTTCACAAAGCATCTACATAGACCAAAATGCTTTTCTAGGATATTACACATTTTGCATTGTGTGGTTGAACTATGTTTTATCTGACCATTCTTGTTGTGTACATTTAGGTGGCTTCCAACATTCATTACCATAAATAATGTTGTGCGGCAGATTACAAAACTTACCCACATAGTATCCCCCTCATCAACAGGTGGAACCTCTTTCTCCACTCCTCAAATCTGCACTGGCTGTGTGACATCCTTTGGCCAACACCGCTGGTGTCTGCAAGTGTACACAGCAGAGACTTGGCGTGAGCTGCACACTGGAGCTGGCTCTCTTGCTGCTCTTGGGACCTGCGATTGCCATTGCGTGAACAAGTCCAGGCTTGCTTGCTGTTCCTTCAGCCCTGCCAATTAATTGCCAACCACCAGGCCTGTGAGGAGGTTAGCCTCCATCATCCAGTGCCCCCCGATTCGCCAGCCTCTCCCAGATGCAAAGGAGAGCCCAGCAGGGATTGGACAAGCTGCCCAGTTGAGGATAACCACACAGCTGACCCACAGGACTGTGAACTAATTACACAACTGCTGTAAGATTTGGGGTAGTTGGTTATACAGCAAAAGCTAATACATACTGTAAGGCCGGTTGCCTCAGGAGCTAAATGGACACACCCATCCCTCTTCGCATCTGATAACTACGTCATCACCCCAAGCTCATTATCTGGCCTCGCCACATGGCTTCCCTGCACCCGCCTCTGCATACTATATCCAAACCCACACTCAGCACCAAACTACGCACTCAACCCCCAACCCGCCGTTGGAAAACCCCGCCAAAAAATTTAAAGAAGCCCCACTAAACCCTGCCCAATAGCAGTCTGCCCCATATGCACCCGGCTGGCCCGCTTACCCAAAGTCCTGCCCGCCTACCAATGACAGCTTGCCCCATGCACATCCTGTTTCCCTATAGCCAATGAAATTGCCTTTGCTTTGTTTCCCCAATAGCCAATCAATTGCCTCCACTCCCTATAAAACCCCACACCCGAACAGCCTGGCAGGACTTCTCTGGCCCCTTTCCTGGACCATAGAACCTCGCCTGGGAGCTAAATAAATTGGCTTCTCGTTTTCTTATACCTGCCTCAGTTTCCTCATTTTACCTCGGCAATAAACCTTACACATACTGCAGTGAAAATCATGAATATACAAGTTGAAGAGTAGAAGTTACAATAGAGAATGAGAGACAGAGTGAGCTTTAAGAATGGGATGAGGTTCGCGGATGGAGGAAGAATGGGGGAGGCTCAAGGAGGAGAAGACGACAGGAATGAGGTAGAGTCCTAGATGAGAAGAGAGTTTAGGATGGCGATGGCAGGCTCCAGAATCGGTGAGGATATCTATGTGCATTTACTTGATAATTTTCAAAATCTGAACATTTATTGATTTATTAAGCTGCATCAAAACGTCGTTTGCTGAGAGTGTACATTCCCCACATACTCACCCAAAACATTGATTATTCTTTTTCCTCCTTGCCAATGTGATAAGCGAGAATGATATCTGCATGACTCCGTCTTGCACGCTGCAATTAATAGTGGCGCTGAAGCTGTTTCCATGTGGTTACCATCCTGTTGTTCTCCCATTCGTGTCCTTGGCCCATTTTGCCAAATTTTTCATGCCCCTTCCAAGTCAATTTCCAGCCCACCCTTGGCTCCAGGCAACCATCATTGTGCTTTTTCTATCATTACAGATTAAAATTGTCTAAGCCTTTTAAAAATATTCTATTTCTTTGCACATCCATTTATTTTTATGGTGAGTGCTTTTTCTATTTTGTTAAGTTTTATTTTTTAATTGACATCTAATTGTACATATTCATAGGGCATACAGTGATGTTTTGATATCTATAATGCATAATGATCAGATCAGGGTAACAAGCATATCCAACATCCCAACCATTTATCATTTCTTGGGAATGATAAATGGGAATATTGGGAATATTCCTTACCACCTTCTAGCTATTAAAACTGTATGATGTATTATGGTTAACTATAGTCAGCCTGCAGTGCTACAGAACACTAGTGCCTATTCTTCTCATCTCTCTTAATGTATAGACTTTTTGATAAATAAAATGTATTTTAAACTTTCTTTTGTTAAATCTAACAAACTTTGTCTTTAACTGTGTTCATTTAGACTGCCTTTCCCATATCAAATTTACACAGATTCACCCTGTATTTTCTTCTATTCATTTTTACATTTAACTTTTTGTGCATCTGGGATGTATTTTAATGTACACTATGAAGCATCTATTATTATTTCACAAGAGTTTATCAGTTATCCCATATTATCTTGTCACACTGACCACACACTCAGACACACACACACACACAAATATGTGGATCTGTTTCTATTATCTCTTTTGATCCTACATTATTGCAGACTTTTATCACTGCAATGGTTCTACAGTGTTTCTGAATAACTGGTAGTGGAAGCACACTCTCCCCCTAACCAATGCTTATTGTTTTTTTCAATAATTTTTTGGAAGTTCTTACCATTTATTCTTCCCAATGAACGTTAGAATCAGTTTATCAGGTTCTTAAAAAAAAAAAAACTGGTAAATTTGTTTAAGTTCCTTGTAGATTCTGGATATTAGATCTCTGTCAAATGGATAGACTGCAAACATTTTCTCCTATTCTTCAGGGACATGGATGAAGCTGGAAAACATCATTCTCAGCAAACTAATACAGGAACAGAAAACCAAACGCTGCATGTTCTCACTCATAAGTGGGAGTTGAACAATAAGAACACATGGACACAGGGAGGGGAACATCACACACCAGGGCCTGTCGGGGAGGCGGGATGGGGGTAAGGGGATGGAAAGCATTAGGACAAATACCTAATAATGCACATGTATACCTATGTAACCAACCTGCACATTCTGCACATATATCCCAGAACTTAAAGTAAATTTTTTAAAAAAGACATAACTGTCATAAATGCAAAAATGAATATATTAAAAAATACCTGGGAGTCATGATTTTTAATCACTATTTACATTTTTATGTCCTTAAGTCTTATTTATCCAAGTAGACTTCGGCTTCCTAAGGACAATAATCATATCTTAGAATAAAAGTCTTTGTCATCTCCACAATGCCTGCTACATAGATGATGCCTAGTAAGTGTGTGTTGACATAGCAACCACTCCCTGGAAATCTATGTCACCAGAAGCTTTTTAAAAATAAATATGTTTAAACTATCTATTAAAAGAAAGAAATAGCAGTGTATACTACACATCTAATTTCAACAAACCTGGTGAAATATTTTAAAAATTTAAATGCATGTGAATATTTATATAATTCTACATAAAATAAGTTAACAGATCAAATTTGAAGTTTAGTGCCGAAAAAACTGTCCAATGCCTTTTTCTGTACTTGGCTTTTGCTGTTATGTTGAATAATGCTAAGTTAGGTAAGCCATTACTTGGATTTTGCATTATGTTACATTTTGTGTATATGCTTGTGATGAAATTTAGTAAAACTGACTTCTGTTATAAGAATGTCTCCACATACAAAATTTTAAAACAAAATCTTAAGAAAGATAAGCTAAATCGATATGGCTGATTCACAGTCCTGACTTTAAAATTTTGACTATATCCATTTGTTAGAGAATTCCATAAGGGTAGAGCTAAAAGTGCCCTAAAGAGCCAATTCCTTCATTTAACTGACCAGGAAACTGAGACCTAGTAAACTAAGGTCAAGGCCATATAGTTAGTTGATGGCAAAGCTGGGACTGGAATCAACTCTGCTCCTTCTCACCCTAGTGATGATATTGCAAACTTCTTGCCCTTCTCTCAAGATTAAATTGATTTAAAGTTACTTTTTTAAAGCAGTCTTTGTAAAACTTTTGCCCTTGTTTTTGGGAGAAGGTGGGTATTAGATAAAACTAACTAAAAACAAGGGCCCCAAAACTCTAAAAAGATAAAGTTTTGAAAAAGCTAAATCTGTTTTTTTTTTTTAAAAGACCAAGATCGCTTTCAACACAAAATGGCAGCTCAGTAAAGCTATTGACAAAATACAGAATGGGCATAAAAAGTCAAAAGAGGCAGACAGAGAAAAATGTGGCAGTACATGGCAAAGGGGATGTGACTTTCAACAGACACTATAAATGGACAGATCCATCAAGCTGGCAGAGAAGGTGGAGCTGGAAGGCAGCAGGAGGCACGTTGGGTGGTACTGAAGGAGAAAGGAGGGAGCATGAAAAGCTCTCCACAGGATTTGACAAGCAACTTCAACTACTGAGATATATTGAGGAGCTTCCCATCTGGTGAAGAAGACAGCTTTATGACCTAGAGTGTAAATAATCCAAACAGAAGGAAAATGCCCCCAATCAAAGGCAATGCAGCCAGAAGACTGTCTGACCACAGACCATTCATTGACGTCAGCCAGGTGAAGGGGAGTTATGAAAGATGAATGACAGGTAGGTGACGCTAGCTCTTTAAATTTAGTCCAGAAAGAGAGAAGTTTATAGATCAGGCATGATGTGTCAAGCAGAAGGGAAATACTTACATTCAGTGTCCTTTTAGAGAAATAAATACCTACAAGAGTGCAAAATAGAGAGTCAGAGCCCACCCATAAAGTTCTAGGAAGCTCCAGAAACCTTAGGTACACCAACAGTTTTCTAACACTTGTAGTTCTCAATAAAATGAAGCTTGGCTTATCTTGCCATCACCTTTTTACAGATTGAGATAAAAAGAGTATTTTCTCAAAAGGACAAAAATAATAAACATGGAAGTTGTTCCCTGGGGACCTGGCTTCTCTGGCACATCTGAATTATTTAGCTTGAAGCGTTACAATGGATGTATTTTTAAAAAGCAAGGCAAAATTTCAAGTGGGTCGTAGATTTAAATGTGAAAGGCAAAAGAAAGCTTCTGTTGAACAACAGGGAAATATCTTCATAGCTCTTGGGGTAGACAAATATTTCTCTGGCAGGACACACAAAGAACAGCGACTGTAAAGAAAAGTGATAATTTGTACTATATTAAAATTAAGAACTTCTGATGAGCAAAAGGCTCCCTTAGGGGAGAGATTGAAAAAGCAAGCCATAGAATAGGAGAAGATATTTGTGATACATATATCCAACAAAAGTTCTGTTGAATGTATAAAGAACTCCTATTGAATATATACATTTATATGTATATTCTTTATATATTCTGTTGAATATACAAGGAACTGCCAGAATATATAAAGAACTCCTACAAATAATTTTTTAAAAGACAGATAAGCTAATTAAAAAAAAAGTGGTAAAAGATTTGAGCAGACGCTTTATCAGAGAGGATATTCACATGACCAGTAAACATATGAAAAAAAGATAGCAGGGAAGTGCAAATTAAAACTCCAACAAGAAAAAAAGGGAAACTCCAATGAGATTCCACTATACACCCACCAGAACGGCTAACATGAAAAAAAGCCTTTGGTAAAGATGTAAAGACATTGGAACACTCACTGCTGGTGCGAATGGAAACTGGTGCAATTGCTTTGGAAACTCTTCTGACAATATCTACTAAATTTGAATGCAAGAGTACTCTATGATTCAGCAAGTCAACTCCTGTATTTACATTACAAATGTGCCCCAAAAGAATGCATCTCCAAGAATGCTCAGAGAAGCATTCACTGAGCTAATAATAAATATACTTATTTTCATTATAATTATATAAACATTATAAATATAAATATTATACTGTTTTCATTATCACCCCAAAATGAAAACAAACTCCATGCATCCATCAACTACAGAATGGATAAATAAACTGTGCTATATTCATGTAATGGAATACCACACTGTGATGAAAAGAAACAAACTGCTGTTGCTATGACATGGAGGGATCTCTGAAACATGACATTGGACAAAAGGAACCAGGTACAAAATAATACACATTATATAATTCCATTTATAGAAAGTTCAAAAACAGGTAACACTTACTCCTATGGGGCCAGAAATAAAGATCATAGTGACATTTTGGAGATGTGTTGGGGGTGACTTGGAGGGGCAAATGCAGGGTTCCTAGGGTACTGATAACATTCTATTTTCTAATCTGGGATGGATTACACAGGAATGTTCACTTTGTGAAAATTCATTGAGCATTTGTGTACTTTAGTATTTGTGTACTTTGCCATGTACTTAACACTATTGAACTATATGCTAAAAACAGGTAAAATGGTCAATTTTATGTTACGTGTATTTTATCATAATTAAAAAAATATTTTTAAAAGAATGAACTAAACTTGCTGTTACCTTGATTCGACTTCTGGCCTCCAGGGCCATGAGATGCAGCCAAATCCCGGTCAACACAAAACATCGTGGTGAAAATGTGCTCATGATGTGCCATATTTACTTCCATTGAGTTCCCAAATCAGTATTTTTTAAGCTCAACTTAGTTTCTTATATGTGTAACATCTGCCTTCAAAAGTAAATATTTTCTAATGTGAAAACATGAATTTAAATAAAGGAGTTTCCCTTCATACTTTAGTGCTAATCAGAAAAAATACAGGAGTCCATCAGAGCGCACCAAGCTCGGTGATTGGAACAACTAAGCCAGAATGTGAAATCAAGTATGTAGACTTAAAAACTCGGGCATCTCCCTCCATCTGTGCCTACAGGCCCCTGGAGGGAAGCTCAGCTGGACTAAGTTCACAGGCCTGGGGGTGCCTACTGAGGCAAAGCACTTGCCAACGGTTGTTTTCCTCACCCTCGTGGTGTAGGAACTGGCGCTAGGGCTGACCTCAGCAGTTGTCCCCACGGACATGTCTGGAGCACACTAAGGGGTTGGGCCAGATCACAGACAGCTCCACAAGGTCACAATTCCAGCCCTGCTACGGACCTCACCAGCAGCATTCCTTAATGCACTCAGCACTATTTGCAGGAAGTTTGCCTAAAGTTTGTCATGTAACCATGCTCATCAAACATCCCATCCATCCGTTTATCCACTCATTTATTCACCCAATGAATATTTGTTGAGTATATGTTTGAGACCCTCTCCTTGGTTCTGCCAGAGAAAGCACTAGCCTTTATGGAGACTGTCTTATATTTTTAAAGGTGCCAAAGCTTCAGTTTGAAGGACAACATAGGAGATGGATATCCTCTGGACGGAATTGACAGGACACTAGGATATGGACATCCTCTGGATGGAACTGACAGGACAACGTACAAAAAATAGACTTCTGAACCTTTCCCTTGGATCTTCTTTCCTCCCCCCTAACCACTGCCTTGTGTCTGCTTCCAGCATGTGAAGTAGGCAGGAGGAGCAGAGAGCAGAGGAGGCTTAATTTCAGCCCTCACTTGGATCACTTAGCCCTCACTTAGGACAATAGGCACTCAGGATTTGCTGTATGTAAGTCACTTCTCCAAACCAGCTCTTTTCTGGGAAAGAAACTGTGGCTGACACTTCTACTGCCTCCTTCTTTGGAGCAGAATCCTGATTTTGTGAAGCTATCTATCCTCCTCTCTGCCTGTGTGTCAGGGAAGACCTGGGCTCAGAGGGCCGATCCTGAGAGGTCTAAGCCGATGGTGGCTTTCCCCTTTCCCTCTGGCAGTGGGTGGTATAGGCATGGGTTGACGATGAGCAAACTCCAGCCTAATGCCTGAGATTGAGTGCTGCCAGGGCTTCTGGGAAAGTTTACTGTCTCAGAGCTTGTTTGCGGCTCTGCGATACCCGGGTTGCTGCAGCCCAACTTACCACCAGCCTGGGCTAAAGCCCTCACAGGGTTGGCTGGGATGGAAGAACCTGGTCCGTTTTGACACAGTCGAACCACCGAATTCACCAAATCCAGAGACCCACCCAAGCCTCTTGTGATGGGAGATAACCCATTTCCTTATGAGATAAGCCTATTTGAGACAAGGTTTTCTCAAGGCATCCCAACTGATGACTCTACGAGCAAGATTAGAAATCCCCTTGTAATTCATTGTTTGGGGAAATCAGGCCAAGAAGCAAGATTGAGGTTCTACAAAATCTGGTTTGAGTCATTGGTTCACTAGCTTTCCTGTTTGCATCAAGCAACAACAGGGGGAATGAATGCCAGATGCATTGGAACGCTACATGTCTGTTTAAAAAGGGGACATGGAACACATACACGAACAAACTTGGATTAGATTGGTTACTGTTTGAATGACTTTCTGTTCATGGATCTTTTCCTGCCCACGAAGCAAATTCTCAACTTGCTATGCCTCCTTTAAAGCCCCTTTAAAGAAAATGGAGGCCAGGCACAGTGGCTTTGCCTGTAATCCCAGGTGGGTGGATCACAAGGTCAGGAGTTTGAGATCAGCCCGGCCAACATCGAGAAACTCCGTCTCTACTAAAATACAAAAAAATTAGCCGGGGGTGGTGGCACATGCCTCTAATTCCAGCTACTCAGGAGACTGAGGCAGGAGAGTCGTTTGAACCCGGGAGGCGGAGGTTGCCGTGCGCCGAGATCGCGCCACTGCACTTCAGCCTGGGCTACAGGGTGAGACTCCATCTCAAAAATAAATAAATAAAAGAAAAATTCTTATCAAAATACAGAACATTTTAAAAAAATAAAGAAAGAAAATAGAAGTGATTCTTAATAGCTGTTGGCGGTAGAACACAGGCCACATGTGTCTGGGGAAGCATTTCCCTCTCATTCCAACCTCAGCCAGAGAAATAGCTACAGGGAGTTCTCCCCGAGCCTTAGCTTCTGACATTCAGACTCAGCAAGCCTGGTCTGGGGGCCTGGAATTCATATTTTAAACAAGTTCCCAGGTGACACTGAGGTGGGTAACCCAGGGACCTTTCTTTGGGAAACGTTGGTCTGACGCACCCAGGCCCAGTACTGGCTTTCTCCAGAGCAGCCTGTGGCAGAGGAAAGACAGAGCGATGAAGTCACAGCTCTGCCAGCCCTGAGCCTCTGCATCTCGCTTTCTTCACATGGAAAATAGGACTAACAACGCTCAGTCCCCACTGCTACCATGAGGATGGGAGACTCAAGGAGAGCTGCACAGTGCGGCTCAGCCTTGCACTTTGTTTGCTTATCAGTTTTGATTCTTCATGGCTCTTCAGGGCCAGAGCCCTGTCCTCTCTCCCAGTCTGTGGCAGCATCTGATCTCTCTGGGTGGGTCCAGGTCGTCTTTCATAAATCCATCCAGCTGAGCTTGCCATCCACTAACAAGAGGAGACGCTGGCTCCTGCACACCTTCTGTTTGGTGCCTACCTGCATCCCCTCGGGTCAGTTAAAGCTGCCCTATGTTTCTGAACATTGCTCCCTGGAAGCCAAAGTCTCACAATAATTAAAGTGAGGAAAGGGGACTCTCCTATTTAAGAACTAGCATGCCAGCCTTTTCCCCCTTCATAGGAAAGAAGAAGGAAAGAAAGGGAATTGGCAAAAATCAACCTCCAGCTGACTCCCAGGCAATCCATTTATCCAACACAGATTTTTCCAACACTTATTATACACCAGAGACTGGCAAAGACTGAGTTTGCCCCCTGGCCTGTGCCACCTTCGCCACCCTTTATCTTGTAGGAACACATTGAGAGCCAGAGTCTGCAAGAGAATGAGGAAACACGACTTTTCTTCGGCCTGAATTTCACCTTCTCACCTCCCTTCCTGTGATCCTCTCTTCTCCAGCTTCCAGGCCTCAGGTGAGTAGATGACTGCCCCGGTGCTGTCTCTGGTTGCACAGAGGCCAGTTTGGGACATTGCTCTGTTTTGCCCTTCCTCAAGGGACCTGTGCTGTGAGGCACACTCAAGGTTGGGGATAGCCGCCCAGTCTTCCCAGCCCCAGCACCCTGTGCTTTGCAATCCGTGGTGAGATCCGCCAAGGGATGTGCTGCTCAAAGAGCTGAAGACAGGACTCATTTGAAGCCTGCAAATGCCTTAGTCTTTAAAGAATTCACCAGAGCCAATGCAAGGCTGTCCCTATCCAACCTGGTCTCATGAGTCGACCTGGGGACGGTATCATGGGTTTACACAAACCTTCTCCTCATCTCATCTGTCACAATGCTCAAGGCAGGTGGGGGAAAGAAGAGACCCCTGTGTGTGGCCCCAATTGATGCTGCTTGGCCTGCATTTCTCTCTAGTATCCAAGACAGGAAGGAAAATGATTTTTGTCCTTGTGAAAATTCTCTATGTAGACAGAATCCTGACTTTGCTTCTAGCCTCCTCCTCCCCAGGCAACCTACGTTCTCAGCCTATCTGGGACAAGGCGATCCCCTATCCCTGTGATCTTTGTGCCCTTCCTGTTCCTCTTTGGTATCTTCAGTTTTTGGTCATATTCAAAACTGGACATTATGCATAAATCGGGTCTCATAAATCGGCCCAAAGGAACAGGATGACTTCCATCCAATGGCTTGGCACAACAATATGCTTCTTCTAATATGTCTTGGGATTCAGCTGATCTGTGAACAGAGACCCCAATTAAAACCCTCTGCAGCTGCAGCAAACATCCCAGAAAAGGGGCTAGTCACAGATCCTGGAGCTCTGGGGAATTTCTTCTAGATACAGAGCTTTGGGGAACAGCTTGGAGGGAGCCACTGAGGTCTACACATAGCCTCTGCTCCTGGGAGAGCCCTGAAGGGCCATGAGATGTACTCAAGGAGATGATACTGTGGTCACCCAAGGCTCCAGCCCAGGCTGACCCCCATGGCTTCCTCGGTGAACTCTGTTCCCAGCCATATCAGGGTGGTTCCCCTTCCTCAGAGCAGGCTGCACAACTTGACACTTCCATGCCTGGGTCTGTGCTAACCCACTCCACCCTCCAATGATTAAACCCCTCTTCCCTTTCAAGGCACTGTTTGAATGCCCCTTTTCTGATGCCCTCCAGGCTCCTCCCTATAGAATGTTACTGAATAAATCCCCATCCTGGTTTGGGATTCAGTACTAGTTTCTACTACCCTCTTTGCCAGTGAACAACTTTGCCATCTCCTCAAGGGGAGGGAATCTTCATTTAAAAATTGCCTCCCACATAGAAGCACAGTGTCAGTTGCTTTGCATAAGAATTTCATTTAATCCTCACTGCCCACTTCATTAGGCAGGTATTGATATACCCATTTGACAGATGAGATTCACCAAGTAAAGGCAGAGGGCTAGAATTAGGATTTAAACTTGAGTCTGACTCCAAAGCCCATGCTCTTGCAATGACCACGTTATGGATCTTATATTAATCTTTGTTTGGTCTTACTATCTGGCACAGTGTCTTGTATGTAAACAATTCTCAATAAATGTTTGCAGAGTGCAATGTGTCATTTCAGAGTGTTGAAGGAAAGCAAACCAGCATCTCGAGTAATTTAGACTTTGGCATAACTTTCTGAAGGAGAAATTTACCCCTTAAAAGGGGAATATTAAAAGAAATAATAAATGAATCTGGAATTAGTAGAAAGCAAAGATGTTTCCTGGCATCCCTCCCTGTCTTTTTTCCTGCCACCTTTAATCTACATCAGAAAAACTAGGTCCAGCTGGTCAGAGGGAATAGTCTTTGTGGCCATTTCAGGAGACGGTGTCCTGCCCTACCTTCGTGGGATCCCCGCCTGCGGTTACATCTGACAGTTCCTTCTTCAGGATTCCCTGCTGCGTGTATTCCAGGCTCTTATTTTGTCAGAATGGAAGACCAGGATCTCCACCTCAGATGGAGAGAGGCGTCCCCGCTAGCTCCTTGCAATGGGAAGACTGAGTTCCTTCCCCACGGCCTCAGCACTGGCACACACCCAGCAGCTCTTCCCAGAGCACATCCCCTTCTGTGGGAGCACGATGGCTACAGAAGGTCACTGCCTATCTGTAGCTGCTCGGACTCTAGTCAGAGATGCCTGTCAGCTGCTGCTGACCAACCCACCGACCCTGTTTCTATATGTCATATGGTGGCTGGGAGCTGAGGGCCCTCTCCAAGTCCAGCCACTTAGGATTTCCTCTTCAGTCAAAGTCAGAGGCTTTGCCCAATCTCATGGGTGTCACGTGGAGGGAGCAAGTGTCACCTCCACGTTCCCCCAAGGACTCTGCACGTCCTGTAAGCAACGTCCAACTAACCCATTGCAAAGAGTCCTTACCTCCAGTTACTTTCCCCAGAGTTGCTCAGTGGATGTGAAGGGCTTGTGCTCTTATTTGTTCGTTTATTTATTCATTCATTCATTCATTCAGCCAATCCTGACGGTTACTCATTCACTGCCAATCCCACACGCCTGTGTGCTGCTCTCTTCCACAAGCATTTGGCTCTTCATTTCAGAATTTCCGCTGAGTCATAGCTGGAGCAGGCAGGGCGGGTGTCCCTTCAGCTCTAAATTTACCTCCGTGAGTTTGGCTTCCCATGGTGGCCAGTTGACCTTGACCAGATTGACTTCAGAGAAGCCAGCTGGAATTAGGCAGAGGCAGAAGGCTCCGAGGAGGAAGGTGGTTCAGGTCGGATGCACCCCTCTGGGCCTGTGTCCAGAGCAGTTGGCCTCAGCGTGTGTCTCCTCCCATCCTGGCACTGCCCATGGCAGGGCTCTGAGTATGTGCCTGGCCCTGCAGCCGCATGGAGGAGTGACATGTGACCATGACTTTTGGCTGGAGGTGGGAGTCGTGTGCACGTGGCCTGGGGCTTAGCTCTGGCCCTGCTACTCACTCAGAATTCTCTTCTGGGTTTGGACGTCTGTGAGCAAAATGAAAATACACAGAATTCTGCTTTTCTGTTCTTCATAGCATAAGCATTCTTTTTCTTGGGTTCTTTTTTAGGAATAGAGCAAAATTAAAAGTAAAGAGACCCAAAGGCAGCAACACCCAGGGCTGAAGCATAGGACCGAAGGAACACATTTAGAAACACATGTGACCGTCGCTGCTGTGGCTGTGTGACTTTGGGCCAGTTGTTTAACTTCTCTGGGCCCTGTGCTGCTCATGAGACCTGAGGGCACTGTTGTAAGACATCTGTGTGCATGTGTATGTGGGTGTGCATATTCCTTGATTGTTCTATTTTTCTATGCCTGCTTACTCTAACAACAGATAAAGCACCCAAAGTGCTAAATCACACCAAATGCCATGAAGTGGGTGGCACAATGGCATTGCATTCAAGGAGCCCAGGTTGCTATTATTTTCTGTTTTTCCAGAAAGTTAACAGGAAACACAGAGTTCTATTGTGAGACAGACCTTCTCCTGTTCCAATGGGACAAATATTCCAGGCATGCACCCAGCTAAATGGCATCAACATCCCTGCCTTTGGCCATTGAGATGCTGGCACCTTTTGGAAAACGTCCCAGAATTATTTTTCTCTTGCTGCTCCACAGCGTGAGGGAAGAAGGGGTGGCTGAATTTTGTTACTCAGCCATCAACAAAAATGAAGCAAATGAGAGACTCTTCCCGAAGAAATGACTCCTGCTTTCCAGGGAGACACATTATTTGAGATCAACACACTAAATTTGCCATTTGATTATCTCCATCAGAATCCACGTACCAGGAATATGACAAAGTCAAGGCAGGTGTTTGTGGACCAAAAACACATAAATGGGGGATGCTGAAACATTAGAATGTCCGTATTGGATATCCTATGCTAAGTCAAGTTTGCTTCTAAATGCCAGCAAGCGGGACAACAGCATGGTAAATACATAACTTGCCAAGAAGCACAATGTGTCCTGCAGATACTATTTCATTCTTCACAGACCAGCACGTTCTCAGCTTAGGGTGGGGACAAGGAGGGCAGCACGTGACAGTCCCCTGGAAGTTTTTCAAATCCCACACACTCTCTCATGCTTCTCCTTCCCACCCTTCTGTAGAGATTTCAGCATGCCATCCCCTTTGAGAGGTACTGTGCTTTTTAGGGACATTCTCCCAAAGATAGCCTGTGGTGCTTTCATGCTATTAATGGACCAGAGCATAAAAAATGAAATTCTGCTACTTCCTGCCAATCAAATTCTTCCCCGAGCCAAAACCCCAGCCCAGGTGATGAAGTCTTAGCACAACTCTCAAGGCTCACCAGTCTTTATGAACTTGATCCTTTTCATTTAGTTAAAAGAAATCATTTAAGCTTACAGCCAACTTTGTCATTGGTAGTCACGGGAGACCAGAAGGTTATGGATAATTGATATCCACTGATAACCCCCAAACCTCATTTGGATCAGTGATTTCAACTCTCCCTTCCTGAAAGCTCTTATTGGAGCTGCTAATAATGCAGACACCCTGACTGGTTTGTGTTCTATCTCCTGTCCTTGGATCAATTCATTGCCCAGCAGAAGTAGAAAGTATTGAAAAGGCCCATGGGCAGCCAGCCAGCAAAAGAGGAAACTGAAATATCCCACAGCAGGGAATTGCTATGTATGTAAGCCCCATTTCAAGATTAACTAATACAGAAAAATCCAAATCTTAAAACCTACAAAGTAGCGCATGAGTACTAAAACTGATGTGCCTTACAGATTTTTACTTCATAAACAGACTCACTGTGAATCTTTAGGCCAATGGTTATTCCTTTCTATGGCTTATTGAAATTCCCTGAGAAACTAAAGAAAGTGATGGACTCTTTTTCCATAAAATTGTATTCACTCATATAGACATAAAATTTTGCTTATAATTTTAGGGGTTTCACAGAATTGCCAAGCAGCTTGCAGATATGATGCAAAATATTGAAGCTAATGAAAACAATAAATAGATGTAGCTAGGCATGGTGGTTCAGGCTTGTAGTCCCAGCTAATTGGGAGGCTGAGGCGGAGGATCATTTGAGCTTAGGAGTTCAAGACCAGCCTGGGCAAGATAGTGAGACCCCCATCTCAAAAAAATCAATTATTAATTAATTAAGAAAATCGATGTAATTAATTTCTTCTATTAGCTTATGACCTATAAGAAAGAATAGTAAACCCTATAAATCTGACTGTATTATGGATTGTAGTGAAAGACATACAGTGCACCAATTAATGTATACATAATTTAATTACATATATTTTATCAGGCAGAGTGGACAAGCATTAATCAAACGTGTCTAAGTTACTCTAAAGACTACACTCTAGCCGGGTCCAAGATGGCCGAATAGAAACATTGGCAATCAAAGGCTCCCATTGAAAAGAACCATAATTGGCATGTGAATCCTTCACCTGCAACCAAGGTATCCAGGTCCTCTCATCAGAACTGATGGGTGCCTTATGTGATCTATGAAGAGGAAGGAAGAGTCGTGTGGTGTGGCGGCCCACCTGAGAGCCACATGGAGCAGGGGAGCCCCCACTCCCCCAGCAAAGGGAGGTGGTGAGTAAGCGTGCTACCCAGCTGGGGAAACCATGCTTTTTACATGGAACTGTGCAACCTACGGATCAGAATCTCCCACTCCAATGTCACCAGGGCCTATGGTCCAAACCCTGGAGCCATGCAGAATCTTAACAGCCTCTCAGCTGGAATCTGCTTAAGCCTGCCAATCTTCTGGGGGGAGGGGTGACCAGCGACGCAGCTGCCGCTGCCTGCTAAGCCATTTGAGCTCTTTGGGTTAGGGGCAACAGCCAACACTGGGACTCATAACTGCCTAACACATGCTAAGCTCCCTAAGTGGGGGAAGGGCGGCAGCCATTTCTATAGCTCCGGGCCTCACTTTTTCCCTGCTGGAACCAGGGAGTCTCGATGGCGTGGTCCCCAAGGGATGTCCCCGACAGCCAAACACACCAGCTGTTGCAGACTGTGGCCAGGGCGCCTATTCAGGCCTGACCCTGATGCATCCTTCCTCACTTGGTGGGGCTTCCCTGCAGGAACTCCAACAACTCCAGGCAGAGGATCAGTGAAAGAACCTCGCTCTCCCTGGGCCTGAGCCCCTAGTAGGAGGGGGGGCCGCAATCTCTGTGGGACCAGCAGCTTTAGCCTTTCCTCCTGGTAGTTCTGAGGAATCAGGGCAGCCCAGACTAATGGGTTTCCCCACAGCAAAGCACACCACCTCCACCAAGGGACAGTCAAAGTGCTTCATTAAACCAGTCCAGTTCCCCGTGCCACCCAACTGGGTGAGACCCTCCATCAGGGCTTGTCAGACAGCCTATACAGGAATGATCCTACTGGCATCAGGTTGGTGCCAGTAGGATCACTCCTGTATAGGCTGAGATCAGAGATCTCAGAAGAGGTCAGAGATCTCAGAAGAAGGAGCAGACACCCATCTTTGCTGTTCTCCAGCTGCCTTGAGTGACATGTCCAGGCACAGGAGTGAACCAGATGAATAGCACATAGAGTGAACTCCCAGCAAACCACAGCAGCCCTACAGAAGAGGCACCTGACCATTGAAAGAAAAACAAACAGAAAGCAACAACAACAACAAAAAGTCCTCACAAAAACCCCATCCAAGGGTCAGCAGCCTCGAAGATCAAAACAAGATAAACTCACAAAGATGAGAAAGAATCAATGAAAAAACCCTGAAGATCCAAAAAGCCAGAGTGCCTCTTGTCCTTTAAATGATCACAACATCTCTCCAGCAAGGGTGCAGAACTGGACAGAGGGTGAGATGGATGAATTGACAGAAGTAGGGTTCACAAAACTCTGCTGAGCTAAAGGAGCATGCAAAGAAGCTAAGAATCTTGATAAAAGGTTAGAGGAGCTGCTAACTAGAATAACCAGTTTAGAGAGGAAAATAAATGACCCGATAGAGCTGAAAAACACAGCATGAGATCTTCATGAGGCATACACAAGTACCAAGGGTCAAATCAACCAAGTAGAGGAAAGGATATCAGTGTTTGGAGACCACCTTGCTGAAATAAGGCATGCAGACAAGGTTACAGAAAAAGGAATAAAAAGGAACGAACAAAGCCTCTAAGAAATATGGGACTTCATCAAAAGACCAAACCCACAATTGATTGGAGTACCTGAAGGGGATGGAGATAATGGAAACAAGCTGGAAAACACACTTCAGGATCTTATCCAGAAGAATGTCCCCAACCTAGCAAGACAGGTCAACATGCAAATTCAGGAAATACAGAGAACACCACTAAGATACTCCATGAGAAGATCAACCGCAAGATACACAATCATGAGATTGTCCAAGATTTGAAATGAAGGAAAAAATGTTAAGGGCAACCAGAGAGAAAGGCCAGATCACTTACCAAGGGAAGCCCATCAGACTAACAGCAGACCTCTCAGCAGAAACTCTACAAGCCAGAATAGATTGGGGGCCAAAATTCAAGATTCTTAATGAAAAGAATTTTCAACCCAGAATTTCATATCCGGCTAAACTAAGCATTATAAGTGAAGGAGAAATAAAATCCTTTATAGACAAGCAAATGCTGAGGAATTTCATTACCACCAGGCCTGCCTTGTAAGAGCTCCTGAAAGAAGCACTAAATATGGAAAGGAAAAACCGGTACCAGCCACTGCTAAAACACACCAAAAAATAAAGACCAATGACAATGAAGAAACTGCATCAACTGGTGTGCAAAATAACCAGCTAGCATCATGATGATGGGATCAAATTCACACATAACAATACTAACCTTAAATGTAAATGGGCTAAATGCCCCAATTAAAAGACACAGACTGGCAAATTGAATAAGTCAATACTCATCAATGTGCTGTATTCAGGAGACCCATCTCACAGGCAAAGACACACATAGGCTCAAAATAAAGGGAAATAAAAGCATACCAAACAA
Organism: Sapajus apella; assembly: GCF_009761245.1. Classification (NCBI taxonomy): domain Eukaryota; kingdom Metazoa; phylum Chordata; class Mammalia; order Primates; family Cebidae; genus Sapajus; species Sapajus apella. The sequence goes on along the minus strand of NW_022437010.1, from coordinate 6,997,958 downwards.
ATGAAAGCAAAAAAGAGCAGGGGTTGCAATCCTAGCCTCTGACAAAACAGGCTTTAAACCAACAAAGATCAAAAAAGACAAAGAAGGGCATTACATAATGGTAAAGGGAACAATTCAACAAGAAGAGTCGACTATTCTAAATATATTTGCACTCAATACAGGAGAATCCAGATTTATAAAACAAGTTCTTAGAGACCTACAAAGAGACCTAGACTCCCACACAATAATAGTGGGAGACAACAATGAGACAGAACAACGAGGAAGAAAATTAACAAGGATATTCAAGACTTTAACTCAGCTCTGGACAAGTGGACTTAATAGACATCTGTGAAACTCACCATCCCAAAACAACAGAAGATACATTCTTCTCAGTGCCACATGGCACTTATTCTAAAATTAACCGCATAATCGAAAGTATAGCACTTCTCAGCAAATGCAAAAGAACTGCAGCCGTAGCAAACAGACTCTCAGACCACAGTGCAATCAAATTAGAACTCAGGATTAAGAAACTCACTCAAAACCAAAAAATTACCTGAAAATTGAACAACATGCTCCTGAATGACTCCTGGGTAAATAATGAAACTAAGGCAGAAATCAAGAAGTTCTTTGAAACCAATGAGAACAAAGAGACAATGTACTAGAATCTCTGGAACACAGCCAAAGTAGTGTTAAGAGGGAAATTTATAGCACTAAATGCTCACCTTAGAAAGCAAGAAAGATCCCAAATTGACACCCTAACATCACAATTAAAAGAGCTAGAGAGGCAAGAGCAAACTAATCCAAAAGCTAGCAGAAGACAAGAAATAGATCAGAACAGAACTGAAGAAGATAGAGACATGAAAAACCCTCCAAAAATCAATGAATCCAGGAGCCGATTTTTTGACAAAATTAACAAAATACATAGACCACTGGCTAGACTAATAAAGAATAAAAGAGAGAAGACTCGAATAGACACAATAAAAAATGATAAAGGAGATATCGCCACTGACCACACAGAAATACAAACCACCATTGAGAATAATATAACACCTCTATGCAACTGAACTAGAAAATCTAGAAAAAAATGGATAAATTTTTGGACATATACACTCCCCTAAGCTAAACTAGGAAGAAGTCGAATCCCTGAATATACCAGTAACAAGTTCTGAAATTGAGGCAGTAATTAATAGCCTCCCAACCAGATTCACAGCCAAATTCTACCAGAGGTATGAAGAGGAGGTGGTACCATTCCTTCTGAAACTATTCCAAACAATTGAAAAGGAAGGACTCCTCCTTAAATCATTTTATGAAGCCAGCATCATCCTGATACCAAAACCAGGCAGAGACACAACAAAAAAAGAAAACTTCAGGCCAATATCCCTGATGAACATCAATATAAAAATCCTCAATAAAACATTGACAAACCGAATCCAGTACCACATCAAAAAACTTATCCACCATGATCAATTCAGCTTCATCCCTGGGATGCAAGGCTGGTTCAACACACACAAATCAATAAATGTAATCCATCACATAAACAGAACCAAAGACAAAACTACATGATTATCTCAATAGATGCAGAAAAGGCCTTTGATACAATTCAGCATCCTTACATATTAAAAACTCTCAATAAACTAGATATTGATGGAACATATCTCAAAATAATAAGAGTTATTTATGACAAACCCGCAACCAATATCATACTGAATGGGCACAAGCTGTAAGACAAAAAGACAAAAGTTTTCCCTTTGAAAACTGGTACAAGACAAGGATGCCCTCTCTCACCACTCCTATTCAACATAGCATTGGAAGCTCTGGCCAGGGCAATCAGGCAAGAGAAAGAAATAAAGTGCATTCAAATAGGAAGAGAGGAAGTCAAATTGTCTGTGTTTGCAGATGACATGATTTTATATTTAGAAACCTCATCATCTCAGCCCCTAAACTCCTTAAGCTGATAAGCAACTTCAGCAAAGTCTCAGGATACAAAATCAATGCGCAAAGCTCACAGGCATTCCTATACACCAAAAATAGACAAGCAGAAAGCCAAATCATGAATGAACTCCCATTCACAATTGCTACAAAGAGAATAAAATACCTAACAATACAGCTATCAAGGCATATAAAGAACTTCTTCAATGAGAACTACAAACCACTGCTCAAGGAAATAAGAGAGAACAAACAAATGGAAAAACATTCCATCCTCATGGATAGGAAGAATCAATATCATGAAAATGGCCATACTGCCCAGAGTAATTTATAGATTCAATGCTATTCCCATCAAACTACCATTGATATTCTTCACAGCGTTAGAAAAAATGACTTTAAATTTCGTATGGAATCACAGAAGACCCCATATAGCCAAGACAATCCTAAGCAAAAAGAACAATGCTGGAGGCATCACACTACCTGACTTTGAACTATACTGCAAGGCTACAGTAACAAAAACAGCATGGTACTGGTACCAAAACAGACATATAGACCAATGGAACAGAACAGAGACCTCAGAAATAATACCACACATCTACAACCACCTGATATTCAACAAATCAGGCAAAAACCAAGCAATGGGGAAAGGAGCTATTCAATGAATTGTGCTGGGAAAACTGGCTAGCCATATGCAGAAAACTGAAACTGGACCTCTTTCTTACACCCTATACAAAAATTAACTCAAGATGGGTTAAAGTCTTAAATGGAAACCCCCAAAGCCGTAAAAACTCTAGAAGAAAACCTAGGCAATACCATTCAGGACATAGGCATGGGTGAAGATTTCATGATGAAAACACCAAAAGCAATGGCAACAAAAGCCAAAATTGACAAATGGGACCTAATTAAACTAAAGAACTTCTGCACAGTAAAAGAAACTGTAATCAAAGTGAACAGGCAACCTGGAGAATGAGAGCAAAATTTTGCAATCTACCCATCTGACAAAGGCCTAGTATCCAGAATTTACAAAGAACTTAAACTTACAAGAAAAAAAACCCCATCAAAAAGTGGGCAAAGGATATGAACAGACACATCTCAAAAGAAGACATTTACATGGCCAACAAACATTTGAAAAAAGCTCAACATCATTAGAGAGATGCATATCAAAACCACAATGAGATCCCATCTCATGCCAGCTAGAATGGTGATTATTAAAAAGTCAAGAAACAATAGATTCTGGCGAGGCTGTGGAGAAATAGGAACCCTTTTACACTGTTGGTTTGAGTGTAAATTAGTTCAACCACTGTGGAAAACAGTAACAGCGATTCCTTAAGGATCTAGAACCAGAAATAACAGTTGATCCAGCAATCCCATTACTGAGTATATACCAAAGGAATATAAATCATTCTACCCTAAAGACACATGCACAAGTATGTTTATTGCAGCTGTATCTACAATAGCAAAGTGATGGAACCAACCCAAATGCCCATCAATGATAGCCTGGATAAAGAAAATGTGGTACATAAATACCATGGAATTCTACAAAGTCATAAAAAGGCATGAGATCATGTCCTTTGCAGGGATATGGATAAAGCTGGAAGCTATCAACCTCAGCAAACTAAAACAGGAACAGAAAACCAAACACTGCATGTTCTGATTCATAAATGGGAGTTGATCAATGAGAACACATGGACATAGAGAAGGGAACAACACATACCAGGGTCTGTTGGGGGTGGGGGGCAAAGGGAGGGAACTTGGGGGACAAGAAACCACCGTGGCACACACATACCTATGTAACAAACCTGCATGTTCTGCACATGTATCCCAAAATTTAAAGTAAAATAAATTTTTAAAAAAGACCACACTCTAATATCCTTATAAAACATTACTTCAAAACATACACATCTGTTATTAATATCTACCATCTATTGGGAACCTTTACATAGCTACACAAAATCAATGTGCAACAATCACAGGCATTCTTACTCTACCCTCTGCATTACAGGTATGCAGAGGGCAGAGAAAGAATCAATTATTTCTAACAAGGACAGGGTTGTCAGGAATGGTATCACAAAGAAGCTGACACTTAAATGGAGCCCTGAGTGTGATTTTTAAAAGAACTCAATAAACCAAAAGACATAATATTAATGTGTTAGGAATCACAACCAATGGAAGATGAACCAGCAATAAATATTATACCTCTCTGGAATCGAGAGTCATTGGCATTTATAGAAATTTAGGAGCACACCAAATGCATAGATAATAGGTCTATTTGAAAGCCATTTTCTCTTGCCTTTCCTCATTTCCTCCTAATTTTATCTAAAGAAATGTGTGACCTCCACTTAAGGGGCCCTTGTGAACCCCATCTGAAATGTTTGTTGGCTCCCCAGACCTTGGGTGCTGATGGCCTTTCCCAATAACAGGAGATTGAAATACACACATGCAAACTGTCAAACTCCAACCCTGGCATGGGAAGAGAGGATTGTGTTGTACCAAAGCAGCTGAAGTTTTACAGATATGATTCCCAGGTCAGAAGAGCCAAAGATGGATATTTTCACTTTGCAAAGCTGATACTAGACAAATTCAGCATTTATGGTACTTTGAACACAGTAGCCTTGCAAAAATTATTTCTTGAATGAATGAAAACTGGAACCATAAGGAATTCCAGAAGATAACAATGGAAAGTAGAATGACTTGGTCATATGTCTCTTTTTTTAAAATTGAAAATTCATCATGAATATATAGGCCAGTTTTTTTTTTTAATCATTAGATCTGCTTTAAATTAGAGCTGCTTTTTTTTTTTTTTTTTCAAAACAAATTTAGATAAGACTCTTATATAAAGGCTGGGGGCTACTCTGGCTAAAGCAGAGTAGCAGAGCAGGGGTTGGGGAAAGCGGGACCCATCCCTCAGCCCTCCGTCAATGTCCTCTTATCTTTAAAAACTAACCACTCAGAGCATGGCCCACAGAGCAGCAGCAGCAGCATCTCCCGGGAGCGTGTGAGAAATGCAGCATCTCAGACCTCACTCTAGACCTCCTGAATCAGAGTCTGTGTTTTGACAGATCACAGAATCAGTCTGTGATTCAAATGAACATAAAAATTTGAAAAGCTTTCTTCTCAAGAACTTTCATCCTTAGAGATGTGCTGTGTTTATAAATGGAAAAGATGAACACTTGGTTGTATTTTCATTTTACGATGGAAATAAATTACAGGTAAAATTATTTTCTCAGGGAGTTTATGCAGAGAGAGGCCTCATCAAGCAGCCTCTGTCTAAGATCTGGGTGGGTCAGGTCACCTGCATTCCACTCGGGCCCTGCTGACCTTCTGAGGAGCCATGGCACTTTGCTTCTGGCTGTCACATGCTGCTCTAGGCTCTGCCTTGAGGGATCCCATCCTCTCCCCTGCAATCACAGAGCCTACTTCAGAAGCAGCAATCCCCCACCATCCTCCAGGCTCACAGTGGACAACCACTACAGGACCTTGACAGGATGTGCATATCCCAGTCACCAGTGAATTTCTCAATGTCTCTGGGCTATCTTGGGGATGTAGTTAGGAAGTTGGTAAGGAGGTCATACTTAAAAAGCCACTCTAATAGTCCCATCGCCCTAAGTGTGTGTATGCCTCTTTTTACAGCATCATATTGTGAACCCAAAAGTATCCAAGGCAGGTCTCAATCAATTTAGAAAGTTTATTTTGCCAAGGTTAGGGGTACACCCATGACAAGCCTCAGGAGGTCCTGATAACATGTGCCAAAGGTGGTTGGAATGAAGCTTGCTTTTATACATTTTAGGGAGACATAACACATCAATGAATACATGTAAGATACATATGGTTCAATTTGAAAAGGTGTAACAACTTGAAGCAGGGCTTCCAGGTTATAGGCAGATTTAAAGATTTTTGGATTGGCAATTGGTTTAAAAAGTTAAGTTATTACCTAAAAGGCTGGAATCAATAGAAAGAAATGTCTGGGTTATGGTAAGGAGTAGTGGAGACCAAGTTCTTCTCATGTAGATGAAGCCTTCAGGTAGCAGGCTTCAGAGAGAAGAGATTGTAAATGTTTCTTATCAGATTTCATGTCTGTGTTGATGTTAATGCTGGTTGGCTTTTCCTGAATTTCAAAAGGGAGAAGGGTATTAGGAGACATGTCTGACCTCTACTTCCCATCACGGCCTGAACTAATTTTTTAGGTTAACTTTGGAATGCCCTTGGCCAAGAGGAGGGGTCTACGGAGATGGTTGGAAGCCTTAGAATTTTATTTCTGGATTGTAATATCTAAGAATTTCTGGCACAGTCATTTAATTTCATGTAAACTACCTGGGTTTTATGTAAGCCACCTACGTTTCAGTCAGCTAAATAGGCAAACAGAATCACTTTCAGGTATTCAAAAATCTAAAAATCTTAAATAAATGCACCATTTGGTAAATTTTATCCCAAAATCACTATGGGGAAACTATGAGCCTAAGGCCCCTAAAACTAAAATGGTTCTAGGTAAATCATCAAAGTCCTGTTTGAATCATATAACCAAAACTGAACCAAACCAACAAAACCTTTTGGCTTGATAACTGGAGGCTCTTACAGTGTTGCAAGGGCTCAAGTCACTGTCACAGAATCATGGCCTCCCACCCATCCCTATGGTCAGCTCAGAGACACACAATGAGGGAGATCCAGGATCTTTGAAGAAAGAGGCAGGATCACAAGGACACTATGTAAATCTTCCTTTTGGCCTTCTTGAAAAGGGGCCTCTGGCCATTATGAAATTAGCCATCCCATCACTGGATCCTGGCCCTTAACTAATATGAATAGCTAGGGACCTGGAATTGCTATGGTTTGCAAGATAAAATGGGACAGGATAAATTACAGGATAAGGTTTTAGATCAGTTGTTTTCTACTGTGGGACCCAATGCAGCCTTGAAGTCATCCATCATCTATCATCTATATATATATCTATTATCTATCTATCTATCTACCTACCTATCATTTATCTATTATCCATCCATCCATTATCTATCATCCATCCATCCATCTATTATCTATCTATCTATCTATCTATCTATCATCTATCTATTCATCTATCATCTATCCATCCATCCATCCTATTGGTTCTATTTTCCTGGAGAACCCTGACTAGTATAACTACACTGTATTAAAGACAATATAATGTTTTTAGGTGTTAAAGTCCCCCAAACATAACTCCTTACTGAATGTACCTGATATCACCTTCTACAAGCATTGTGTGGCCCTGTCTCCAAGGACTCAGTCTAAAGGGACCCCACTGCATCATTATTTCTACAACATGCTACTGGACTGAGAAATACTCAAAATACCTGCAGGTACAGCCTGCCTCTATGACACATTCACTGTGAATGGAAGCCTCCCAGCCCTCAGTTCTATCCTCTGTTGAGTCAATTTATTAACTGGGAATAGTGAGCCCTTCCCTCCCACCCCTAGGGATGCCATTAGGGTGCATGGATCATGGCTGTCAACACCTTCTGTGAGACTCCACAGGACATATGAGAATAAGGAGTATTCTTATGCCATGGCCACTCTTGTCATATCACATGCCACTGAGTGGCCATTCATGAGGCATTATTAAACAGGAACTCTGCCTGCAGGACACTCTGGAGGTTTTCCTTCTTCCTTGTGCTCTAGACCAGGGCTGTTCTGGGGTTTCACTGCCTGATACAGGTGCCACTAGTCTCACGTGGCTACTGAGCACTTGCAGTATAGCTAGTGTGACTGAGAAATTGATTTTTAAATTTGATTCACTTTTAATTAATTTAAATTGAAATAGCCACATGTAGTTAGTGACTGCATTTGGCACGACAAATAAATGAATGTCCAAATGACCACAGGTCTGGTGGCCACTGTTTTCATATACATGAGAGGCTGACAATTCTGTTCTGTCACTACTACCCTGGGCATAGAGAGAACTTTTTAGGATAATGAGGCATGAAGGACAAGGGAGGACAGACATCTGTCCTGCTGGATCCCGTCTGCAATGGAGGAGAGAGGTGAGAAGACAGAGACATAACAGCTGCTGGTGGGTCCTGGGCAAGGTCCTTTGCAAGGTCACAGGTAGAACTTGGCAAGTTAGTTCTGGGAGGAGCTTTGTAGAGAACAATGTCAGGGCTCTGCCTGTTCCCCCTGCGTCCACTGGATGGGCACTCCACACCCGCTTGAGTGTGCTTTTCCTTTAATAGCCAGTACCTGCAGCTTCCCTTTTCAGGACTGGCCTCAGACTACTGGACTTCACTGCCCTGCTGCCTGCAAAGAGCTAGAAGTGCCTAAGAACCCCCTTAACTAATGAAAAAAGCCTGCAGCAGTATGAAGGCCAAGCTCCCTTGCTTTGGGTCGGGGCAACTCTGAGGTGTAACTTTCATCTCAGAGTCTCCTGCAGGTTCGAGCTGAAGCAGGCTGGGTAGGTGCTTGCCTGAGAGCACACCCAGGCTTGGCTTCTCCTGTGCCCCCACTTCCTGCTGCTCTCCCCAAGAGTGCTTCTTTGACATGTCACTTGTATGCCAACCCTCCTCCAAAGATCTCCAAAAGTATGCTCCTGGGAACCCCACCTAAGACAGACACCTTGCTAACCAAACTCAAAAGAAGCTGAAGAATTAATGTGATAACCAGCCAGGTGCGGTGGCTCAGCCGTGTAATTCCAGCACTTTGGGAGGCTGAGGCAGGCAGATGACCTGAAGTCGCAAGTTCGAGACCAGCCTGACCAACATGGAGAAATCCCTTCTCTATTAAAAATACAAAATTAGCCAGGCGTGGTGGTGCATGCCTGTAATGCCAGCTACTCAGGAGGCTAAGACAAGAGAATCCCTTGAATTTGGAGGCGGAGGTTGTGGTGATCCGAGATCATGCCATTGCACTCCAGCTTGGGTAACACGGGCAAAACTCCGTCTCAAAAAAAAAAAAATTAATATGCTAACCAATTTGCTGAGTCTATACAAGGTGCAGCAAGCATTCCCCTGGGAAGCACTTTCGGGAAACCAAATTGCCATTCACATGTCGCTGGATGAACTAAGGGTCAGAACAGAGCATAGGAGGACTATCAACCATGTTTCCATGAACTCCAGATAGCCTGGCAGCTTAACAATCCTCATGAAAAGACTATTATCCTGGAGAGATGGGTCTAAAACTCCAGGCTCCTTATCCCTAGATAAAGACACGAAGGCTAGGTGGTGTCTCATGCCTAAACCCCAGCACTTTGAGAGGCTGAGGTGGGAGAATGGCTTGAGCCCAGGAGTTCGAGACCAGCCTGAGAAACATGATGAAACTCCATCTCTATTAAAAAAAAAAAATCAGCCAGGCATGGTGGTGTGCACCTATAATCCCAGCTACTAGGGAGGCTGAGGGCTTAAGCCCAAGGGGTTGAGACTGCAGTGAGCCGAGATTGTGCCACTACACTCCAGGATAGGTGACAGAGCAAGACCCTGTCTGAAAAAAAAAAAAAAAAAAAAAAGACAAGACACAGTCTAGCTCCCTTCAAGGTATGTTCTCAGAAGGCCCCACCCTTTGCTTTGGGTAATGACAGAACCTCAGGCTGGGACCACACACTTGGGCTGTAACATGGTCAGTTTTCTTTCAGTTTCTGCCTCTCCGGCACATTTCCTTGAGGCTACACCTTGGTCACTGTACTAATCAAGATTCTCCGAACCTATTGGATATAGAGATAGAGACAGAGGGGGAGATCTATTTTAAGGAATTGGGTTACACAGTTGTGAGAACTGGCAAGTGTAAAATCCACAGGGCAGGCTGGCACTGGAGACCCAGGGAAGAGTTGATGTTGCATCCTGGATCTGAAGGCTGTCTGGAGGCAGAGGTCCTTCTTCCTCAGTGACCTCACTCTTCTGCTCTTAAGGTCTTCAACTGATTGGATGAGGCCCACCCACAGAATAGAGAGTAATTTACTTTACCATCTACCGATTTAAATGTCAATCAGATCTTTTTAAAAAAAAAAAAAATTCCTTAATGGTAACATCTAGACTGGTGTTTGATCAAAAACTAGGTACCATGACCTAGCCAGGTTGACATACAAAATTAAGCATCACAGCCACTCTGACTGAACTGGTTTTCTACACTTAGTTAAGATGTGCTTTGTTCTCCCTTAGGGAAACTTGGAAAACTTGCTAGTGATCCCAGCAACAAACCATCACTCCAAGTGGTTAATCTCATTCATTTTATCATCTTACTGACTTCAGTTTTCAGACTTGACTCCCAAATTTTTCTTGGCCCGCCTTCTTTGGGGCATGTGTCTGTCACACAGACTACTCTGAACAGGAGACTGATGAGTGTAGAAGCTAAGGCGGGGTGCGGTGGCTCATGCCTGTAATCCCAGCAATTTGGAAGGTTGAGGCAGGTGGATCACAAGGTCAGGAGATCGAGACCATCCTGGCTAATACAGTGAAACCCCATCTCTATTAAAAATACAAAAAAATAGCCAGGCATGGTGGCACATGCCTACAGTCTACAGTCCCAGGAGTTGGGAGGCTAAGGCAGGAGAATCGCTTGAGCCCAGGAGGCAGAGGTTGCAGTGAGCTGAGATCGTGCCACTGCACTCCAACCTTGGCGACAAGAGCGAGGCTCATTACAAAAAAAAAAAAAAAAAAAAAAAGCTAAAAGCCTGGACTGGACTCCAGAGTCAGATCCAGCTTTGAATCCCAGTTCTGCCATTTACATGCTCTGTGATTGCAGGAGGTCATTTAGCTTCTCTGAGCCTGTTTCCAAGCAAGGAAATAGGGGAATTATAGCATCTTAAAGATGTGAAAAGTCGATAGAATCACTCACATTACTCATATTTATTGAACACCTACTCTGAGCCAAGCACTGTGGGAGGCCCTGGCACAGGAGGGCAAAACAAGAACAGAGGTCTGTGTGTGGGAGCCAACAGCCAGCAGCAGAGCTCACATGTAAAACACTTGGCACCATCCCAGACTCATGGTTAGTTGTGGCTGCTATTATTCACTGCTGAGAGTCACTGATTGCCAACAAAGTCCTCCTCTGAACAGGCAGAAAACCCCTATACATTCCTAGAGGAGAACAAAGGAGTGAAGAAATATTGTCATCACACACCGTCCATAGACATTCAGACCCGACTGTGGCCCCTTGTGGCTCACAGAGAAACAAAGGTATTGCCCAATCCATCAGGTAAGCCTTAATTTGATGAAAAGGGGAATGTAGTCAGTTATTCTTTGAAAGGTGTAACCTATCATTAGTATCCTTTGTGTTTCTTCTCTTATGTAATTGGGATTTGGGGCATCAAAATGAGGGCCCATAATCTAAACGTATTTGGTAGAACAACGGGCAGGGGATGTATGAAATTGGGATTACCCAGTAAATCCATGATTTGTGGCCACTAAAGGAACAGGCTGCACTTCAAGCTCATCTTGAAGAACCTGCCAAATTATTTTGCCGTGTCACTCACCCAGCATGAAGTTTCTACCTTTTAAGTCTCACCTGTGTTATGCACCTCCCCCACCCCCTATCCTCAGAGATGTGCTAGGCCAAATCCCCAGAAGCTGTGAATATGTTACTTACATGGCAAAAAGGAATTAGACATGCAGGTGGGGTTGATGTTGCTGGTCGGCAAATAGGGCAGTTGGGCTCATGTAATGATCCAGGTGATCCCAATGTAATTACAAGCATCCTTAAGTAGTGAAGAGGGACACAGAAGTGTCAGGATCAAAAACATTGTATTGTAGAAAGAGTCAACTGGCCATTCTGACTTTAAAGATGGAGTGTGGGGTCGGGGAGCGGGGAGTCTTGTGCCAAGGAATGTGAGAGGCTTTGAAAAGCTAGAAAAGGCAGGGAAATGCATTCTCCCCTACGGTCCTCGGAAACAGTAACTATTACACTTTCTTGTGTATCTTGCTATACATGTGCATGTATACATATATAAAACGTGGATAAAGCTGACTTTTCAACAGATCAATAGAAGTTAGAAGATAATGAAATGACATCCTTAATGCTAAAAGCAAGTAGTAACTATCAGCCTAGAATCCAATACCCAGTGGGAATATTCTTCAAAATAAAGGCAAACGTTTGTTATTTACCTGCTAGATGACCTTGAAAAATCTCTGGCAATCTGTTTTCTTATTTGTAAAGTGGAAGTGGCCATATCTACTTCATTGGAATGTTGCAAATATTTAATGAAAAGAAATCATATAGAATATTAAATGCAGTGCTTGGCACAAGTGATTGTTAAAAAATGATATTATGTTAATTAACATTTTCTCAATTTATAAAAACAAAGTAAAGATGTTTCATACAAAAGCCAAAAGAATTTGTTACATGCATACCAATTCTAAAAGGAATACCATAGAAGTTTACTATGAATGAGGAAAATTATCCTGAAGGGAGCATAATGATGTGGGAGGACTAAGGAACGATAGAATAAATACAAGGATAAAACTATTTAAAACAATAACAATAATGATATCTGTATTTGTCTCCGGCTGATATAACAAAGTGCCACAGACTGGAGGCCCTAAACAACAGAAATTTATCTCACAGTTCTGGAAGTTGGAAGTCCAAGGTGTGGGTAGGGCTGGTTTCTCCCAAGGCTTTGCTTTTCTCTCCTTGGTCTGCAGATGGTATCTTCTCCCTGTGTTCTCACACGGTCTTCTCTCTGTGTGTGTCTGTGTCCTCATCTCCTCTCCTTAGAAGGATACCAGTCATATAGGATTAAGCCTAACCTAATGACCCATTTTTCATTCACTGCCTCTTTAAAGGCCATATCCCTAAATATAGTCACATTCTGAGATACTGGAGCTTAGGATTCCAACATGGAAATTATTAGGGCGAGGGACACAATTCAGTCTATAATAATGCCTTCAGGGGTTTAAAATATATACCAAATTAAGATATATGACTAAATAGTATAAAAGTTGGGAAAAGGATAAATGTAGGTAAAATGTTGTAAAGTTCTAGAGTTGTTCAAAAAGAAGATTGTAATATATGAAAGACTGCTAATAAGATACAGGTAGACAGTGTACTCTCTAGGCCAATCACAAAGAGAATGATAGAGAAGGAAATAGAAATAATAAAAACATCAATTCAAAAGAAGTCAAGAAAGGAGAAGAAAAAGGAAATTTTAAAACGTAGCAAGTAGGAAACGAAGAACAAATGATAAATTTAAATATAAATATATTTGAAATAACATTAAATGTAAATTAAATAAATATTCCAATTAAAACACAGTGATTGTCAGACTGGATTTTTTAATAATAGCAAAACTATGCTGCTTACAAAAGAGACAACCTAATATATGGTTAGGCACAAGAATCTGGAACATGTGAAAGTTAAATAATAGAAAATGATATACCCTTCAAATATCAACCAAATGAAAGCAAGTACAGCTATGCAATTATCTGACAAGTCGATTTTAATTGAGAAAGCATTACTAAAAATAAAGGGGATATTTAATAATGATAAAAGGATCCACCTATTAAAAAGACAAAATGATTTTAAATTTGAATGCACTTCAAAATATAGTTTTAAAAAGAGTAAATCACAAATTGAGAGAATTAAAAGAGGAAATATATAAATCTATAATCATAGTTAATTTAACACACCTATTTTAGTAACTAACAGAACAAAAAATCCCAAAATCAATAATTATATAAAGAACTTGAAGGACATGATTAATAAGCTGTTGTCATAGTGACATATGTAGAATACTAAATTCAACAACCACAGTATATATTATTTTCAAGTGCACTTGGAACAATCAACAAAATTGACTTGAGCCACAAAAAGAGTCTTTAAAAATTTTAGAGAATTGAAATAATAAAGAATGCATTCTCTGACAAGGATGGAATTAAAACATTTTTTAATAGCAGAGATAGCTAGAAAATCCCCAAGATTCCATATACGGTAAAGAATGCATTCTAAAGAATCCTTAGATCAAAGTAAAAAGTACACTATAACTTAGAAAATATTTTGAACTGATTAACAATGAAAGTTAATCATAATCAGAAGGATAAAACCATAATCAGGAGGATATTTAAAGTGTTAAGTGCATGTATTAGAGAAGAAGAAAGGTTGAAGAAGAATAATCTAAATGTTGATCTAGAAAAGTTAGAAAAAGAATAGCAAATGAAACCAAAATAAAGTAGAAGGAAGGAAATAATCATGATAAGAGCAGAAATTCATGAAATAGAAAGCAAGCATACAGCAAAGAAACACAACAAAAGGAAAAGTTGTTTCTTTGCAAAAAACTAATACAATGGCAAAGTTAGCCAGAAAAAAGAGAATACATAAATTATCAATATTATGAAGAAAAGGGGATGTTATAAAACTGTCATATCAGTAAATCTCAAAATATAAATAAAATGGACAAATTCCTGGAAAAGCATTACTTGCCAAAACTAGCGTAAGATGCAACAGAAAATCTGAATTGTCATCCACATATGAAAGAAATTGAGACTGTAATTTAATTCTTTCCCACAAGTAAAATTCTATGGCCAGATTCTTCACTGATGAAATCCTTCTAAACATTTAAGTAGGAAGTGACCTTGATCTTGCACACACTCACCCAGGGATCGAAGAAGAGGGAACACTTCTCAACTCATTTTATGAAGCTGGTTAGCCTAGATACCAAAATCAGCAGAGAAAGAAAACTTATAAACCAGTCTCCCTAATAACATAGTGTAAAAATACTAAATAAAGCACCAACAAATCAAATTCTGGATCTAATAAAATGTATAATAAATTCAAATTGGATTTATTCTAGGATGTAAAGTTGATTTAATGTTCAAAAAATTAGTCAGTGTAATTTGAAACACTAAGAAAATAAAAGGACAATCAACTAAATAGATGGCAAAAAAAGCACTTGATAAAATTCAATGTTAATTTATGATAAAGAAAAAAATAAAACATTCTGAGGGTAGGATTAGAAGGGAACATTCTTAAACTGACAGAGTGGCTTAGAAGAGAAAGAACTCTAAAATACATATCATACCTAAGGAGAAATATTGAGAGATTTTACCAAATTAAGAATGAAACAAAGGTACTCAGTCACCACTTCTATTCAACATTATATCAGCAATAGTTGCAATAAGGAAAAAAAAAGCTAATAAAATTAGAAATAATGGGAAATAAAATGGTTTTATTTATAAATGACATGATTGTGTACATAGAAGGTCCATTTAAAAATCAACAGAAAATCCATAAGCATCAATAAGTGAATTCAGCAAGGTGATAGATACAAGACCAACATACAAAGTGTAATTATATTGTTATATTTCAGCAACAAACAAAATAACACTGAAATTTAAATGATACAATTAAAGTAGAAGCCACTGGAGCAAGTAAGTAACTAATGGGCAGGCAAACTTCAGTGGTAATTGACTGATTTATGGAAGCCAAGGGTGGACTAGCTTGAAAGTCAAAAACTCTTTTGGGTTCAGGCTGGGGGTGGGGGTGGTGGGAGAGTTCATAATTTCATGAGTTTTACCTCCTAGAGACCAACAAAACTATCAAAGTAAAGATCAGAGAAAAATCAATATCTGCTTTCAGCAAGGGGAAAGGAAAAGTAACCATTTTTAAAGACATCAAGAGAGATCTGTTCTCATTAACAAAGGCCTTTGCTCAGGGGAAACTACTTTACCAAAAACTGAAGCCTGGAAAGAATGAAACACCCAGCTCCACCTCCTTCTAACCTTCTTATCTCGCCTATACAAGAGGAAAGCTGAGAAGTACTTGCCAGGGTCACAGCCCAGGGGCACAGGCTTACTAAATGACTAAGTCCAAATCATCAGACTATAAACATTTTCCCCTCTCCTCACACCTTACCACCACATCAACAGGCTTCTGTGTGATAAACAAGATTACAGCAGAAAGAACAATAAAACTAAGACTCTATTTAAGAAGGAGTCTCTAGGAAAATCCCAAGACAACAAAGAACACAAAAACAAAAAGTCTAGAGGAAATGGAAGGCTCTAGCACCTCCAGCTACAGCAACCATTAAACATAGCTTAACTTGTAGCTATATAAACATAAACATTCACACTAAAGACCTATTTACTTTTGTTTCTATTACTTAATAAATCATTTCTCACTTTGAAAATAAAATTATAAACCACTCTAAAAGGCAAAAAACCAAAAAACAACAACAAAAAAACAAAAGAAACAGCATAGGAAATTGATCATGCCCCCATGATTCAATCACCTCCCACTGAGCCCCTCCCATAACATGTGGGGGAATTCAAGATGAGATTTGGGTGGGGACACAGCCAAACTGTATCATCTTCAAAAGCAGGAGAAATACTTTCTCAAGTAAAAACTGAGAGAATTTTTTTACTGGTAGATCTGCCTTGCAAAAATTATTTTTAAAAAGTTCTTAGAGAAAAGGAAAGTATACAGGTGAGAAACTCAGAACTACATAAAGAATGGAAAAGTGTTAGAGAATGAATAAATAAAAATAAAATAAAAACCTTATTTTATTTATAATTTTTACCTGTCTGCTCAAAACAATTATAGCAACGCTGTGTTAGATTATTATAGTTTGTGGATAAATAAAATAATTGGTAAGCGTGTTCTAAAGGATGAGAGGGAGAAATCATGAATATTCTGTTATAAAATACCTGCACTACTCATGAAGCAGTATGGTGTCATTTGAAGGTGGACTTAGATTAATTGTAAATGTATTAATGTATTGCAAACTCTAGAGAAAGCACAAAAAATTTTTTAAAAGAAACATAATTGATATGCTGAAAGAATAGAAAATTGAATCATGTAAAATCCTCAGTTAAGACCAAAGAAGGCAGAAAAAGAGGGGAAGATTTAAAAAAAGTACAATAAATAGAACAGTTACAAATATGGTAGATATTAATTCAACTATATCAATTATCGTTTTAAGTGTAAATGATCCAAATACTCCTACTAAGAGACAGAGATTGTCAGAGCAGATCAAGGATGGGAACTAACTATGTGTTGCCTACAACAAATACACTTTGTAAATACATAGATAGTTTAAAAATTAAAGAATGTCAAAAAGTATACCATGCTAACCCTCATCTAAAGACAGGAAGAGTAGCTATGTTAATGTCAGACAAATTAGACTACAGATTAAGGAAGATTGTTAGAGATAAAAAGTTTATCATAAAATATGATAAACTGGTCAAAATTTTCCAAGAAGACATAATTCTTAATGTATACGGGCCTAAAAACAGAACATCAAAATGCGAGGCAAAAACAGAACTGCAAAAAGGAATAGACAAATCCACTATTATTCCTGGAGACTTACTCCTCTATCAGTAATTGACAGATATGGCAGGCATAAAGCTAGTAAGAATTTAGTTAACTATGCATCACTATCAGTCAACTAGTTCTAATTGACATTTATAAGACAGTGTTGACTTCATACGACAACAGCAGAGTATGCATTCTTCTTAAGCTCACATGGAACAATTACCAAAACAGACTATATTCTGAGCCACAAGATACACCTTAACAAATTTTAAAGAATAAAAATTACTTCAAGTATTCTTTTACATCACAATGACATGAAATAGAAATCAATAACAGAAAAATATCAGGAAAATAACAAATTATTTGGAAATTATAACATACACTTATAAATAACACATAGGCCAAATTATGTATTGCAAACTCTAGAGAAACAACTAAAAATTTATACCACACATTATTAAAAAATAATTAGTCTCAAAAGAAATTTAGAAATATTTTTAGTTAAATGAAAACAAAAATACAACTCAGCATTTGTGGGAATCAGTGACTGAAAGCAGTATTATTTACTTCAGTTTCCATAACTCAATAAATCGTTTCTGGCTTTGAAAATGAAATTACATATATAGCACTGAATGCATATGTTAGAAAAGAATAATAATCTAAAATGAATCATCTAAGCTTTCACCAAAGGAAACTAAAGAAAAAAGAACAATATAAGCCTAAAGCAAGCAGAAAAAATAAGTAATAAAAATTAGAACAGAAATGAATGAAATTGAAAATAGGAAATTAACAGAGAAAATTAATCAACCAAAGTTGGGTTTTTTTTGAGTAATAAAATTCATAAACCTCTAGCCAGTTTAGCTAAGAAAAAAGAGAGATGACATAAATTACTCACATCAGAAATGAAAGAGTGATCATTACTATTGATTCCATGGACATTAAAAGGATAATAAAAGAATACTATGAACAACTTTATGCCAACGAATTTAATAACTCAGATGCAATGGACCACTTCCTTGAAAGACCCAATCTGCCAAACTCACACATGAAAAAATAGATAATCTGATAAGGCCTATATTAAATAAAAAAAATAAATAAACAAATAAATAATAACCTTTCAAAAAAGAAAGTATCAAGCCCAGGTGATTTCAGGGGGAATTCTACCAAACAATAAGGAAAGAAATGATACCAGTTTTCATAATGTCTTTCAGAAAACAAAACAGAAAAAATACTTTCTAACTCATTCTGTGAGGTCAGCATTATCTTAAAACCAAAATAGGTGTAAGGACATAATAGAAGGACATTACAAGAAAGGAAAGCTATGGACCAATATCTCTCATGAACACAGATGCAAAAATCTTCAACAAGATATTAGCAAATAGCATCCAACAATGTATAAAAAGAATTATGCATCACAGCCAACAGTGATTTTTTGCAGGTATATGTCTGGTTCAACATTGGAAAGTCAAATAATATAATTTATCATATTGGCAGGTTAAAGAAGAAAAATCATATGATCATATCCATAGATGCAGAAGAAGCATTTGACAAAACCCAACAGACATTCATGTTAAAAAGTCTCAGCACTCTAGGAATAGGTGGGACTTCCTCAATTTGATAAAAAAACATCTACAAAAGCTTGTGGCTAACATACTTCATGGTGAGGAACTGGATGCTTTCCTCCCAAAATCAGAAGCAAGGGAATGATGTACCCCTCACCACTCCTATTCAACATTGTACTTGGAGTCCTAGCTAATATAATAAGACAAAAAATGGGAAATGAAGAAAAAAAAAGGCAAGAAAAGCGAAAGAAAACAAAAACAATATTGGGATTGGGAGGGAAGAAATAAAACTTAGTTCACAAATGACATGAATGCTAATGTGGAAAATTTCAAAGAATTGACAAAAAAACCCCCACAAACCTCCTGAAACCAATAAATGATTATAGCAAGGTTGCAGGATATAAGGTTAATACACAAAAGTCAATTGGCTTTCTACCTACTCCAATGAATAATTGGAATTTGAAACACAATACTATTTACATTAGTACCAAAAAAAAAAAAACTTACACATGAAGCTAATAAAATATTTACAAGATCAACATGAAAAAAACAACAAACCTCTGGTGAAAGAAATCAAAGAATATCTAAATAGAGAGATCTTCCATGTTCATGGATAGGGAGACTCAATATTGTTTAGATGCCAGATCTTTCCAACTCTATTTATAAATTCAACACAAGTCAAATCAAAATCCCACAAGTTATTCTGTGGATACTGAAAAAATAATTTGAATGTTTATATGGAAATACAAAAGACCCAGACTAACCAATACACTCCCCAACTTTAAACTTACTATAAAGCCACAGTAATGAAGATAGGATAATATTGGTAAAAGAATCAACAAATTGATCAGTGGAACAGAGTTGAGAGCCCAGAAACAGACCCTCACAGATATAGTCAACCGACAAAGAGGCAAAAGCCCCTTTCAATGGAGAAAGAATAGTCCTTTCAATAATACTGGGAAAACTGGACACCCATATCTTAAAAATGGAAGATAATATCTAAATTAAAATCTTCCCAAAGTTTGAATTACTGGTATTAGATAGACTTTCTGGAGAGCAATTTTGTTTTTATTTATTAATTAATTTTGAGACAAAGTCTTGCTCTGTAGCCCAGACTGGGAGTCCACTGGCTCAATCTCAGCTCAATGCAACCTCCACCTCCTGGGTTCAAGCACTTCTCATGCCTCAGCCTCCAGAGTGGCTGGGATTACAAGCCTGCGCCAACCCCCACACCCGGCTAATTTCTTTTCTTTTTTTATGTATTTTTAATGGAAATGGGGTTTCACCATGTTGGGCCAGGCTGGTCTTGAACTCCTTAAGTGATTTGCCTGCCTTGGCCTCCCAAAATGCTGGGAATAGAGGCGTGAGCCATCGTGCCCGGCCGAGGAGAGCAATTTTAGAAGGATGGTATGGGGAGTAACCAATGGGCACCAGACATTGTTTTGTTCTGTTTGTGTGTGGTTGCGAGTGGGGCAGCTGGGAAGGAAATATCGGTGGAAAAAGAAATGCAGAAATGGATTTTTATTTGCACCCCATCCTACCAAGCTGCACCTCTGCCTTATCCCTTTCTTCAGATAGCATCTCTTATGACTCCATTAATTCCAGAAAGCCTCACCCTGCAAAGCTCTTCCTGGTGTCCTTTTCACCTGCGCAAGCAGGTAAGGTGCTGCCCAGAACCCACAACCCTGGAATCCTGTTATTGCCCCAACTTAGTCTGACCCTTGGCTGGCTGTGATGCGCTGGGATTCCTCGGGTCCCCTTCCTGGGTTGGATGCAAACGAAGGGTACCTGGCTCATGCTAAGGAGCCTGCACTGCCTTCTAAGGGTGCAGCTCCGCCCTCCAGGACTTCACTCTGCTTCTGTTCGAGCAGGCTCTGCCCACTGCTCCTTATCTTGGTGCCACAGTAGATCTTTGGTATTCAGGTTAATTAATCTCACCCAAGCGTGCCCTTTTCTTCATAGAAGTATTTCTCACACTTGGTCTTAACAGAACATCAGGTCCAGGCGCAAAAGGCAACACAAATGAGATCTATTTATCCACCCACAAAACTACCTTTCCCTCCAGAAACAGCAGGCTGACAGAGATATCGCCTGCTGTCATTCTGATTCCTTCAGTCCCTAGGTCATGAATAATAAAATATGCAAACCAGTCACCCTTCCCTGCCATTGGTCAATAATCTATTACCAAATAAAATCTTACCTGAAGCCTTCCTATCAACCCCCTGTGAACAAAGTGCTGTTCTAAACCTTAATTAAACCCACATTGTTCTGGGTGGTATCTCTCCAGGCAAAGCTGTCCTTTGAAATTCAGATTCCTTGCACAAATGCATTCTGGTGTAACACCCCCTGTTGCGAGTTTGCTAGTCCAGCTATCTGAGAATAAATTATGCATTTGTCCGGGCTACAGAAAGCTATCGGAAAGTGGATTTTCCATTTCGCATTTTTATCACTCAACTCTCTCTGTGCCAGAGATTGGACTCCAATCCACTATTTGCATTTATAGATCACAGGGCTAAAACAAAGTTGCTAGTTTTCTCCCCTAAAAAATAAAAAAATTCCCTGGAAGATTTTAGCTGATGTGACAAATGAGAGAAACCTGGGGACATGCTGAAGTTTAAAGTTGGGACTCACTTTCATCATTGCCTGAGTTTTCCCAAGCAGCTTTTGAAGCGTGAGGAACTAAGTTTTCTTAAAAGAGTAAATGTCTCACAGAGGGGTCACCCTCATACCTTGGATGTTGAAACTTTGTACTTCTGGAACTAAAGCAGTTTCCACAGTGATGAGTGTTGGGGGTAGGGCTAGGGCTAGGGTGTTCTAACCTCAGGAGGGCTCACAGTTTGGGGACACTCTTTATATCTTTGGTGACCCCATTTTTTCAAGCCAAAAATGAAGCCAGGTGATCTGGCAAGTTTTGTGTTTCTAACATTGTGACAAGCCCCAGAATGATATTTCATCAGGGAAAAACTCCTAGGCTCAGGCAACTGGGGCCCCTGGGCTAGGCCTTACACTTTGGGGGGCTCATCTGGCCTTTTCCGGCCAAGTTCATCCTCACGGGCCTGGGAATCCTGGAGCTGAAGGCAAAGTCCCACCTGAAGATCAATTCCCCTTTTAGATGTCGATCCCAAGGGGCAGCTGCTTGCAAGAGAGTGGGGACTGTACAGTTGATTACACATCTCCTGATGAGGCTGGCAGACCCTCAAGGTGCAGAAAGGAGGGAAAAAGAGGTGACTACACACAGGGGCGGCAGGTCTGTTTGCTAGAGGGGCAGGCCTCTTGACTTAGACCTTCAATGAACTGACTCTTTTGAAAACAATAAAATCATGTGAAATAAAACTACACCAGAAAACTCAGCCTAATGGGCACTGTAGAACTGCCTGAGCCATTTGTACCAATGGTGCTTCCAGATGGATTTGGAGGAATAAGTCCAGGCCAGCCCTACACAAAACTGCAAAGGCGGCCACAAGGGACATCGCCACACTCTGCCTCTCTCTCAGCCCTTCCCCTCTTTGGGCTCCTGGCTTCTTTCTGAAGCTTCTCGGGTCTGTGTTTCCCTCCCTCACTTGGCTGTCGGAGGTTCCTGCTAAGTGGGAACCCATCCTGAAGGTGTTGATTGAATGACGTCTTGTGGTGTGGTGTCCTTGCAGTCTTTACGTTAAGAAGGGGATCTGCGTTTCAACCTCAACTCTACTCAGACTTGCAAAATAGCTGAGTACTCAGGAAGACCCTCATCCTTCCTGAGAAGGGATTGGGGAGCCCACAGGTCTGAGGAGATGCTTCAGAAACCAGAGGCTGGGTTGGTGGAAGGACATATCCAGGTTGGAGGTCCCTACGGGAAAGTAACTGCCAGGCTCAGCAGGAGCCCACTGAAGGGATGGGAGACTTTCCAGAAAAGGGGGTACCCAGCATCAATACCCCACAAAAGGGAGAAGGGTCTGGACGAGTGACCTGGATCTCTTCTCATTAAGAAAACACCATCTTGCTTGATAAAATATGAAACAAAATAGCACCTGTAGGGTGGATACTAATGGAGGTCTCTCAGGTGGGCCAGAGGAGAGAGGGCCATTTGGGAAAGATTCTCATTGCTCTCAAAAGACCACTGCCACTAGTGTGCCATGCCACCTCCACCTTCCAAGCATGGCCAAATAACTGCGGCTGATTCTCCCTCGCATAGCAGCAGCACAGTGAAGACGTTCACCTCAGAATTCATTCAGTCCCAGGATGGTGGTTCTCCAAGTGTGGACTTCAGAATACCACGAGGTCAGAACCACCTGGAGCCCCCTCCAGACCTGCTGAGTTAGAATCCCCAGGTCAGTGGCACACAGACCACAGGCCACAGACCAGCAGCATGAGCATCACCTGGGAAAGTATTAGGAACAGGCTCTTATTCTCAGGTCCCATCCCAAACCTTTTGAATCAGAAGTTCTGGGTGTGGGACCTGGAAACATGTGTTTCATCAGCCTCCAGGGGATTCTGATGCAGAGCAGTGGCCAGGGGTCAGCCCTGGCAATTTCAAGGAGCTCCCCAGGTGCTTTCTGACACATAGGTAAATTGAAAAAAAAAAAAGTAGAAATTGGAATGAAACAAACTGAAAGTCCCAGGAGTCGACAGAATCTGACTTGGGATTTATGAGACATGCTCTGTGTCCACAGCTCCCTTCAGGGGCTTGGCAAGCCTGACCTCTTCTCAGCCTTCCCTACCTTCACATGTGAGCTGCTACTGTTAACACTCTATGAACAATGGGTTCTTTTAAAGCTGAGACCCTTTAGGTCTACCCCAGGGAAGACCAATCTCTTGCTTATACCTACCTGCCCTTCTTGTTTTGTTACTTTCTGATTATAAATCTCTTCCCTGATAAATGGTTCTGGAAAGAAGACAGTATTGGAGGCTGTTGACTGGAAAAGGGAAAAGTAGCTCCTAATACCATCTTTGCATGAGCTCTCTGGAATAACCAAATGTTCTAGATTCTGTATTTGATATTTTGACATCTTGGAGCCTGGCTGATGGTGGAGGCACAGCCCCCCCCCAGAGTTAGCCACTTCCTACAGACAGTACAGGATTCACCTACGAACACACGCCTTTCACATGCAAGCCAACCAGTCCAGAGCCCACACCTCCAACCACCTCCTTTATCGTGCTCTCACACTCAAGGCCACCAGCTGCCTGTCCTAGTCACTCCAGGGCCAGGTACCAGACAATTGGGGCAGTCCTATGGCCCAGAACCTGCTAAAATTTTGGGGATTAGAATTCAACATAAGAATGTTGGGGAAATCGGATACCAACATTCAGTTCATAGCACTCCCCATCTCTCAGTAGGTGGAAGAGGTGTCTATTCCTAAGCCTGCCTCACCTGTTCCTTCTTACAATAAAGCCTTCTGCCCACAGTTTCCCCTTTTCCCTCTGCCTCTTGACTGACCCGATGCTTCCCTGTGTGGCTCAGTGTGCCCCGTCCTCCTGGGAACTGTGAATAATAAACTATCTCTTCAATGCCCATCATCTCCTGGTCTGTTGGCCTCACCATACCTGTAAAAGAATAAAACCTACATTTTCGAGCACCCTCTATCTCTCCTTAGGAAGGAAGTGGATATTCCTGGAGACATTAAACTTTGGGCTGATCTTCAAGACATCTGGCATGGGCTGGCCACAGTGGCTCACGCCTGTTATCCCAGCACTTTGGGAGGCCAAAGTAGGCAGATCACGAGGTCAGGAGTTCAAGACCAGCCTGGCCAACATAGTGAAACCCCATCCATACTAAAAATACAAAAATTAGCCAGGTATAGTGGCAGGGGCCTGTAGTCCCAGCTACTCAGGAGGCTGAGGCAAGAGAATCATTTGAATTCAGGAGGTGGTTGCAGTGAGCCGAGATCATGCCATTGCACTCCAGCCTGGGTGACAGAGTGAGACTCTGTCTCAAAAAAAAAAAAAAAAAAAAAAGAAAGACATCTGGCATGGAGGTGTGGGAAGGGCTGTGCCATCAACCATGTTGTGAGCAGACAAGGACTGCAGCAACTGCCTTCTTCAGAAGCACAACTCCCCTCTCCCAGGAATCTTCCTGACAGATTCTTCCCTTGGTCTCCGCAGAAGGGAAGGGAGTGAAGGGACAGCAACTGAGTGAGCACAGGCCGGGAGATGGTGGGTAGGAGATCTGATACCAGGGTCCGTCTGCCTCCTGCAGGCCCACTCACTCTACCAACTGGCTAAGAGATCCTGGACGATCCCTCCCAGAGTTAGCCAACTCCTAGAGGCAGTACAGGACTCACCTGCAAACACACCCTACTTACTTACATCTGCTTGTGTCACTGTTGACTTAACTGCAAAACGGGGATTCAACCCCACTTGCTTCACGTAAGAAATAAAAGAGATAATATACGTAAGGCTTCCAGACTGGGTGCAGCCCATGGAGACACTTCATGAGTGGTTAGCTGTGAGGTGCACATTAGCCCTGCCCCATCAATCCCCCGGTCCTCGTGTCATCGCCACCAGGAAGCCTTTAACTTTAGAAACCGAGAAACTCCAGTATCACATGTTGTCATACAAAACTCTGCAGTCACTGATGCAATGGTTTGATGGATTAATTTGTGGGGTAGAGGGTCACATGAGATGGCCCTTTGAATGGAAGATGTTCCATTCTCTGCTTCCCCATCCTTTGAATGCCATTTTTTTTCCTCAACAGCAGTGGTTCTCAAAGTGTGGTCCCTGGACCAGCAGCACCAGCATCACCTTAGACCTTGTTAGAAATGCAAATTCTACCAAACCAGACATTCTTCCCAGAAATGCCTATTAAACCAGACACTCTGGGTTTAGGGTCTAGTAACCCATACCCTAGCAAGCCCTACAGAAGATTCTGATGCATACTTGCTAAATATTTGTATCTCTCCAAAATTCCTGTGTTTAAATGCTGACCCCCCAATGTGGGGTATTAGGAGGTGAGGCCTTTGGGAGGGTCTGCCTTCATGAATGGGATTTGCCCACATAAAAGAGGCTCAAGAGAGCTCCCTTGCCTTTTCCACCATGTGAGGATGCAGCAAGATGTGCATCTATGAACCAGGGAACAGGCTCTCACCAGAAACCAAATGTGCCAGTCCTTTGATTTTGGACTTTCCAGCTTCCAGAGCCATAACCAATAAATTTCAATTGTTTTAAAGCCACCCTGTCAATGGCAATTTTTTTATAGCAGCCTGAACAGAGTAAGACAACACTCAAGTTTGAGATCTACTGCTGTATCACAGTGGAGACACCATGCAGTGCTGAATCTGGAGCTGGCTAGGAAATAGGGCAACTCACTGAGAGGTTTGGAATCCAATTTCTAACCACTGGAGCATATAATATATAAAGTCATTATGGCCATATCTGACACCTGCCCTGCCTAGGCCCACACAATTTATATCATTCCTGTAGGTGATGAAAAACTTTCCACCTATCATGTCTTCAGCTTACTCATTGGCTGCTTCCTCTAAGGGCTCCCTTGCCTGCCAGGGCCTGATCATGCTGTAACAGCACCTGCAAAAGGGTTGCAGGCAGGGAGATAGGGATGAGAGTTTGCTTAAGACAGGGGTATCTGCCCCTGATGGGTCAGCATTCCCTATCAGAGACTGCTTCAAACAGCATTGCTGATAATAATACATCCCCTCACAGGCACCAAGAGAGTCTGCCCATCTTAGTTTGTGCTGCTATAACAAAGTGTCATGGAGTGGGTGGCTTATAAACAACAGAAATTTATTTCTTACACTTCTGAAGACTGAGAATCCAAGATCAGAGGTCCAGCATCATCATGTTCTGGTTAGGGCCCTCTTCTGTGTTGCAGACTGCCGACTTCCCATTGTATCTTCACAGGTGGAAAGGGAACCAGAGTGCTCTTTCATAATGGCATCAATCCCATTCATGAGGACTCCACCCTCATGACCTAATCACCTCCACAAAGGCCCCATCTCCAAATACCAACACACTGGGGATTACTGGATTAGAATTCAACATAAGAATGTGGGGGGGAGGGATCGGATACCAACATTCAGTTCATAGCACTCTCCATCTCTCAGAAGGCGGAAGAGATGTCTGTATTTAAAATCTGAATTGCTCTTGGCTTGTACAGTATTGTCATATAAAGTAACGTACAAAAAATCCACATAAACTGCTGGGAAAGAGAGCTATTTGGAACGCAAATGGAGAGTGTCCTCAGGCCTACACAGGTAAACATGGAAAATACCTGGGTGAATTTAGCTCTGGAAATTGAGGGAAGTGTACCTACAGTTGCATTTCTGGGACATGGCAGGAAAATTCTTTTCCCATTGACTGAGATGTTCACCTTCAGCCCCTCTATTTCCTGCCTTCTTGCACCCTTGCCTACCCCGGCTGCCCTAGCCCAGGCCTGGTCCATCAATTTCAGCCATATTCGCCAGTATCCCCTACCCCAATCCTCCTCAAACTTGGACCCCAGACCCGTTAAACCGGAATGTCTCTATTGGGATTGAAGCCTCAGTAGATCTTTTAAGTTCCCATGTGCAGCCAAGTTGGAGGACCAGTGGTCTACTCTGCACTTCCTTCCACCTGCCACAGACACCAACTCTTCCCAATAATTGCAGTGTCTGTCTCCTCAGCACCTGTCCCTGACCACAGAGCCCAGTGGAGACAAACTACACCCTCTCATGCTCACCTCCTTCAGTTCCTCCTGGGCCTGCCAAACTCTAGTGTTGGATGGGCCATCACTCCCCTATTTCCCACGCTTGCTGTCTTCAAACTTTTCTACCCTCCTCAAAAGCTTCTGCCTTTTGCTCAGCGTACCCCTCCTCAGGGAACTCCTCCAACTCCCACCACCCCACTGATGGGTTTATTGCCCCATTCTTTCTGCCACCCTTTCATCACAGTGAGAGGCTTATTCCCAGTTCTGCCCAAGACTAACCCCTTTTCTAGGTTCTAATCCCCTTCCCAGACTGCCGCATCTGCTTCAGTTACCCCTTCTTTCTTTGATTTTCAGCTCGTCCTCTGGATGGACTTTCTCAGCAGCATTTAAACATCCTCAAGCTTCTACCATCAGGGCTATTTTTAAATGTCCATCACGTCCTGTCTCTCCCTGATCAAACTCTTCCACAGCACCTTGTCTGCTCTTAGAATAGAAAGTCTGTCTGCAGGAAACACAGACTCTTTGGTCTGGATGTATGGTTAATTTTATGTGTCAATTTCACTGGATCCCAGGGTGCCTAGATACCTGGTTAAACATGATTTTGGGTGTGTTTGTGAGGTGTTTCTAGGAGAAATTAACATTTAAGTCAGTAGGCTGAGTGGAGCAGATGGCCCTCCCCAAGGTGGGTGGGCATCATCCAGTCCGTGGAGGGCCTGCCTAGAGCAATACGGCAGAGGAAGGGAGACTGCTCTCTGTGCCTGCTTGCTTGAGCTAGGATATCACTCTTCTTCCCTCAAACTAAAACTTGCACTACCAGCTCTCCTGCTTCTAAGTCCTCTGGATTTAGATTGAAATTTATATCACTGGCTGTCTTAGGTCTCCAGCTTGCAGATAGCAGACTGTGGAACCTCTCAGCCTCCATAATCAAGTGAGCCAATTCTGCGTAAATCTCATATACAAACATATATAACCTGACTAATGCACTGGACATGCCAAACAGATATCTCTTCATCTCAGAAAGCTTACATGGCAGGCAGTTTTTAGACCTTCTGGGCTCTTCCATGGGGATTAGGAAGACAAGTGTCCCCTGTTCTTAGACCCTAAACTTATTCAGGTAATTCCTTCTCCATCTCTACAACCACCAATCCTGCCTCTTCTTCCCTCAGTCCAGGAATATGTATCTAGCCCTAGATGGGGAAGAACTATTGGGGGGAATCTAGTTCTGGCTGGTGACGCAGTCTTCCAAATGGATCATGAGCCTTTGATGTTTTGAAGTCCAAAAGGCAAGAATTCTTTTCTTGTCTTTTGTATTCACCTATTCTACCCTTTCTCTAAAGTAACAAAATAAAAATGGGTAGCCAGCTGATTGGTAGGAAGATATACACAGAGGAAAACAAGCATCTGTTAATATTTCAAAATATCTTTCTCACCTCATGGATTTAATAACATAGCCAATGATAGATCTTAATATATCTAAATCAGAGTTAATGAATGGAAACTATGGTCACAGGCACAGTGTAATGACACATTTGGAAGTGACAGTGACTGCTTGGCCAGCATAGAGGTCGATCTTTTGTGTAGGAGTCCTGACAAAGTTGATGCAAATGGATGCAACCAAATCCTTCACAATTTCCAAGAGACTGCTGGCTGTTTCCAGTATCTGATCTCCTTTTCTCCATGCTAATTTCAGCATTTTTAGCTGAGCACATGACCACGCAGAACAAAGACTGCATTTTCCAGCCTCTTTTGCAGCTAGATTTAGCTTTGATAGTTCTGGTAAGTGGAATGTGAGCATGTGTTATATAGAGTTTGTAGGACCTTTCCTTAGATACAATGATGGTGTGAGTGTGGGTGCACTTTGCCTCTTCTCCACTTTCTATCTTCATGCTGGCTAGACTACAGGTCTAATGGTTGGCAATAAAGCAACATTTATGAACCATATGGTGGCAGCCACATATTGATGATAATGGGGAATTAGGAGAGAAGGGGTCTGGGTCCCTGCTAATCATGGAGCTGCAGCAGCAACGTTGGCCTGCCTACATTTGCCTGAAAGGGAAAAACAATTCTGCCTTCTCTACACAGGACAGAAAATCCAAAGATCTTACTACTTTGGATTTTCTGTCCTGTGTAGCTGAACCTAATTCTAAAACATAATGTAGCACCAGGAGTGGGATTCTGAAGATAGTTTATTGAAAGCTGTGAAGCAAAAGGCAGTGAGGACTCAATAGTGCAATTTGGAAAGTTGGTGACTCCTATTATTTCAATGGCAAAATAGCAAAATCATCTACTGTGAACAATGCCATGCCAAGGCACATTGGAGTCAAAGGCAAAAGGAAAAATCAACAATACTGATACTGGCTTTATTTAAAATTTTGATATTTTATTCATATTTTTGCAATAATTTTTATTTTTAAAAAAACATCACATTAAAATACTATTTATCTTGATTACTGATCTGTTTTCTGTGCCCCTTTAAATTTTGCACCTGAGGTGAGTATTTCATATATTACCTCAGTTTTAGCCCTGCTGGGATGTGTTATATGTGAGGTTATGCCACATCCTATCCAAGGGCATATCCATAAGAGAGATCTAGAATACTTATTTGCGTTGTCACTTCTGACTACCTTCAACAAAGTCCTATAAGAGAGAAACTAACTCCGATGATAGCTAGTTTATCTACAGGCAGAGATGAAAGGGATAACTGCAAAGTGAGGCTTTTTATGCCTGGGTTTTGCGATCTAAATTCAACGAGAGTCAGTCATTTAGACCTCCTCAGCTGAAAACGTCAACTGCTTCTGCAGCCCAAACTAATGTTATTATAAGCAGTGACTTCAAAGTGACAGCCTGTGGCCACATGTCTTTTTAAAGCAACTTCCTTTAGGTTATCTCTGCTGGACAACAGGAGCCTCTCCAGCAGCAAAGTCAAATTAAGGTTTTGTCTTCCCACTTAATGTTATGCGTCAGATGGCCTCAAGGGAGCCACCTTGGAGTTGAAAGAGAGGTAGGTGGGTAGAGCACAGAGGCTGTTAATTCAGACTAGATCAGGCATGTTCAGAGTGGGATGGCCATAGATAGAGGCTGCTCATTCAGTCTTCAGGTTAAATACTTTGTCTAGACATATTCAATTGTGGCTGTTTGCACAAGAAACCAGCCTAAGCCACATAGGTGAAAAGTTTAAACTTTTGCGGAACTTGAATCACTAAGCTGACCTGATTTACAAAGCTGACCTGAAATAGCCTGAATTATTCAAAACTTGAGCAGCTCTGTGACCCCCAAACCTGGTCCAGTTGGAGGTGTGTGCAATCCATGAAAAGCACAGATTCTCTAATGTCCCCGATAACATAAAATATACGTGTGTGTGTGTGTGTGTGTGTTTGGTCTCTGCCTCTAGTTCCTCATACAGAGCACCTGATTTCTCAGAATTTCCTGGGTGGTAGGAACATCTTTTGATCTAATGTGATGACTTTTCCTGGGCTTCTGCATAGGGCTGGTTGCTAGACAAACCAAGCCATGATTAGAAGCTTAAAACTTTCAGTCCCACCCTCTCATCCTCTTTCTTTTTCTCCCTTTCTTTCTCCAGAAAAGGGAAAGGAACAGGAGTTTGAGTTAGTAACTGATCATGAAGCCTTCATAGTAATCCCTGAACTATGGGGTTGGAGAGCTTCCAGGCTGATGAACACGTGAAGGTGCTGGGAGGGTAGTAAACCAGGAAAGGCCATGGAAGGTCTGCAGCCCTCCCACATGCCGTGCCCTATGTGCTTCTTTATCTGTCTCTATCATTTGTATTCTTTAGCAAACAATAAGCCAGTAAGTATAAACAAGACTTTCTTTGTGTTCTGCGAGGCTTCTTAGCACATTATTGAATCCAAGGACGGGTTGTGGGAACCCTGATTTATAGCCATCAGTCAGAAATAAAGATGATAACACGGGATTTAAGATTGGTGTCTGAAGTGATGGGCAGCCTTGTGGGACTGATCCCTTAACCTGTGAGGTTTGCACTAACTTGGGTTAGTGTCGGAACTGAACTGAACTGTGGGACACTCAGTCAGTGTTCAGAGAAAACTGGAGAATTTCTGAATACGAAAAAAACACACTCTCATATTTCAGTGATCAGAAATGTTCTGTGTTGTGAGTATGTGTAAGAAATGCTAGTATAATTTATTTCACACATTTTGAAAGTTCTAGCATATTTTCAAGAGTCAGAGAAATTTTTTTTTCAAAAGCATGTCAGTTACTTTTTCTGTAAAAAGGAATCAACAATAGCCACACAATATTTATTATTGAATTAAATGAGAAAATGCATATGGAAATTCTTAGGAAATTTCAAAGCTTAGTATAAATACAAGAATTTTATGTAATGTGGGTTCACAAGTTCATGGCTAACTCAAAATCAAAAGTTTTTTTGCAATTGGAAATCAATCCCTGCAAAATATATTTGAAAAGAACTATCAAAAAAAAAATCACACCACAATTTTTGGCCAATATACCAGCTATTTTGCTCTTTGATAAACTCAGTAAAACAGCGAGATTTATTGATATTGCTTCTCTACTAAACAGAATATTCCGGGAACACATGCAGAAAAGATAAATAAATGTGTGCTCTGGTAGAGGATTTGAAACAAGTGTGGAATTAAAGGCCGTCAAAACAAAGCCAATAATCGTCTCTGAGACTATCATGATTCCACATATGCCAATTAAGTGTCCCAAGATGCATCAGATCCATTAACTATCACTGGCCAATTCAGAAGACACCAATTCTGGGCACCTGCTGCCCTAATTAGATATTTTTGTTTCTCCAAGAGATAATTACAACATGCTTATCATGTATTATATACACATTGAGACTAGGCTCATTTGAAAATATACTAACACGTATCCTGGGATTCATTGAACTTGAAGAATATTTTCCTCTATAAATGAGGTAAGTTCAGATCTCTACAAGGAAAATTACAAAACACTGATGAAATAAATAGAAGAGGGCACAAATAGAAAGACATCCTATGCTCATGGATCAGAAGAGTTAATATTATTAAAATGACCATACTGCTGAAAGCAATCTACAGTTTCAATGTAATCTCTATCAGAAAACTAACATCATTCTCACAGAAACAGGAAAGCAATCCTAAAATTTATATGGAATGAAAAAATCCAGAATAGTCAAAACCATTCTGAACAAAAAGAACAAAGCCAGAGGCATTACACTATGTGCCTCAAAATATATTACAAGGCAATAGTAACCAAAACAGCATGGTATTGGTATAAAAACAGACACATTGACCAATGGAGCAGAATAGAGAGTTCAGAAATAAATTCACAAATTTACAGCCAACTGGTTTTTGACAAAGGTGACAGGAACAAACACTGGGGAAAGAACACTCTCTTCAATAAATGGTGATGGGAAAATTGAATATCTATATGCAGATGGATAAAATTGGGCCCCTATCTCTCAGTACATGCAAAAATCAACTCAAAATAAATTAAAAACTTAAATATAAGACTAAAAACTGCAAAACTACTAAAAGAAAACATAGAGAAAACACATTAGGACATTGGTCTAGGTAAATATTGTATGGCTAAGACCTCAAAAGCACAATGAAAACAAAAATATACAAATGGGACTAATTTAAACTAAAAATTTTTGCAAAGTAAAGGAAACAGTCAATAGAGTGAAGTGTTAAACAGTTGAATCAGAGAAAATATTTGCAAATTATTCATCCAACAAAGGACTAGCGTCCAGAATATATAAGAAACTCAAACAACTCAACAGTAAAAAACAAAACAAATCCAAAACAAAAAACAACCCCATTAAGAAGTGAACAAAGTTCATCAATAAACACTTCTCAAAAGAAGACACACTAATGGTCTACAGATATATGAAAAAAAATGCTCAAATAACTAATCATCAGGGAAATGCAAATTAAAGCAATGATGAGACATTATTTTATTCCTGTTAAAATGGCTATTACGAAAAAGACAGAAAATAATAGATTCTGGTAAGGATACAGAGAAAAGCAAATTCTTATACACTGTTGGTGAGAATGTAAGTTAGTACAACCACTATGGAAAACAGTTTGGCATTTTCTCAGAAAACTAAAAATAGAACTACCATACAATCCAGCAATCCACCACTGGGTATTTATCCAAAGGAAAAGTAATCAGTATGTTAAAGGGATAGCTGCACTCACATGTTTATTGCAGCACAATTCAGAGTAGCCAAGAAATAGAATCAACTTAAGTGTCCATCAGAGGATGAATGGATGAAGAAAATGTGGTTTATATACCCAATGGAATACTATTCAGCCATTTAAAAGAATAAAATCACATATTTTGCAGAAACATGGATTAAATTTGAGGTCACTATGTTAACTGCAATAAGTCAGACACAGAAAGACAAATTTCAAATGTACTCACTCAACTAAAAAAGTTGACTTCATGGAGGTAGAGAGTAGAATGATAAATACCAGACACTGAGAAGAGTCTGTGAGTGGGAGAGGGGATGAAAAAAGGTTGGTCAATGGGCACAAACATACAATTAGATGGAAAGTATAAGTTCTAATGTTCCACAGCAGAATTGGCTGACTATAGTTACCAATTATATATTATATATTTCAAGGTAACTAGAAGAGGCTGGGCCCAGTGGCTCATGCCTATAATCCCAGCACTTTGGGAGTCCAAAGCAGACGGATTACTTAAGCTCAGGAGTTCAAATAATGAACTCCTTGGCAACACGGTAAAACTCAGTCCCTACAAAATATACATAAAGTACCATACGTGGTGTCATGCACCTGTTATTCCAACTTGGGAGGCTGAGGCATGAGGATCGCTTGAACCTGGAAGGCCAAGATCACACCACTAGGCTCCAGAGTGAGACTCTGTCACAAAAAGAAAAAAAAAAAGTAACTAGAAGAGATAATTTTTTTTAATGGTGAAACATTATTATTTCCATAGTTTTTTGGGAAACAGGTGGTATTTGATTGCATGAGTCAGTTCTTTAGCAGTGATTTGTGATATTTTGGTGCATCCACCACCCAAACAGTGTACACTGAACCCAATTTGTAGTCTTCTATCCCTCATTTCCTTCCCATCCTTTTTTCCTTGAGTCCCCAAAGTCTATTATGTCATTCTTGCACCTTTGCATCCTCATAGTTCAGCTCCCACTTATGAGTGAGAACATACGATGTTTGGTTTTCCATTCCTGAGTTATTTCAGTTAAAATAGTCTTCAGCTGGGCACTGTAGCTCACCCCTGTAATCCCAGCACTTTGAGAGGCTGAGGCGGGTGGATCATGAGGTCAGGAGATGGAGATCATCCTGGCTAACATAGTGAAACCCCATCTTTATTAAAAACACAAAAAATTGGCCGGGCATGGTGGCACGTGCCTGTAGTCCCAGATACTCAGGAGCCTGAGGCAGAAGAATTGTTTGAACCTGGGAGGCAGTTGCAGTGAGCCGAAATTGCACCACTGCACTCCAGCCTGGTGACAGAGGGAGACTTCGTCTCAAAAAAAAGGTTTTCAATCTCACTCAGATTGTTGCAAATGCCATTAATTCATTTCTTTTTATGACTGAGTAGTATTGCATCATATATGTGTATACAGTTTCTTTATCCACTCGTTGATTCATGGGCATTGGGTTGGTTCCACATTTTTGCAATTGCAAATTGTGCTGCCATAAACATGCATGTGCAAGGATTGTTTTTGTATAATGACTTCCTTTCCTCTGGGTAGATACCCAGTAGTTAGATCGCTGGATTTTGGCAGTTTTACCTTTAGTTCTTTAAAGAATCTCCACACTGTTTTCCATAGTGGTTACACTAGTTTACATTACCACCAGCAGTGTAGAAATGTTCTCTGTTTACCACATCTATGCCAACATCTATTATTATTTTACTTTTTTATTATGGCCATTCTTGCAGGAATAAGGTGGTATTGCATTGTGGTTTTGATTTGCATTTCCCTGATAATTAGTGATGTCAAGCATTTTTTTCATATGTTTCTTGGCCATTTGTATATCTTATTTTGAGAATTGTCTATTCATTTCCTTAGCCCACTTTTTGATAGGATTGTTTGTTATTTTCTTACTGATTTGTTTGAGTTCGTTGTAGATTCTGGATATTAGTCTTTTGTCAGATGTATAGATTGTGAAGATTTCCTCCCACTCTGTGGGTTGTCTGTTTACTCTGCTGACTGTTCCTTTTGCAGTGAAAAAGGGTTTTAGTTTAATTAAGTCCCAGCTATTTATCTTTATTTGTATTGCAATTGCTTTTGCGTTCTTGGTCATGAAATCCTTGCCTAAGCCAATGTCTAGAAGGGTTTTTTTCCAATGTTATCTTCCAGAATTTTTATAGTTTTAGATCTTAAATTTAAATCCTTAATCGATCTTGAGTTGATTTTTGTATAAGGTGCAAGAGGAGGATTCAGTTTCATTCTACTACATATGGCTAGCCAATGATCCAGGCACCATTTGTTGAAAAGGGTGTCTTTCCCCACTTTACATTTCTGTTTGCTTTGTTAAAAATCAGTTGACGTAAGTATTTGGGTTTATTTCTGGGTTCTCTATTTTGTTCCATTGGTCTATGTCCCTATTTCTATACTGGTACCATGCTGTTTTGGTGACTATGGCCTTATAGTATATTTTGAAATCAGATAATGTGATGCCTCCAGATTTGTTCTTTTTGCTTAATCTTGCTTTAGCTTGCTTTTGCTTTGCTCTGGCTTGCTCTGGCTCCATGTGGATTTTAGAATTTTTTTTTTCTAGTTCTGTGAATAATAGTGGTGGTGTTTTGATGGGAATTGCATTGAATTTGTAGATTGCTTTTGGCAGTATGGTCATTTTCACAATATTGATTCTACTCATCAATGAGCACGGGATGTGTTTCCATTTGCTTGTGTTGTCTATCGTCTCTTTCAGCAGTGTTTTGTAGTTTTTCATGTGGAGGTTGTTTGCCTCCTTTGTTATGTATGTTCCTAAGTATTTTATTTATTTATTTATTGCAGCTATTGCCTAAAAAGTTTAGTTCTTGATTTGATTCTCAGCTTGGTTGCTGTTGGTGTATAGAAGAGAAACTTCGTTCATATTTTTAAATTCTTTTTTCTTTGTCTTTGTTGGATTGGGTTAATTTGAAAACCTGGTCTTTGAGCTCTGAAGTATTGTCTTCTGCATGTTAGACTCTATTGCTGAGACTTTCCAGAGCATTTTACATTTTTATAAGTTCGTCCATTGTTTCCTGAAGTTTTTATTATTTTTATTTATAATATCTATTTCACTGAAGATTTCTCTTTTCATTTCTTGTGTCACTTTTTTGATTTCCTTAAATTGGACTTTGCCTTTCTCTGATGCTTCCTTGATTAACTTAATAACTGACCTTCTGAATTCTTTTTCAGGCAAATCAGGGATTTCTTTTTGGTTTGGATCCATTTCTTGTGAACTAGCATAATTTTGGCAGTGTGCTAAAGCACTTTGCTTTGTTACATTACCAGAATTTTTTTCTGGTTTCTTCTCATTTGGATAGGCTATCTTAGAGGGACAGTCTAGGGCTCAAAGCTGCTGTTCAGATTCTTTTGTCT
The DNA here is from genome assembly GCF_009761245.1 of Sapajus apella. Lineage (NCBI taxonomy): Eukaryota > Metazoa > Chordata > Mammalia > Primates > Cebidae > Sapajus > Sapajus apella. Next base: position 6,961,120 of record NW_022437010.1, on the reverse strand, counting down.
CACGGAGTGTTCTCTTGATTAAATACTCTCCCCTTTTCCTAGGGATATGGGTTTCTGAGAGCCAAGTTGTAGTGATTGTCATCTTAGAAGACAGAACTTAAAATGTTCCCAATACATAGAAATGATGAATACTCAAGATGATGGATACTCCAAATACCCTATTTGGTCATTACACATTCATTGCATGTAACAAAATATGACATGTACCTTATAAATATGTAAAATATTACATGTCAAAAAAGTAAAAATTAAGATACTTTTAGGTACAGAAATGATATTCCAATTATGGTACAAATAAACTAATGAAAGCATTCTGAGTTTAAACTAAGTGGCCTCACAGCAAAGTGATCATTTGGAACATACCTCTGGCCTCTTCTTTGAATAGCAGTTTTACTTTCTATTGTCTGTGCAGGTGTGGCATGAAGCCAGTCTCCTAGGCAACAAGTTATGTAAAACAACTAAACCCAAAAATAATTTGTGTTTCTGAAGAAGAAGAGAAATCTAAAAGTTTGGAAAACATATTTGGGGAATAATCAAGGAAAACTTCCCCAGCTTTGCTAGAGACCTAGACATCCAAATACAAGCAGCTAAAAGAACATCTGGGAAATTTATTGCAAAAAGATCATCGCCTAGACACATTGTTATCAGGTTATCTAAAGTTAAGATGAAGAAATGACTCTTAAGACCTGTGAGGCAAAAGCACCAGGTAACCTATAAAAGAAAACCTATCAGATTAACAACAGACTTCTCAGCAGAAGCCCTACAAGCTAGAAGGAATTGGGGTCCTATCTTCAGCCTCCTTAAACAAAACAGTTATCAGCCAAGAATTTCATATCCAATGAAACTAAGCTTCACAGATGAAGAAAAGATACAGTCCTTTTCAGGCAAACAAATGCTGAGAGAATTTGCCACTACCAAGCCAGCACTACAAGAACTGCTAAAAGGAGCTCTAAATCTTGAAACAAACCCTGGAAACACAAGAAAACAGAACTTCTTTCAAGTCTATCTCACAGGACCTATAAAACAAAAATACAATAAAAAACCAAAAAACAAGGTATACAGGCAACACATAACATAATGAAACTGCATATCTGAATACATTTACATTGAATGTAAAAGGCATAAATGCTCCACTTAAAAGATACACAATTGTAGTGAATAAGAATTCACCAACTATCTGCTGCCATCAAGAGACTCACCTAACACATTAGGACTCACATAGACTTAAGTTAAAGGGGTGGAAAAAGATATTCCATGCAAGTAGACACCAAAAGTGAGCAAGAGTAGTTATTCTTATATCAGACAAAATAAACTTTAAAGTGATAGCAGTTAAAAAAGACAAAGAGGGACATTACAAAAGACCTTGTCCAACACAAAAATATCACAATCCTAAATATATATGCACCTAACACTTTAGATCTCAAATTTATAAAACAATTACTACCAGACCTAAGAAATGAGATAGACAGCAACACAGTCATAGTGGGGGACTTCAATACTCCACTGACAGCACTACAGAGGTCATTAAGACAGAAAGTCAACAAAGAAACAATTAGTTAAAATTATATCCTATAACAAATGGACTTAACAGATATTTACAGAACATTCTACCCAACAACCACAGAATACACATTCTATTCATCAGCACATGGAACTTTCTCTAAGATAGATGATATGATAGGCCACAAGAGAAGCCTCAACAAATTTAAGAAAATTGAAATTACATCAAGCACTCTCTCAGACCACAGTGGAATAAAACTGGGACTCAACAAAATGATATGCTGGTAATGCATCAAGAAGAGGAAAGGTAAGTATGTGGGAGAAATAAAATGGCAGTCTGCACATATCAATGGCAGAGGTGGTGGAATCTACTCTGTGGTCTAATCCACTGCACTCTCTTGGGAGTTAATCCAGATAGCTCTGTAGGACATTCTGCAGTGAATACACAGAATGACTAGGTAGGAAAAAATAATTATTTTTAAGAATCTGTCTTTCAAATCATGTAGAAATTAAAAAGTGGAGTTACAGGTCTAGTGGTAATGAACTTCCTCAGCTATTGTATATCTGGAAATATCTTAATTTCTCCCTTAGTTTGTAAAACAATTTGCCTGATATAGAATTCTCAGTTGACATTTTTTTCTTTCAGCACTTTAAATATATTATTCCACTGCCTTCTGGCCTGCAAGTTTCCTGCTGAGAAATTCATGAATGATCTTGTTGAGAATTCCTTGTACATGGTGAGTCAAACTTTGTCTTTGCCTTCCAACAGTTTAATTATGACATGCTTAGTTTGTATCTCTTTAGGTTAATCCTATTTTGAATTTATTGAGCTTCTTCAATTTTGAGATTTACATCTTTCCAAAAATTTGAGAAGTTTTCAGCTATTGCTTTTTCAAATGATCTCTCTGCCGCTTTCTTTCCATCTTCTCCCTGTGGGATAGCCACAATGCATTCGTTGCCCTGCTTAATGATATTCCATAATCTCTTGGGCTCTTTTCAATTTTCTTCATTATTTTTCCTTTTTGTTCTTTAGATTTGATCATTTCAAATAACCTGTATTCAAGTTTTATAATTCTTTCTTCTACCTCTTCAAACCTGATATTGAATACCTCTAATAAAACTTTCATTTGTTTTACTTTTCAGCTCTAGAATTTCTGTCAGAATATAATACTATTCAAATAATATATTTGAATATTCAAATTATAATTTGAATATATAACTATTCAAATTCAAAATTATATATTTATATATAATATCAATAGTTCCATATTCAAATTATATATATAATATTTAATTTTGATTTCTTTACTGATAGTCTTATTTGTTCATATGGTTTTCCTGACTTCCTTTAGTTTTTTTTAATCTGTGTTTTCCTTTAGCTCTCTAGCACATTTAAGATAGTTTTTAAAGTTTTTGCCTAATAAGTCTGATGTCTATATTTTTTCACAGGTTACTTCTGGATATTTATTTTGTTCCTGAAATGGGTTATGTCTTCCTCTTTCTTTGTATGCCTTGTAATTCTTTGTTTAAAAAGGGCATTTTAAAAATGAGACACCTCTCTCAGTGTGCAGATTGTCAAGGAAGACTTTTACTAGTTACCAGGGAATGTTCTCAGCCATGGTATTAGTCCAGGGTGAAGGCTTAAGGTTTTCTCAACATTTTTCTGAGTGTGCATCCTTCTTGAGCCTTTGTGTGCTTTTTAAATTCCGGCCTCCATTTCCCTATACATGACTGCTTATAAATACCTTAACTTCCCAAAGACTCTCATGCTCAGTATTTTTCTCAATATCTTAGATGTTTTCTTTTTATGTTTTACCCATAATTCATTGCTCCAGACATCTTCAGGTCTGCAGTTCCCCTGTAGCTTTCATGTGCCACAGCACCTACCACTGTCCTCTGCAGCCATTCCTGGTCATGCTATCTTTCCTAATCTGAGTCCACATCAGGCAAAGCAGAAACCAGTTTCTTGGGCAGCTTATAGACAGGCAAAACATTGCATAAGTTTTACCTTGCTCCTTCTCTCCTAATGGAGGAAACCAGGAACTGTCTGCGTCTTTCTAACTGTGTTGGAGAAGGGGTGGAACAAGGTCAAGTAAAAATGCCATGAAATTTTCTACCATGTTGAATGTGGCTTTTTCTTCATTAAGCATTCCATTGGTTGCAATTGATCTTTGATCAAGTTTCAGAGATTCTATATAGTTATTTTAGCCAGTCTCTATGAGTTGTTGTTGCTGTTGTTATTCTCTTAGTGTTTCTGGGGAAAACAAGGGCCTAAAGCTTACTATTCCACCACCTGGCTAACATTACTTCCTCATATTAATTTTAATAAACTTTTTATTTTAGAATAGCTTTGGATATATAAAAAAATGCAAAGAGAATTCACATGTGTTAACTTCTTGACATTCACAGAGGTTTGTTGGGATCTGGATACTAGAGAAAGTTGTATGGAAAGATAGAATAAATGGTCAGAGAAGGGAAGCAAGCACAGAATGCTACAGCAATAAGCCACCCCAAATTCTCAGTAACTTTGAATAACAAAGTTTATCTCTTTTTCAGGGTACAAGTCCAACCAGGTTAGCACAAGGACTCTATTCATCACTAATGAACACTCATTATCCCAGACTGACAGCACAGCTATTACCTCAAATGTTGCTGGTCATCATGATCAGAAGTGAGGTAAAGGCTCTGCAGCTTAAAGCTTTTTTTGACCATTTCACTGGCCAAGAAAATTCTCATGGCCAGGACTAACTTTGATGGGGAAAATTTTAATTCTACCATGTGCCTGAAGTCAGAGAGCCAGAAATGCTAGAGTTGGAGCCACTGGTAACAACTAGGTCTAAGGTGTGTCCTTAGGAATTAACAGACAAGACTGGATAAAGGTCAAAGCCACTGAAGGAGAGTAGGTCAAGAAAATGAGAGTTCAGAGTGTAAAACAGGTTACCTACGTGTATATTGAAATCATTAGGAATTAAGACAAGGGTAATGTTGGATAGAATAACAGAAAACCCAGAGTTAAAATTAATAAGAAATAAGATGGGGCTACCCTAGGGGTCACTAAATGAAAATGATCATGAAGGCTATAGGGTCAAGATAAGATATTCAAAGCTGGAATATTTTAGGGAGAAGAAAGAAGGGAGAATGTTCTGTGAGAAAAATGAATGGTAAGAAAGACACCCAGGCCATCTCCAGGGCCAGGAATTCAAGGGCTACAGGAGAGAAAATAGCTACCACTTAAAGGGCTGCAGGAAAAAACAGAGTCGTCAGGGGAGATCCATGTTTCCTTAGAGCAGGAAAGTGAAAAATCTTCAGAGAAGAGGTGTAAAATATAAAGGATTTTGCTGAATGAGTTTCAGAGGACACAATGTCAGGGTTGTACTGTTGTGGAGGAATGGGAGGTAGACATAAAAGGATGTGCTGAGCTAGCTGAGCATTTAAGCAAAAGCAATTAGGGGTAATGTGGTAGTCTCAGGCCACTGATGGAAACTGACATAAACACACATAAAGGTCATCACGAGATTAGTTATGGTGGACCTGAGAAAATAGCAATGGCAAAGCTGTTAGGATTAAGCAATATAGAGGAATATATTATATTATATATATTATAGCTCCCTCTGCAGAGGTGGGCAGTCCAAGTCCAAATACCCACATCTCTTTTGATGCCTGTGGATGAAAGAAAATGTATGGCAGGCCAGGTCCTACATTGAGCAATCATGGAAAGCTATTTCTTCTCTGCCCATAGACTGGTCGGTTACAACTGGCCTGGCCTGAAGACAAGGCTAAATAATTACAGAGGATGCTATATCCAAAGTAGACACCATTGCCTCAGACAGAAAGAAGCTCAAATACTACATTCAGCAAAAAATATGTGACAGATTTTATATATAGTTCCATTAAAATGCTGTTGAGGTTTTGATATTTATATGCTGTAGTGGAATTCTTTTCTTACTGGTAAATTCTTTTCAGTGAGCTACGATCATGCCACGCATTTCAGAAATGCAAGAGCATCAGTGGAGGAGGAGAGAGATGGTACAAAACAGTTGATATTGAGTCTTTTTATCCATGAACATTGTATCACTCTCTATCTATTTCACTCTTTTTTTCTAATAAGATCTAAAAGTTTTCTGCAATAAAAGTCCTAAATACTTTTTGTTACATTTATTCCTAGATAATTTATTTCTTGATACTATTTCAAATGTACCTTTTTGAAAATTACTCTTTTTATTTATTGCTGGTTTATAAAAGTGCATTTGATTTTTGTATATTGTTCTCTATTCTAGCCTCTTTGATAAACTCTCATTAGTTCTAACAATATTTTTCTGTAAGTTTTCTTGAGCTTGCTATGTAGACACTCGTATCACCTGCAAATAATGAGTTTTGTTCATTCTATTCCAATGCTTATATATTCTATTACTTTTTCTTACCTAATTTTTCTGGCTAGGCCTTCAAATCATGCAGAATATAGGCATTGACCCACTGAGTTTTTTTTCTTTGTTTCTTTTTGAGACAGTGTCTCAAAAAAAAAATTCACTATACTGTATTTTAATTGTTGAAATAAGTAAGTTGAGCTTTGTTGCCCAGGCTGGAGTGCAGTGGCATGCTCTCAGCTCACTGCAACCTCTGCTTGCCAGGTTCAAGTGATTCTCCTGCTTTAGCTTGCTGAGTAGCTGGGACTACAGGCACCCACCAACATGCCCAGCTAATTTTTGTATTTTTAGTAGAGATGGGTTTGACTATTGGCCAGACTAGTCTCAAACTCCTGACATTGTGATCTGCCTGCCTCAGCCTCCCAAAGTGCTGGGATTATAGGCGTGAGCCATCACTCTGGCTCCTACTGAGGTTTTAACTTCAACAATTGCAATTTTTTACTTCTATAAATTCTATTTCATTTTATAGTCTACACAGCTGTTTTGCATTCTGATTCATTATTTTTAATTTTCATCCTTTATTGAGTTTAATCATTCCTTATGTAGTCATTTTATACTTTGGATCAGAAAAGTAAAATATGTGATGTCCTTGGGGATCTAACTCTAGAATTTATTTTATCTATTGGCTTTGCTTTACAGTGAGTTGTTTACTTGTGCGATTGGTAATTTTTTATTCTTTCGGAGGCAGGGTGTCACTCTACTACCCACACTGGAGTGCAGTGGCATGATCATAGCTCACTGCAGTTTCAAACTCCTGGGCTCAAATGATCCTCCCACCTCAGCCTCTCAAAGTGCTGGGATTGCAGGAATAAGCCACCACATGTAGCCTGGTAATTTTTTTTTTAATGAGCTCTTACTTAGGTAAACTTAATTTGTGGGGGTCCTGAAAGCCTAACTGGGCATGCTTTACTCCAGAGGTATTCAAGAGCCTACTTGGTTCCAGACCTCCCATTTTGCCATGGACTTACCATGTATTCTGTTGACCATAACTGTGCAATCCTAACTTTCATGTTTGCTTATCATGCATCTTCTGGTTTCAAAGCACTGTTTTACTTATTTACTTTTTAAATTTAATCTTTTAACTTTGAGATAATTCTAGATTAACACGCAGTTGTAAGAAATAACACAGAGACATCCCATGTATCCTTCACCCAGGTTGTTCCAATGATAACATCTTGCAAAACTACAGTACAACATCATAACTAAGATGTTGACGTTGATATGATCAGGTATGGCATATTTCCAACATCACAAGGATCCCACAGGTTGCTCTTTTATAGTCACACCCACTTCCCTTCCATCCTTATCCCTTCCTTAACCCCTAGCACTAATCTATTCTTCATTTCTACGATGTCAGCATTTTGAGAATTTTATATAAAAGGAATCACTTAGTATGTAATTTTGGGAGATTGACTATTTTCATTCAGTATAATTCTCTGGAGATTCATCCAAATTGCTGCATGTAGCTATGGTTTATTCTTTCTTAGTATTATTCCATGATATAGATGTATCATGGTTTGCTTAACCATTCATCAATCAAAAGAAGTCTGGATTATTTCCAGTTTGGGGCTGCCACAAATAAAGCTGCTATAAACATTCAGGTATAAATATGTATTTCTCTGGGTAAATGTTCAGGAGTATAATTTCTGGATTACATGGTAATTACATGTTTCATTTTTTTCTTAAGAAATTGTCAAACTGTTTTCCAGAGTGGCTGTACATTTCTACCAGTAATGTATGAATGATCCAATGTTTTCTCATCCTCACTACCATTTTGTGTTGTCATTGTTTTTTATTTTAACCACTCTGATAGGTGTGTAGTTATACCTCATTTGGCTCTAATTTGCATCTCCCTAATGGCTAATGATGTTGAACATTTTTTTCACGTATACATTTTCCATCTGTGTATCCTCTTTAGTGAGATAATTCTTCATATCTTTTGACCATTTTCAAATTGGATTCTTTGCTTTTTAACTGCTAAGCTTTGAGAGTGCTTTATGTATTCCAGAATCTTTTCTTTTATCAGACATATAGCTTGCAAATATTTCCCCTCAGTCTTCAGCTCATCTTTTCATTTTCATAATAAGGTCTTTTGCAGAGTAAAAGTTTTTACTCTTGATTAAATACAAGTTCTCGTATATCCTCTTATGGATCATGCCTTTGGTGTGAAGCCTCAGAACTCTTTGCCTTGTCCTACATCCTGAAGACTCTTCTCCTATGTTTCCAAAAATTTCATAGTTTTATGTTTTATATTTAAGTTCATGATCCATGTTGAGTTAATATATTTTATAAGACATGAGAACTTTGGTTTCTTGAAAATTTCCCAGACTCTCTCACAAGCCTAGCAAATGATAAAAAATAATTTGGGGGGGATATCCAAGATGGCCGAATAGGAAGAGCTCTGGAGTGCAGTTCCCAGTGAGAAGAACACAGAGGGTGAGTGATCACCGCCTTTCCAAACAAGATTTTACTGCCCACAGACCAGGAGATTCCCAGGCTGAAAGGTGCCACGAGTTTTGGCACACAAATCTCAGTGGCTGTTTCAATGCCTGGGATACAGAGCTGTCCATTCAACTGAAAAACAGGGGGTTGAAACAGGGAGCCAAGTGATCTGGCTCAGTGGGTCCCACCCCTCACAAAGACCAGCAATCTGAAACAATCCAGATTGAGAGTTTTGCAGCAAGTGCAGCTGGACCCAGGATGGTCCAGCTCAGTGGGGGGAAGGGCATTAGCCATTACCTAGGTAGTCCACCACTACTGAGGGAGTCCGCCATTACCAAGGCAGTCTGCCATTACTGAGGCAGACCACCATTACCGAGGCAGTTCTAACTGTAATTCTGTAAACAAAACTGCAAGGAAGTTCACACAGCAGTGGGGCAGAGCCCACAGCAGCTCAGTAGTGCCTCTGCTGGCAGACTGTGACTAGACCACCTCCTTGCTGGGCAGGACATCTCTGAAAAAAGGCAGCAGCATATCAGGAACTTATAAATAAAGCCCTACTTTCCCAGGACAGAGCATTTATGAGTTCCACTGCAGCAGACTTAAACATACATGCCCAGAAGCTCTGAACAGAACAACGGAGCTCCCAACTCAGCACTTAAGCTCCTATAAGGGACAGGCTGTTTCCTCAAGCAGCTCCCTGACCCCATATATCCAAAGAGACACCTTGGAAAGGAAAGCTCAGGCTGACATCTGGCGGGTACCCTTCTGGCATGAAGATAACAGAATAAGAAACCGACAGCACCCCTTACTCTTCTGTAGCTCCTGCAGGTAATCCCCAGACAAGCAGAGTTGGAGTGGATCTCCAGCAGTCCTACAGCAGAGGGGCCTGACAGTTAAAAGAAATACTAAAAAACAGAAAGAAATAACTTCAACATCAACAAAAAGGATGTCCACTCAGAGACTTCAACCAAAAGTCACCAACTACAAATACCATAGGTGGATAAATCCACAAAGACGGGAAGAAACCAGAGCAAAAAGGATGAAAACACCAAAAACCAGAATAGCTGTCCTCCAAGGGATCACAACTCTTCACCAGCAAGGAAACAAAGCTGGATGGAGTATCAGTCTGATGAATCGACAGAAACAGGCTTCATAATGTAGATAATAACAAACTTCTCTGAGCTAAAAGAACATTTTCTAACCCAATGCAAAGAAACTAAGAACCTTGAAAAAAGGTTTGATGAAATACTAACAAGAATAAACAGCTTAGAGAAGAATATAAATGACTTGATGGAGCTGAAAAACACAACACAAGAACTTTGTGAAGCATACACAAGTTTCAATAGCCAAATCGACCAAGCAGAAGAAAGGATATCAGAGATTGAAGATCATATCAATGAAATAAAATGAGAAGACAAGATTAGAGAAAAAAGAGTGAAAAGAAATGAACAAAGCCTCCAAGAAATATGGGATTATGTGAAAAGACCTAATCTACGTTTGATAGGTGTACCTGAATGTGACGGAGAGAATGAATCCAAGCTGGAAAACACTCTTCAGGATATTATCCAGGAGAACTTCCCCAACCTAGCAAGGCAGGCCAACATTCAAGTCCAGGAAATACAGATAACACCACAAAGATATTCCTCAAGAAGAGCAACCCCAAGGCACATAATCGTCAGGTTCACCAGGGTTGAAATGAAGGAAAAAGTGCTAAGAGCAGCCAGAGAGAAATATCGGGTTACCCAAAAAGGGAAGCCCATCAGACTCACAGCGGATCTCTCAGCAGAAACCCTACAAACCGAAGAGAGTGGGGGCCAATAATCAACATCCTTAAAGAAAAGAACTTTCAACCCATAATTTCATATCCAGCCAAACTAAGCTTCATAAGAGAAGGAGAAACAAAATCCTTTATGAACAAGCAATTGCACAGAGATTTTGTCACCACCAGGCCTGCCTTACAAGAGCTCCTGAAAGAAGCACTATACATAGAAAGGAACAACCAGTACCAGCCACTCCAAAAATGTACCAAATGGTAAAGACCATCAACACAATGAAGAAACTATGTCAACTAATGGGCAAAACAACCAGCTAGCATCAAAATGGCAGGATCAAATTCACACATAACAATATTAACCTTAAATGTAAATGGGCTAAATGCCCCAATCAAAAGACATAGACTGGCAAATTGGATAAAAAGTCAAGACCCATTGGTGTGCTGTATTCAGGAAACCCATATCATGTGCAAGGAGACACATAGGCTCAAAATAAAGGGAAGGAGCAAGATTTACCAAGCAAATGGAGAGCAGAAAAAAGCAGGAGTTTAACCCTACTCTCTGATAAAATAGACTTTAAACCAACAAAGATCAAAAGAGACAAAGAAAGACATTACATAATGGTAAAAGGATCAATGCAACAAGAAAAGCTAACTATCCTAAATATACCCAATACAGAATCACCCAGATACATAAAGCAAGTTCTTAATGACCTACAAAGAGACTTAGAGACTCCCACACAATAATAGTGGGAGACTTTAACACTCCATTTTCTATATTAGACAGATCAATGAGACAGAAAATTAAGAAGGATATCCAGGACTTGAACTCAGATCTGGACCAAGCAAACCTAATAGACATCTACAGAACTCTCCACCCCAAATCCACAGAATATGTTTTTCTCAGCACCACGTCACACCTACTCTAAAACTGACCACAAGCAAATGCAAAAAACGGAAATCATAACAAACAGTCTCTCAGACCACAGTGCAATCAAATTAGAACTCAAGATTAAGAAACTAACTCAGAACCACACAACTTCATGGAAACTGAACAACTGGCTCCTGAATGTTGACTGGATAAACAATGACATGAAGGCAGAAATAAAGATGTTCTTTGAAACCAATGAGAACAAAGATACAATGTACCAGAATCTCTGGGACACTTTTAAAGCAGTGTCTAGGGGTATATTTATAGCAATAAATGCCCACATGAGAAGCAAGGAAAGATCTAAAATCAACACCATATCATCAAAGTTAAAAGACCTAGAGGAGCAAGATAAAAAATGGCAAAAAAAAAAAACCTCAAAACCTAGCAGAAAACAAGAAATAACTAAAATCAGAGCAGAACTGAAGGGGATAGAGACACACAAAAAAAACCTTCAAAAAATCAACAAATCCAGAAGATGTTTTTTTTGAAAAGATCAACAAAATAGACAGACCACTAACCAGATTAATAAAAAAGAGAGAAGAATCAAATAGATGCAATAAAAAATGATAAAGAGGATATCACCACCGATTCCACAGAAATACAAACTACCATCAGAGATTACTACAAACAACTGTATGCACATAAACCAGTAAACCCAGAAGAAATGGATAAATTCCTGGACACTTGCACCCTCGCAAGCCTAAACCAGGAAGAAATTGAAACCCCCTGAATACACCAATAATAAGGGCTGAAGTTGAGGCAGCAATTAATAGTCTACCAACCAAATAAGGCCCAGGTCCAGATGGGTTCACAGCCAAATTCTACCAGACGTGCAAAGAGAAGCTGGTACCACTCCTCCTGAAACTATTCCAAACCATACAAAGAGAGAATCCTTCCCAAATCATTTTATGAGATTTGGGAAGGATCATCCTGACACGAAAACCTGGCACAGACTCAACAAAAAAAGAAACCTTCAGGCCAATATCCATGATGAACATAGGTGCAAAAATCTTCAATAAAATACTGGCAAACCAATTGCAACAGCACATCAAAAAGTTTATCCATCACGATCAAGAAGGCTTCATCCCAGGGATGCAAGACTGGTTTAACAAACATAATTCACCACATAAAGAGAAACAAAGACAAAAACCACATGATCATCTCAATAGATGCAGAGAAGGCCTTCAACAAAATTCAACAGCCCTTTATGCTAAAAACTCTGAATAAGCTAGGTATAGATAGAATGTATCTTAAAATAATAAAAGCTATTTATGAAAAACCTACAGCCAATATCATACTGAATGGGCAAAAACTGGAAGCATTCCCTTTGAAATCTGGCACTAGACAAAGATGCCCTCTCTCACCACTCTTATTCAATATAGTATTGGAAGTTCTAGCCAGAGCAATCAGGCAAGAAAAAGAAATAAAGGGTATTCAATTAAGAAAGGAAGAAGTCAAATTGTCTCTATTTGCAGATGACATGATTATATATTTAGAAGATCCTATCATCTCAGACCCAAATCTCCTTAAACTGATAAGCAACTTCAGCAAAATCTCAGGATACAAAATCAATATATTTGAAATCACAAGCATTCCTATACACCAATAACAGACTAAAAGAGAACCAAATCAAGAGTGAACTCCCATTCAAAATTGCTACAAAGAGAATAAAATACCTAGGAATACAATTAACAAAGGATGTAAACGACCTCTTCAAGGAGAGCTACAAACCACTGCTCAAGGAAATAAGAGAGAACACAAACAGATGAAAAACATTCCATGCTCATGGTTAGGAAGAATCAATATTGTGAAAATGGCCATACTGCCCAAAGTAGTTTACAGATTCAATGCTATTCCTATCAAGCTACCTATGACCCTCTTCACAGAATTGGAAAAAACCACCTTAAATTTCATATGGAACCAAAAGAGAGCTCACATAGCCAAGACAATCCTAAGCAAAAAGAATAAAGCTGGAGGCATCACACTACCTGACTTCAAACTATACTACAAGGCTACAGTAATCAAAACAGCATGGTACTTGTACCAAAACAGAGATATAGACCAATGGAACAGAACAGAGGCCTTGGAGGCAATGCCACATATCTACAATGATCTGATCTTTGACAAACCTGACAAAAAAAAGCAATGGGGAAAGGATTCCCTGTTTAATAAATGCTGTTGGGAAAACTGGCTAGCCATGTGCAGAAAGCAGAAACTGGACCCCTTCCTGACACCTTACACTAAAATTAACTCCATATGGATAAAAGACTTAAACATAATACCTAACACCATGAAAATCCTAGAAGAAAATCTAGGCAAAATCATTCAGGACATAGGCATAGGCAAGGACTTCATGACTAAAGCACCAAAAGCATTGGTAACCAAAGCCAAAATAGGCAAATGGGATCTAATTAAACTCCAGAGCTTCTGTGCAGCAAAAGAAACTACCATTAGCGTGAACTGGCAACCAACAGAATGGGAAAAAAAATTTTGCAATCTACCCATCTGACAAAGGGCTAATATCCAGAATCTACAAAGAACTGAAACAGATTTACAAGAAAAAAACAAAACAAAACAAACCCATCGAAAGTGGTTAAAGGACATGAAAAGACACTTTTCAAAAGAAGACATATATGAGGCCAACAAGCATATGAAAAAATGTTCATCATCACTGGTCATCAGAGAAGTGCAAATCAAAACTACATTGAGATACCATCTCACACCAATTAGAATGATGATCATTAAAAAAATCTGGAGACAACACATGCTGGAGAGGATGTGGAGAAATAGAAACACTTTTACACTGTTGATGGGAGTGTAAATTAGTTCAATATTGTGGAAAATAGTGTGGCGGTTCCTCAAGGACCTAGAACTAGAAATTCCATTTGACCCAACAATCCCGTTACTGGGTATATATCCAAAGGATTACAAAGTTCTATTACAAAGATACATGCACACATATATTCGTGTGGCATGTTTACCATAGTAAACCTACCCAAATGCCCAACGATGATAGACTGGACAAGGAAAATGTGGCACATATACACCATGGAATACTATGCAGCCATAAAAAATGATGAGTTTGTGTCCTTTGTAGGGACATGGATGAATCTGGAAACCACCATTCTCAGCAAACTGACACAAGAACAGAAAATCAAACACCCCATGTTCTCACTCATAGACGGGTGTTGAACAAGGAGAACACATGGACACAGGGAGGGGAGCATCACACAGTGGGGTCTGTTGGTGGGGACTAGGGGAGAGACAGTGGTGGGTAGGGACGTTGTGGAGGGATAACATGGGGAGAAATGCCAGATATAGGTGATGGCGGGATGGAGGCAGCAAACCACATTGCCATGTATGTATCTATGCAACAATCCTGCATGATCTGCACATGTATCCCAGAACCTAAAGTACAATAAAAATTATATTAAAAATAATAATTTGGAAGGGGGCAATTTATCCAAAGTCTAGCTATATTATAACAGAAAATTTAGACTATCCCTTTAGAATAGCAAATTCACCATACTGTATTTTAATTGTTGAAATAAGTAAGTTGAGCTGTGTTACTATCCAACATCTAAACTAACAGTGTAGCTTTTGCTCAGTTTATATAACATACAGAGCAAGCCTCCTGGCCCCTAAGGATGTGGAAGATGTTCATGTCTATCAGGGAAAAGAGATTGGGAAAACTGGAGGTTTCCCTTGTATGTTTGCTTTCAGATTAGATGTGCCTTTTGCACTTTATGTTACTGATTATGTGGACATGTACATGATAATATTTTAATTAAAGTAACTCTCATAAGATAAAATAGTGACTTAAAAGGTTTCTACCAAAAAATTCCTCTGGACTGAAAATAATGCTAGTACTGTAAGCATAAAAGAACAGCAACTGTAGCAGAACTGGCACCTCAGCTCCTGTCCTAAGCTCTTATACAGCCCCACGATGAGTAAAAGCAGTGACAATCCAATCTGATTTGACAAGAGCTTAGCCAGAAATCTTCCAAATTTCCAAGAAAACTTTCTAAAATGTGGATTTACCTTAGTGATTAATAAATCCTGCCCTGTGTATATAAGGTGTCTTAGATTAGGCAATCATAGCTGTGCATGTAAATTTGATTTGGGAGGCATTCAGTTGCAAGGAACAGAAAACCCAACCACAGTGACTTAAGACAGAAGCAGATTATTTTCTTCTTGTAACAAGAGGTCTGGAGTTGGGAAGTCATGGGCAATTGTCAACTGCCTAAGGGAGTTATGAAGAACTCAGACCCCTTCTGTCTTCTAACTCTACTTTCCTTACCGGGCAGTATTTTTCTCCACTGTTGCAAGACTGCTGCTGCAGCAGAGACTGGTGTCTCTATTAATAGATATCTCAGTTGTACCACAGACGAGAATAAGGGCAAAGGGGAAGAACGGGATGGTGAGTAAGATGCAATTCCACATTTCAAACAGCTTTCTCTTTCAGCAAATGTCCTCAGTTATTTTCCAATTTTTATCTTTTTTCTCGTGAGAATGAAAACCCCATGTCTCTGAGGATGTATGCTCCAGGCTACACACAAGGAATTCTGGATCACCTTCTTTTTAAGAGTCATTAAAAATAGCCCAGCTGTGCCTTGCAGTGGAAATCACTCGCCACTGTTGTCATCATGTCCATTTGTCATTGTTAATAAGATAACATTGGTTTTATCATTCTTAATCTACCATAAAAACTATGTCAACTCTCGTATCAGCAAAACCTTACCAGCAATGGAAACATGTTAATATTAATATAGCATTACTGTTTAGTAGTATATTATGTGGTTGACATAATACATCTGAGTTTCTCTGAGAATGTTATATATTATCTCTTCGCTCAGGGTTGTTGCCTTTCTGAGGTATCTTGAAGTGGCATTTTCCTTGTACTGGTGACTCCACGGTAACATGAAAGTGCCTGCCCAATAGTGAGGCTGCTGCAGAGATTCCAAGGTGATTCTTGGACACATCTCTTTCTAGAAAAGACAAAAATACAAATGTACTTTCTGGTAGGAAATCCCCAGTTGTGTGGTGTGTGTATGTGTGTGTGTGTGTGTGTGTGTGTGTGTGTGTGTAAACACAAATGTGAAATATAAATAGCTGTTCAAGAATATGAATATGCATAAATGTGGTGAGTATGAATCACGGCTCATATTCCCAAATATGCAAGAAATAGAATTCTCTTTGACTTCTTGAACCCTTTAATTACTATTTGGCTACTAAGTTATTAAGAAATGTTGGCTTCAGTCTTTATAAGCCTCTGCTGCACCATGATGGCAAGAATTGTGCATAGTTTCAGAGTCCCAGAGAGGGACAAGGCATGGGGAGTTACAGGAAAATGTCTTCCACAGCCATCTGTCCACACAAGTTGCCATGGAGAATGTCCCTATCCAGCACAACAGCTCCTTCAGGTCCAGATTCTGCCTCCATTTCCTGAGTCATGTTCAGGATGCGAAAATCTCAGTTTTGCCCACATGACTAGATGCCCCTCCCACTTCCTTCTGTGGGATCTTGCTACCTCCCAGCGCCATCTTCCTTTCTATTCATTTTTTCTTTTCCTAAGCCTGCGTAAATCTTTCTCTTGCCTGGAGAATGGAACATTCTGCGCACCCCACAGTTTCTGGCAAGACTTTCTGTCCATACATCAAATCCTTTTGCCTGCTCTGAAATTAGGCTTTTAGAGGTGAACGTAAAAAAGACTCACAGGTTATTTCTGCTTTTGATCCTGATGCATCCGTCCCTTCGGACAATGAAGCAAGTACCAATGAACCAAGTTATCTGATTGAAAATGGTAGGAAAAGGAGACATTCAGAGAGGCAAAAGATCAAAGTTTAATAGGTTAAAAAAATCCTCCTGCCACATGTTCTACAGGTGTGTGTGTGTGTGTGTGTATACAAATATGTATATATGTTTATAATATAATAATATGTATAGTATACATATATACATACTTATACACACATATATACATATACACATATGTTGTATATATAGTATGTATAGATATGTGTGTACACAATATGCTTGCCAAAGTTAATATCTACTGTAACAAAGAACATTTTTTTAAATTATGTATATGTTTCTGTGAGTACATTCAATTCAATGTTTTTTGCTTCTCATCAAAGAAATGGGGAAAATAAGATATACTAAAGAAGTATAAATCTTGTTTCTTGCACTCAAAAAGTCTTAATTGATTTGAGACTTAGGTTATATAAGTATACACATAAAAATAGGAAATTACAACAATTTAGCACACAGAAGAGTGCGCAGATGTAATTCAACAGCATATGGTAACATTGAGCAGGGAGACTCATAATAATTAACATTTGTGAATTGCTTTCCATTTTACTCACATATATAATTCAATTTGATACTCATAATAGCCCTGAAAAGTGTGGCGTGATTATTATCTTTGCTTTACAGATGAAGAAAAAATGCACTGCCAAAATTAAGTAATTTTGTCAAATTTACACAATTAGCCAATGGAAATTTAAGTAAGGGTGGTTCCTATGGAAAGTTTGTCTGAATATGGACTCCAAAAGGAAGAGGAAAGCTAAAGGAGCTATATATGTGTAGTGTACAGAGATATACTTTGCGTAATTGAATGAGCAAGTTTGTGCAACCTGCCTTAGTTTGTTGTTGTTGTTGTTCTGTTCTGTTTTGCTTTAGGATTTTAGCAGCCTGACGCCTTGGTTTTCAGTTTCTGTCTCTAGTGACACACGGAAAAGAGGGATGAGGAAGGGGCTTTACTGGCCCAATCAGAAATAGTAACTAAGAACCCATGATTGTATTCTCTCCCTTGGACACCCCTGGGAAGCTCCATACCGGTAAGTTGAATTGCTTTAAATGGTGGTGCTAAATCCAACTTAATCAGAATCCCTAGAGGTGAGTCACAGGGATGGGTATGTTCTAAAGCTCCCTAGGTGATCCTAATCAGCAACCAGAGCTGAGACCACTGGGTTTTGTAGCTGCTGCTCCATAAATAGGTACTATCTTGTATCTTTTAAAACTTTTTTAAAAAATGTCCTTATGTTGTATGTACCATTTTGCAACTTTCTCCATGGCTCAGGATTAGGCCTAATATTTTGATTTTTTAAAATTGGTGGAGCAATTAATTTATTTTAACTGCTACATGACATTCTACTATAATTTCTTTAGACTCCTACTAATGCAAAGTTTATCTTCTATTCTTTTCTTGTCTTCATGATCTCCTTGTGCTAACTTCACCAAATTGGGAAAAACTACAAAGTCTAACATACTGTATGATAAGAATTTGAGAAAATATAATCTCTTATACAATGCTATTGTGACTGTAATTCTGTACACCTGCTTGGGAGTCAATCAGTTGTAATACTTAGTTTGACAAATGATCAGATCATTTTGTATTTTGGCAAAGAAACTGTCAAAACCACTTTTATTTGGTTCTAGTTTTCTGTGGACAGTAAATAGCTTATTATTCTAGCCATCTGTATTTTTGGAGGAATAGAGACACCAGGGGCCTGGAAAAAATTGAAAACATTACAAACTTTTTAGTAAGTTTATTATATGTTTCATTATATCCAAAATTATTAATAGAAAGTAAAATTACTGCTCTCTAACTATGTCCTATACTAGTGATGCTTTATGGCTTTCCAAAGCCATTTAAAACATGGTTTATTTAAGTGAGTTAGCACTTAGTGCATAACCTCTTTAATTTGCTCCTCGTCTTTGCTCCAGTAGGATTGCTTTCCAGCCATGTTCTAATAAATGGTGCTAACCTAAAACACTGGGCTCAATATAAAGAACAGTTATTAGACAAAAGGCAGCACAGAGCTGTAATCCCTGGGAGAAGGAAAACAAGACACAAGCCTTACAATCAAAAGAAATGTCTCCCATCTTGGGCAATATAGCAAAACCCTATCTCTACAAAAAAATTTTAAAAATAAAAAAATTAGTCCAGCATGGTGATATGTGCCTGTAGTCCTAGCTACTCAGGAGACTGAGGCAGGAGGATCCTAGAGGAACCTAGCGTTCAAGGCTGAAATGTGCTACTATTGCCCCTATCTCTTAAAAAAGAGAGCCTATTTTAAGATGAAAAAGAAAGCAAGAAAGAAAGGAAAGAAAGAAAAAAAAAAAGAAAGAGAGGAAAGAAGGAAGGGAGGGGGAGGGGAGGAAAGAAGGGAGCAAGGAAAGAAATTTAGAAGCTTCTGCCTGAAAACACTCTCTAGACCAAGAGGTGGGGCAAAAAAGCCCAAATAATACATGGCATTCTCTCTGAATTGAAGAGACACATTAAAGTTCTGGGATCCCAAGGTAGCTAAAATTTGCATGATAGAATTCAGAAAAGTGATAACTATACTGAGAAATCTGCATAGAAATTCCATAAGTCTACAGAGAGGGAACTCCACAAGGTGAGACAAATAATTCCTAAGTGTTCCAATTGTTCATAAGATCAACAATTCCTGGAACTCACTGAGGAGCAGTAGACATTTGTGTTCCAATAATACAGAGCGGAGGAATTTCAAATAGCTGAGGCATTCAGTAGAATCTAGCCCTAGACTAAAGGCTATTCTAGACCTGCCCTAATAATGCTTCAGAACAATCCTCAAAAGGATCAACCTGATTTGCAAATAACTTAACTGCCTGACACTACAAAACTCAGTGCTATTTAAAGGAAGACAACAAAATCCACACACTCAGCAACCTAATCACACAATGGTCAGCATCCAGTAAAAAATTACTAGACATGAAGAAGCAGCAAATAAGACCCATAACCTGGAGTGGAAAATCAGCCAATAGAACCAGAACCACAATGAACATCAATTGTGGAATGAGCAAAGACATTAAAACAACTATTAGAAATATGCTTGAGGATTTAAATTAGCAACTTAATGTGTAGGGAAGAAAAATATACATAAAAAAGAACCAAATCGAACTCCTATAGGTAAAATATATAGTATCTGAGATGGAAAAAAAATCACTATATAGGCTTAACAACAATAGTTTAGACACTGTGAAAGGAAAGATTAATGAACTTGAAGAAATAATAATAGAAATTATTCAAAATGAAGTATATAAAGAAAAAAGACTGCATCAAATTAACAGAGCCTCAAAGACTTGTAGGATAACAGCAAGTTGTTTAAGTATGTGTAATTAAATTCTAAAAAGAAGGAAGGCAAAAACATATTTAAACATGAAGTGGTTGAAAAGTTTCCAAATTGGATGAAAATTGTAAACTCACAGATCTAAGAAATTCAATGAACCCTCAGCAAGAATAATCTCAGAAGTATGCCCTAGTCTGTGGCTTTAGCACCATATCTTACTGCTCAAGGTGATTCGTTAGCTGCATGTCCAGCTGCATGCATTGTATGCCCCACCTGACCAACTGTGCAGAGACGGAACCCAGAAACCTGGCTAGGCTCATGGTCCCAGGAGTCAGTATGGGGAACCAGAAACAGAATTCACAATCAGGAAATCAGAAATCCAAAAACTGGAACAATGCCAAGTTGAAGACTAAAGGGTTCAAAAACTAGTATCAGGAGTGGAAAATGATTAAGTCATTGGGAGGTACAGCTGAATTTCCTAAATCAGATAAGTTTATTCATTTCTAATTGAACTGAACATTTGTTGTGGCAGTTTTGGGTCACAAGCATCTTAAAAGACTTCTTGACTTTGAACAGGTGCAAGACTCCGCAGTGTTCTCTGTAACTCAGTTCAAGATTTCCCTTTCAATTTTCTTGCCCCAGTAAGCCAACAAGGCCCTCCTCTCTTTATCCACCATAATGGTAAAATCAGCTCTATACCCTTTGACTGCTGGTAGACTTTACTATGCCTGATCTTGGGTCCATGATGTATTCACCAAACTTCTGAGAACTGTGACACCATCTAACAAATCACTTCTAAGAAAGAAATTCTCCCTAAGGGCGTTTCATGCCTAGAAGTTATTGGAAAGAGAAAAAGAATGTTCCTTACATTTAGAACACATGAAGGCATTTGAAAGGGAGAGGACATTACAACTTTTGTGAATGGTTGATTAGTAGCTAATTTTTGGACAGCCACAAGGAAAATGCCAGGAAAGTTAACCTTTGCCTAGTATCTGTATTAGAACTTAAAAAATTAGAACCTTGACTTTTTTCATAATCTTTTTCTAATTCCAAAGGAATCGATTTCTCTACTTAAAAAACCAACAAAAGCAAAATAAAATAAAAATCATCCATTAAATCACCTCCTAAAAATAATTACTACTAACATTTTGGTTTCTATCTTTGAAGATCAATTTTGGGGGAAACAATATATAATTAAATTTGGATTCTAGTGTATATACATTTACAAACTAATTTTCTTCAGTTACAAAAATTTTCCTCATTCATTGAATGAATATTATTTATTTCACAAAATTGGGATTATGGTTACATATTCTTTTTTGTCACTATTTTTTCTCTTAACAATCTACCATAAATATTTTTCCACTTGATTCATTCTGTCATCTGTTTGTTTGAAAAAAATCAATAAATATTGAGAGCTAATTTTGCCTGCATTTATAATGGTTATGTCTATTTTTTTCTTGCTTATTTTTCTTATTCTTGCTTCTTGTTATTAATTATAATGATCAGCATCTTTGTCTTGTTCACGGCTTTAATGAGAATGCCGCAACTTTTGGCTGATAAATATGACGTTGCCTGCCAGTCTGAGATCATCTTTGCTATGTTAGTTGTGTTTTTTATTTCGTTTGCTGGGAGATTTACTTAACTGTGTATTTATTATTTATTTTTAAGTAATGAATGGGTGTAGAATTCCATCAAGTTATTCTTTGGCAACAATTGGGAGCTGGGGCAAAGATAAGGACATAACTTGAGAAAACCAATTGAGGAGCTATTTTATTGTCTCATTGTCCATAGCAGAGGAACCAGGGATAAGACATCAGATGTGGAAGAGCAAAGAAGAGGAGGTCTGCTACCTGTGCAGCAAAGGGAGATAAAAGAGGGGGAGAAGATAGAGATGGCTGGGAGATTTTGAGCCTGGCTTCTTGGGAGGCTGACCCCAAGTTCAATGGGAAGATAACATGTTCAGCTGCTTGTTGAGCTGGAGGTAATTGAGACATTCACATGGAGGTGTCCAACTGACAGATGAAACTCTGGGTCTTCAAGAACACAAAAGAAGGAAACTTAGATTCATAAATGTCCTTTTGTAGAAATAGAGGCATATCAGGGTCCCAAGAGGACATGAGACAGCCAAGGAGAGAGCACATAGGGTGAAAAACATTGAATTTGAGGAAGGTAGAGCTTTTAAGGGCTCTTGGTAACCCCTTGGTAGTTAGTGTATTTATTTTCTGAATGCCTAAGTGCCATATAACAGGCACAGGGGGTAGAAAAAAATGTCTTGGTTTGGGGATTAGTGGTAGAAGGATCTCAAATAGAAAACAAGTCTTTCTCATAGATAAGACAGAATGGTAAAGGCCCACGTAAAATAGGAAGGGGAGAGACTGCCCTCAGGAGTCCATAAGAGTGATCTTGATCTGTCAAGTGGGTGGCGAAGTCTTCAGCTGAGAGAAGGGAATGGGACAAAGTTTAAACTGTGAAAGATATAAGAATGGGAATGGTTGTGGTAGCAGGTCTGTAGGAAATTGGGATGAAATGAAAGATTGTTGCCTCTGAAATGTTGGCATCGCATAATGGTGTTGGAGGTTCAGTCAGTTTCCACCTCTTAACTTTCTCCAGAAGGGCTCAGCAATGTGAAATTCAGAGGAAAAGGAAAGAATGAGGAATCAGGATGTCACACAGTTTTCACAATCAGCCTATCATTAAATACATTACTGGCCCCATGGTGTAAAGGAGAAAATTGTCCAAGGTCATAGGGCAAGTAAGTAAAGGAGTCTAGACTCAGACAGCCGTGTCTAGGATGGCAAAGCCCACCCTAATCCCACCTTGCTCACTCTCTCATGCCTCATCCTGTGTTCTCCATGGCCAACCCCTTTTACATGAGGTTTCTTATTTAATCCTCACGACAACCTTGCCAGATGGGTAGTTGTCCTCATTTTATGACAGATGGCAAAAGAGGTATTTAAATCTTGTTCTCTTTGACCCCCAAAGTGCATGTTAGTGCCTTTACTCAGCTTCCTTTCTAAAGTTTTGATCACTGTGTGTGGATTCTTAGGACTTACCTTGGCTGCATTAGGCTTATACACAGTACAGTATTCTGGACCAGACTTACAGACATAGCTTCATTTTGTTGGAGCTAAAATGATGCTTTATCTAGATATTTTTGCTTATTATCTTTGTTTACATCAAAAACCCACTCATATTGGGAGACCTGAGTTCCTTATACCTTGAAGTTCCTTCCCTCCTAAAATAAACAGTTTTGCACTTCCTTCTCCTATACCATTATGAAATTTTTCTAGTTTTCCCTTATAAGCTTGGTATTCACTACCAACAAAACCTTTGTGTCAATTGCAAACTGGAAGATTTAAGCCTATATAGTTTGAGGAAGAAGATCCCAGGAGTAGTAAGTTCCCAGTTTTGTGCTTCCTCTGGATACAAATTAAGGAGCCCATGACCAGCCTCCAGGGTTTCCCAAGCACAGTAGGTTCAATGAAGAGTTTAAAGGCCCTTCTGGTTGATATCACAAGTGGTTAGTGAGACAAGCTTCTTGCTCTTCAAGTAACTTTAAAGGTTGAATGGTGTTGGGTAGAGAGCACCAGGGATCCTGAGGAACTAGGCAGAGCAATGGTAAGAGTAGAAGGTGAGTCTTGCATCCTAAGAGGTCAAGTAGACATCGAACAAGAAATTTATAATGGGCAATCAGCCCACAAAACTAATAATCCCGACCCATGTGAGATAGTCAACAGTGGGATCAAATGTATTTACAGAAAACCTATCAGTGGCTTAAACAACAAAGCGGTTTCATGCTTGTCTGTTTTGTGTCTCACACAAAAGAAGCCCAAAGGTAGGCAGTGCTTGGCTAACATGCTGGCTCCGTGATGTTAGTGGAAACTCTGGCTATGTCAAGCTTTCTGTCCCTGCTCAGGGCATCCATCCTGGGTTGCAGAAAGGCTGCTGCAGCTGCAGTCAGTGTTCCAGGCTGCAAGAAGGAAAGCCAGATACATTGACTTCCCCTGAATCTCTTCAGTCACCCCATTTACAAGGGTGACTGGGAGTTGTAGTTTTCTGCTGGGTGCATTGCCTCCTTACATAAACTCAGCTGTCATTATTGAGGAAGAAAGAAGAAATAGCTGGCAGGCAGTTCCTTATTGTCACTGCCCCATAAAGAATCCAATAAGCTACATAAACTTACAGCCAGATTTTGGATACCAGTCAGTTCAGACTGTGTAAATGCTTATTTTTGTTTATTTGGGCTCTGAGAGGCAGTCCAGATCTCCTCCTCACCACATGTGGTCACCATAGCAGACACCACCACTACCCCCAACGATCCTGACCAGTTGGCAGATGTCCAACGACACTGAGTTTGGCTCCATGGTACACCATCTCTTCTACCTGGGTCTGCCTTTTGCATCTTGCAAAGCCTGTTAGCTTAATCCTAGATCCCAGCAGGCAGTTCTCTTCAAGTTTTAGAGCATTATGCTCATTGATGCTGATACCCAGGAAGGAGATCTCTGACAATATCCCCATTATCTCTTGTGTACCATTAACTAGTCACACCCTGACCACTGTCTTAGTCCATTCTTGCTACTACTGTATAGCAAAATGCCTTAGACTGAATCATGTATAAATAATAAAAAGTTATTACAGTGCTGGAGGCAGGGAAGTCAAAGATCAAGGTGCTGGCAGATTCCGAGTCTGGTGAAGCCTTACTTTCTGCTTCACAGGCAGCACCTTTTGCTGTGTCCTCACAAGGTGGAAGAGAAAAAAGGACAAACTTGCTCTGTTAAGCCCTTTAACAAGGGCATTAATCCCATCCTTGAGGGCAGAGCCTTCCTGGCCTAATTACCTCCTAAAGGCCCCAATTCCTAGTGAATTGCATTGGGGATTAAGTTTAGACATAAACTTTGAAGGAACACAGACATTCAAACCATATCAACCACCAAACAATTAATCACCACTATGTGCCAGGCACTGTTCTTGGTGTGGAGTCAATAGAGATGAAGAGCAATACTCTTCTTGAGAGTTCAGAGACTAGTGGAGACAGGAAGGTAAACAAATTACAGTATAGTATGGCGGGTGCTCCAGCAGAGATTTAAAGAGAGCCCAGGAACACTGAGGAAGTCGCCAACTGCATCCTGGTGGACCCCAAGCTCTAGGAAACAAAGGAGCACCTGGCTACCTGAGCATCTGGGCAGTCTATAAAAATTCAGCTTCCTAGACAGTGTCCCAGGAGTTCCAACATTTCATATTCAAATTCCAGATCTACCAAATCAGCATCTCCAGATGCATCTTAGGAATCTATTCTCTTTCCCCACAAAAAATCCCAGGTAATGCCAGCCCAGAAATGGACCCCACTTTGAAACGTTCTGCTCTGAGGGGGAAAGTAGGAACAGATATGCTGGAGAAAGGAGGATCAGAGACAAAGACTTGTGAGTTAACAGGGAGGTCATTCTACACAGCGGGGGGACAACTCAGGCACTCAAGCCAGGCAGGGTGTGGTTTGTCTGAGAGACACAGGGACCAGAGCACGAGCCAGGGGCTCAAGGAGGTGCCAGAGCCACAAAGGATGAGGCCAGACTCTATTCACAGCACCTGGTGCTGCAAAAACTGTACAATTTTCCTTCTGTAAGACAAGGCTACAAGTTGGGGACCCAGGAGTCTGAGCTCTGGGTTTCCCAGGGAAAGGCTAACAAAAAGAACCAGAGTGCACTTGACCTAGGTGAGGCTGACCCCGAGGTCATGTTGGCTCCTGTGCCCTGCCTTTTGTCCCCTCCTCGCCTCTGCTCCAGCCTTGCCTGCCTGCCATTCTGCCCTCTGCTCCTCTGAGAGGTGTTGTATTCTGTTGCATGTCCCTGGCTCAGAGACCCTTCCATTTCTATGTTCATTATTCAACATCTAATTTCCTCTGACAGGCCAATTAGCTGCTTCCCCCATGAAGACGAGAACTGCCCTCTCCATCGAACCAAGAAGGCATTTGCTCCCAGCCCGGGCAGAACTTGAGCATCACCTTGTTCTTTCTACCTGTCTCATCACTAGGTGGGCAGCCTGGGTGGCGTTCCTCCAACTGGGTGCGTATTTACCTGGGAGACCTGAAGACTTTCCCCAGGATACTCAGGCAAGGATAGTTACAGGGGTATCAATGTCCAGTGGTATTCTTTCTAATATTAATCTGCTTGAAAATGAGCTATGTTCAGAATGTACCTTTTCACACTTTAGAAAAAAGGATATATCCCTTATCCATTCCAAATCTTGCTTTGGTGCTTTGCTGCAGGAGAGAGTTTAAAGCAATGGGATAAGCTTCGTGATAAATCAGGGCCCTTGAGCTCATAAGGCTTTCTACCTTCTCCTGTCTTATAGATATTTCTGCAAGAGAGAAGGCATATTGGCCCAAGAGGGCTCATAATTCAGAATATTTAAAGTCATATAGGGCTATGATGCTAATCCATTTAAATACCTGTGATTGGAATTTTTGCAGGATGAGTGGATTTTTCAAAATACAATAAATCAAACACACAAACAAAAATTTCACCTGATATCTTTCCTATATGTCATGCTTTAATCAATAAACTGATGTAATTTTTCTGAAATAATATAAAATATGTATTCTAATTATAATCGTCATCTTATTTTACCATATAAAATATTTAACATTTTCTATCTCCTGTTAATAATAAGTAAACTTATTTAAACCTACGATGATGAACAATGTTAGATGTCAATTAAAAAATATCTGAAGGAGTATGTAGATTTTCTTCTCCCCCCCCACCCCCAAGATGGAGCCTCGCTCTGTTGCCCAGGCTGGAGTGCAGTGGCGCGATCCTCAGCTCACTGCAACCTCCGCCTCCCGGGTTCAAGTGATTCCCCTGCCTCAGCCTCCCAAGTAGCTAGGACTACAGGTACGCACCACCACGCCCAGCTAAGGTTTTTGTATTTCTAGCAGAGAAGGGATTTCATCATGTTGGCCAGACTGATCTTGAACTCCTGACCTCAGGCAATCTGCCCGCCTCAGCCTCCCAAAATACTAGGATTACAGGCGTGAGCCACCATGCCTGGCAGGAGTATGTAGATTTTCAAATTTTTAATGAGGTTCACATTAAAAGGACGTTTTAGGACAATGAGGTAGGACACTAGCCATCAAGGATCATAGCTGCCTTTAATTTAAATCAATTTATGTTAAGCTTCTATTCTGTGCTAGGCACAGTAGGCATCTCTAAAATAAATGTGTTTCTCCAGTAAAATGTCCGGGACCATGTGTGGTGACTCCCGTCTGTAATTCAGCACTTTGGGAGGCAGAGGTGGGTGGATCACCTGAGGTCAGGAGTTCAAGACCAGCCTGACCAACATGGAGAAGCCCCATCTATACTAAAAATACAAAATTGCCGGGCATGGTGGTGCATGCCTATAATCCCAGCTGCTCGGGAGGCTGAGGCAGAAGAATCACTTGAATCCGAGAGACAGTGGTTGCGGTGAGCTGAGATTGCACCATTGCACTCCAACCTGGGCAATAACAACAAAACTCCAACGAAAAAAAAAAGAAAAAAAAAAGTCTGGTCTTCTGGTGATGGGTTCCCTGGTCTCAAAGGGCTCCACCATCAGCCTCCTATGCTGAGAGATACATACATCAAACAACAGGAGCAGAAGTTCCAACTTGCACAGAAAGTCATCCCAAAAAGGCGTCACCCCCAGCCACGCATTTTAGGCCTCATGTTCTCTGGTGTCCAGGTGCAGGAAGAAAGAGTAACATGAGATAGGCTATAGTAAAGTGCCAAGTGGTGCCTTAGAGCCCAGTGGCCTCTGGAGTGCAGCGTGTATTCCGCTGAAGCAGGCCAGGGATCCAGACAGCCAGGGTACAACAGGACCCATGTCAAGTTCACAGATCATGGACTATGTGTGTTTACTGGGAGTGTGTGCCCAAAGCATGTCATCCCAAAAGGGGTCAGAGTTCCACAAAGTGTGATGTACACCATGAGCCAGGCATGTGGTCAGCATGGGCATCATTCACAAAGCTACCACAGGGAAGCTGGGCTTTGAACAATGGATAGGATGTAGGTAATCAGAGAGAGTCAGGAAAGTTGCCCCATCGTGATTCCGGCATTTATCAAGCAAGTCCGTGCTCGGCTCTGCTCAGGGCTCTTAGGAGCTGGGGAAGGTGGCTACAGATTTGATGACGGAGCCCACGCTCAGGGAAAATTCAGGTCACACTGCAAAGTAGCATATGTTAAGGTCTGCACTCATGGTGCAGGGAGTACCCTAGGAATTTGGAAGCGGGAGAACTCAGTTGGGTCGGAGATCAGGGGACAGGGGCAACCTTGCACAGGAAAAAGAGCTGAGTGGGGGCTGGAAGAGTTAAGTGGGATGTGGATGGAAAGAGGGAAGGGCTTCCCAGCTAGAGAAAGCAACAGAGTATAGTTTTGGGGGTAGAAATGACAAAATAGAATGGATGTAGAGATTAAAAGACAGGACCAGCTGGATATTAAGAGGAATCATTCCTTCAACCGGCAAAGACTCACAGAGCCCCTCCTTACCTGGCACTGCAGACACTCAGGGAGGAAGACAGCTCAGTTCTGGCACTCACAGGGAGCTCGCGGAACCAACGAGACATTAAATGAGAACTGGGATTGTGAGGAGGGCTGGAAAGAGAAGGTGCAGAACGTCCTGAAGTTGCTAATGGGGTCTAACCAAGTCTGGGAAACAGGAAGAGTCGGGGGCCACAGAGGCAACCCTGGTGGGGTCAGGAGAAGGTTTGGAAGGTGGGATTATGGCAGACAGGGAAAGTTCTCAAAAGCCAAGGAGAGGCAACTGCTGTTTATTCCCGTGCATTTCACATGGCGGAGCACGAGGCCATCTCATGTAAGGAAATGACTTACTGCGGCGGAGACTCAAGGAAGATCCGTGTCATGGCCATTTCCAGGCTGGATTTGGACAGAAAGGAAGTGGGAGCAAGGCAGCCAGTTAGGGAGATGCTGAGAGAACCTAAGAGGGGCATTACGCATCCTGCACAGCTGGGCCCAGTCCCAGAAGGAGGACAAATGCATCCGTGTGGTTGATTTCCCGTGTCTTACTCTTTAGCTGCCAGAGGCTGCCTAGGTGTCACTGCTGACATTCTTCCAAGGGAGAGCTTTAGGCTTCCGCAGGGAGAAAATGCGTGTGTAAGTTTTAATCGAAAGCAAATATGAGACGATGCTATGAATTTTTAAACTATAATTACATTTTCCATATGTTCATTTCAAGTTCTTAGCAGCTTTTTCTCTTTCTGTTCTCCTTGCCCTCTTTTTAACATTTTTAATGTTCTTGTGTGAGTTGATTATTACATTCAAACTACTTACAACAAACCCTGAAACTACAAGCAGAGCTGTTCGGATCCTGCCCCATTAGGGGAGGCAGGCCCAGCGGCACAGAGAGGAAATGAAGAGACTGCCTGGTGATCAGACAGTAACCCCAGGCTGTTTGGTCACATTTATTTCTGTCAGGCCTTTAAAAAACACATGTGTTTTTAGGTAGCTGTTTCCAGGGCTCTTGGTTACAGGGAACATCTGGAATGTGTGAATAAGTCATCTTCCGCAAAACAAAGTACAGCTCCACTAAGGTCCTGTGTGCAAAGGCCAGCGGCCGTCGGTCGCCTGCCAGTTGGCTGCCCTGCGCGGAGACTCCAGCCTATTCGCCGAGGTCTCTCACTGAGAGGCCTGTGCCGGGCAGCAGACGCCTTGTGCTCTGAAGGATTTGTTCCTACATGACTTGGAAACAGTTTGTCTCCGTTAGCTTAGTCGGTCTGTGGCTGGTGCCAAGAAGGCTGAGGTTGCAGGTTTGATCCGGGAATGGGTCAATTAGCTTTGCACAGAGGAAAACTTTGTTCCTCTTCACTGACTGCGCCCCAGCCTAGCCGGCATCCGCTGAGTAGGAGCCAAGTGACGATAGCGGTGTTCTTCCTGGGAAAACCAACAGTGAGTTCATCCACTTTGCATCGTGGGTTGGAAATGTCCTCCTCGCCCACTAAGAACATTTTATTGTATTTGCAAACACATCATCTGTAATGCTTTCAGTTCCTGTCCTGGGAGCCACGTAAAAACGAAATGCAGCCTCCTTGATGCTTTAGGAAGGCAGCAAGAATCACTGGGTTGATCAAAGCCTTGGACACTGGAGGAGTGGAGATTTGCTTCCCAGTTTTATGGGAGATAACCAGTATTTGATATGAAGAAGTATTTGGGGCCAAGGGAGATTTGGTGTGAATCATTTTAATTAGAGGCTCAAGAAACCTGAATGCGGCCCGACCCCACCCACCTCCCCGTGTGAACAGAAGCAAACAGAAATGGCCTCCACAAATAAGGGTCTTGAACAGTAGATGTCAAAAGCAAGTGCTTCTTAGCAATCTCAGAAATACTCATGGCTATTGAAGTAGCATTTCTTGTCCTCTTACTACAAGATTTGACAAGTGACTTGACGCTATGCATTGTAGCCATTCTCTTTTCCTTTTTAGAAGTTTAAAAATGTGTGTGCAACATGCGGTCATGATGGTTAACTTTCAGATGGTTCTCTGTCTACCGACAGGAAAGAGAAGATATTAAATTGTTTCCGAGCTGGATGGTCTGGCATTGTCTTTGTTTTGGCTAAGAGTAAGACACTCCATTGAGGCGATGTATGTGAGTGTCATGCAGAGCTTATGTGCACACTTAAGCCTCGGTCACACCTTCCTTACAGATCCTCTTAGTTGCTACAGCTAAAGCTACCCCCCCAAATGCTGTGAGAGCCTACAGTTTTAGTTGTATATGGCATCAATGATAATAAAGGTGTACTGTTTTTACCTGTTTTACTGGCACCCGTAATTCTTTCAATGACATTTCTTATTCTCCAAAATCGATCCCCAGCCTTCACCTACCTCATGAAAATACATCTTTCTGGATTCAGTTCTGAGGGCAAGGGGAAGAGGAGGAGGAACAAAAGGGACAAATAAAGCTCAGAAGTAGGAACTTTTTTTAAAAAAAGAAGTCCATGGCAATCTTTAGCACGCCATCTTCATTACTCAGAGATTTCCAGATGACTGGATGCTCATTAGATAACTGGATGTTCATTTTGACAATTAAAACTTCTATATCCAAACATCAACAAAAATATCTATCGTCAATATATCGAAAGGTTAATATCCTTAATGCGTTTGAAAAAACACTTGGCTGAGCTGATACCCCACAACTTTTTGACTTACAAAAATTTTAATGACACATGGTTCAATTAAATACGAAGACCATAACAGATAAATGGCTCCGAATTTTTAGAAGAAAATACAAATGACTTAAAACATAGAAAAATGTGTAACTTAGCCAGGCACAGTGGCTCATGCATGTAATCCCAATTTTTGGGAGGCCAAAGTGAGATATCACTTGAGCCCAGGTGTTCGAGACCAGCTTAGGCAGCATAGCAAGACACTGTCTCTACAAAAAAAAATTTTTTAATTGGCTGACGTGGTGGCACATACCTGTAGTTCCAGCTACCCAAGAGGCTGAGGTGGAAGAATCACTTGAGCCCAGGAGTTCAAGGCTGCAGGGAGCTATGACTGCACTACTGCACTCCAGCCTGGGCAACAGGGCAAGATCTTGTCTCTAAAAAGGGAAAAGGGGGAAAAAAGGAAAAATGTGTAACTTTCCTAATAATCATATAAATGCGAAAAGAAACACAAAACCCATTTCCAGCTATCATAAATAGCAGGGATATTCACAGAGTAGACGGTTCTGTACTGAGTGTGGGGAAAGTCAGCCTTCTCCTGTAGTGCTGGAAGGGATGTAAATTGGCACAACCTTTTTGGGAAAAAAATTGGCAGTAGCAAAAATGGTGGGGTTTCTTTGGATCTTCAATTCTTGGCTCTAGTAATTCCAGTTCTTTGAATTTATTATAAGAAAACACAGGGGAAGGCCAGGCACAGTGGCTCACGCCTGTAATCCCAGCAGTTTGGGAGGCCGAGGCGGGTGGATCACAAGGTCAGGAGTCCAAGACCAGCCTGGCCAATATGGCAAAACCCTGTCTCTACTAAAAATACAAAAATTAGCCGTCGTGATGGCACGTGCCTGTAGTCCCAGCTACTCAGGAGGCTGAGGCAGGAGAATCGCTTGAACCCAGGAGGCAGAGGTTGCAGTGAGCTGAGATCGTACTGCTGTACTCCAGCCTGGGCAACAGAGCGAGATTCCATCTCAAAAACAAACAAACAAAAGAAAATACGGGGGAAATAAAATGTCCTGTGCAAAGATGTGCCTTGTAGTATTCATAACGGTAAAAATGTGGAGGTAAACTCCATGTCCAGCAATAGAGAAATTAAGTCGTGTTTAGAAGTATGGAAAGTGGAGTCAGGCCAACTTGTGCCTAAATTCTCCTTTGGCTGTTTAATAAGCATGTAATGTTAAACACATTGCTAAAACCCCGAGCCTCAATTTTCTTATCCATTTATATTATGAGACTAATTCCTACCTCGCTGGGCTGTTATTAGGGTCACATGGAAAAAAGTGTATGTACATTGCTTGGATTATTGTCTGGGATGCAGAAAATATCAGCTTCTCTCTGCTGTTATTTAGTCATCCTCAGTCTTATACAGCTATTAAAGAATGTTTAAGAATAATTTATTATAACATAGGAAATATCTATTATATAATGTGGAAAATCTAAGTGTGTAGTTACAGAGAGGTTGTGGCGCAGACTGTAAACTATGCATTAAAAAAGAAGACAAAAAGGAATAAAATATGTCAAAATTTAGCAGGGGTTGTCTGGGTCTTGGAATTGGGGATGATTGTCCTATGAGCTCTTAACTTTGGTATTATTTCCAACATTGCTGTAATGAACATTATTACTTTTGTCATTGAAAAGGGATAAATTGTATTTTCTAAAACAAAACACCTGCCTCTGGTGTTTGGCCTCCAGAGAGAGCAGGTAATTGTTTTGATTCATGGCTCCCAGGAAGGGATGGAGGGCAGCTGGCATGCAGGAGACGAGCACCAAAGAGGAGACAGAACAGTTGGCTTCTGGGTCCTGGAGCTCCACAGAAAACTCTACCGTGGTCATCGTGGACGTGCTGGAATGAAGAGAGTATTAGATGAGATCAAGCCTTCACTGTGGAGACCACAAGGCTCAGTCTCATTACTCCCTCTTAGGATGATGCACCACACCTGGTTCTCGGCTGTTCCGTGACATCCCTTCGGTCTGCTCTCCTGCTATGGTTGGGTGGAATCATTTGGCTGAAATAGTCTGTTGGTTCTTACCTTTTGTTATGGCTTCAGTTGTGTCCCCACCAAACCAAATTCTTATGTGGAACTCCTAACCCCAAGTGACTGTATTGGGAAATACAGTCATTGCAGATGTAATTAGTTAAAATGAGGTCCTTAGGGTGGACCCTAATCCAGTATGATTAGTCTCTTTATAAAAAGGGAATTTTAGGCACAGAGACATGCAGAATGTGGACATATTCTCTACACAGAGAGAACGCCATGTGAAAGTGAAGGTTGACGTTACACTGCCGCAGGAGTTCCCAGGAGCCGGAAGAGAGTCCTACAACAGATCCTTCTGTGCCTTCAGAGGAAGCATGGCTCTGCCAACACCTTGATTTTGGACTTCCAGCCTCCAGACTGTGAGATAATAAATTTATGTTGTTTAAGTTCACTCAGTCTGTGGCACTTTGTTATGGCGGCCTTAGCAAACAAATATATTCTCCTTTTCTCACTCCATGTCATGTCTTTCTCCTTCTTTCATTTCCAAAAAAAAAGAAAGAAAGAATAAAGAAAGGCTTCCAGACAAAATGAGAGTGGTCCATGGGCTGGAGGGTGCACAGAACACCACCCAGAGGCACTCTGCAGTCTGCCATTCGGTGAGCCATTCACAGTCCAACTGCAGTTGCTTTCTGGTGAGAATGCATCCCACCACATGTGGGGAGGGCCATATGGGAATTCTCACACCTGTTGCCTAGATACCTGTGTCTGGTAAGAACCTTTTTGTGCTTTCTTTCAACGGCAATTTAAAGAAGAAACAAAAAAAAAAAAAAAAATGGCAAAAGCAAACATTACTCTGATGTCCATAAGAACAAAGCCTAAGTTACTATACAGGTTTAATTATAAGCTTCTCTGGGTGTAAAAAAGTTCCCAGATGTAGTGTAACAAATTAGAAATTTACGTCTCAATCATGCAAAAATCCAAGCAGGCATGGGGACCTTGCTTATGATGTTTGTTTTTTCTTATGAACTGAATTTTGTGTCTCCCCCGAACTCAACCTGCAAAATTTGTGTGTTGAAGCCCTAACCCCCCACCATGTGATGATATTTGGAGATGTGGTCTTTGGGAGGTTAAAGGTTAAGGTTGAATGAGGTCATAGGGGTGGGGCCTTTATGCAATAGGGCATGTGTCCTTACCAGAAGAAGAGACACCAAAGATCTCCGCCACGTGAGGACACAGCAAAAACTCAGCCGTCTACAAACCAGGAGGAAAGCCCTCACCAGGAACTGAACTGGCTGGCACCTTGAGCTGAGACTTCCCACCTCCGGAAACAAGCTCCTGTTGAGAAATGAACTGTTGTTGAGGCCATCCCATCTGTGGTATTTTGTTATGACAACCCGAGCTGATTGAGATAGTCTTCTTGCCTGTCAGCCTTGACCTTGCTGCTCTGTGGCATCCCCATTTCCATGATAGCACCTGTCACAGTGGCATTCCACCCTGCAGGAAGGAAGAAAGGGACAGGGAACACACACACCTTTCCATGGAGGTGAACAGCACACCACACGGCCCCTCAGGGACCAGTGGCCAGAATTCAATCACATGGCCACACTCGATGCGTAGGAAGCTGGAGAACAGAATCTCTCTCTGTTCTTCAGCCAGTGCCCAGGTTGAAGATTCTATTTCTATATAAGAAAGGAACAATGAATACCTGGAAATAACCTGCTATGTGGGCCTTAGTGACCAAATAGATTTTTATGATATGACCTTTTAGCTAAGGTGGGAAAACTTGAGCAGAGCACATTTTCGTGGCACTGGGGAAATCATTGAGCAAGGTGCTATCTGGAAAAGCAGCAGAATCCTGGTCACATGGGAGGAAATGGAGTCTCTTGGGCAGAATGAGCCATGACGTCTGTTTTCCTCTTTCTCTTATGTCAGCATTGAATGAGTCTTTGCTGCTCTGGAATCCACCTTCAGTCTTCAGGCAGCTAAGGAAATGGTCTGTGGGCACGTTGGCTTCCTTTCTTCGGAGGGATTAAGTAGTTGTTCAGAGAGAGGCTGAGTCTGATTGTTTACACAAGAAGGAAGTGAACTCTGGCTGTGTGCCCGGCACTGTTAGGAGCCACCAAACTGTGTCCAGAAAGGACTCAAGGGAAGCAGATGTCGATGTTTCCAGAAATTTAGTGACATGAAGACAGTTCCTGAAGAGAAGTTGGGAAAAATGGTTCTCGTTTTGGTTCTGCTGTTTTGAAGCTTGACTTCTCAGAACCAGTTTCCTCGCCTACAAAATGAGACATTTGGATTCTATCTATAAATCTTCGGGCTCTTTGTGTAACAGAAGCTACCACCTCATCTGGAAAAACCATTATTTTTCTTTTTTTCCTTTTATCCCCTTTCTTTCTATGCTAGGCTTTTAATGATGATGCTTAACTCATGTGCTTTGCTTAAAGAACTGCAGGAGCTGACCTGACACACTAAGCATGGAATCAAGGTTGCAGAACGTCCCACTCTGGAAAGAAGGCTGAGCAGTTCATCTGTGTTCCTGCTACGATCAAGCTAACGCCAGCCAGACCACCAGGTGGCCCATTATTCAAGACAGTCACTGAGACCAGACAGACTGACCAGCACGTAGCCACTCCTTGTGCATAATTCCCCCAGACCCCTCTCCCATAAAAACCCTCCGGCCAGCCTGAAAAACTTAAGACGGTCTTTGTGACACCAGCCCCACCGTCTCTTCAGGTTGCCAGTTCTTCATAAACCTGCTTTTCCTCCCACCAACTCTTGCGTCTCCAGTTTGGCCCTCAAGGAGTGAGCAGCCGAACCTGAGTTCAGTTACATTTCTAAATGCCGTGACACACAGACTCTAAGCACCCACAAGGCAAGCAACGTGAACTCAGTTTCCTGAGTCATGGGAAATGATGGGCTCATATGACTACCTTTGTTTAAAGTGAAAAGGAAATACAGGTAGACTTAGAGTGCCAAGAATTTAGATAGAAAGCTTTTATTCTTGAGGAACTGTGACTAAGATGATGTGCATGTGAAAGAGACATAAACCACAAGTCCCAAAGACTAGTGGAAAGCCTGCCATTTAGATTGGAGCCATGAGTCCAATGGGCAAGGGTTACAGTTCAGATTCATCCTGTGAAGTGGAGCCCAGGTTTCCATAAAGGTCCACAATGGCTGGAAGTGACTTCCCAAACCCCACCCCTCCACTCCCTTCACGCTGCATCGCAGGGTCAGGGCTGGGTTAGGAAGCAAATTGCGCACCTGTAACATGAAGACAAGCAAAAGGATTGAAGGTGAAGGAGGTTAGGACGGAAGCCTTCCTCGTAATTCATTGGTGTTGGAGAGATCACTTTACTTTTATCTCGATGAAAGCCAAGCTTTCAATTCAGTATCACTCCCAAAACACAAATTACAAGTTTTATGATACACACAGGATCAACTCACCTAACAGTTAAATTAAAAAACACTTTTGAGGAAACAAATTAGGTTCTATTTTCACAATCAGCAGCTTAGAGAATTTTATTCATCTCATCTAAACATCTACAACCATAACTTTTCCTTTGCTTTGTTCTTTGTTTCTATTTCCTTTTTTTTCTTTCTTTCTTTTTCTTTTTTCTTTTTTTTTTTTGACACAAAGTTTTACTCTTTTTGCCCAGGCTGGTGTGCAATGGTGCGATCTCAGCTCACTGCAACCTCAACCTCCTGGATTCAAGCAATTCTCCTACCTCAGCCTCCTGAGTAGCTGGGATTCCAGGCACCCACCACCATGCCTAATTTTTTATATTTTAAGTAGAGACAGGGTTTCACCATGTTGGCCAGGCTGGTCTCGAACTCCTGACCTTCAGGTGATCCACCTGCCTCAGCTTCCCAAAGTGCTGGGATTACAGGTGTGAGCCACCATGCGCAGCCTTTGTTTTCATTTCTATAGCATTGTTTCAATTTTGTTTACGTGCAAATAAAAATGTCCAGCAATGTGAAAGAAAAAAACCATTTTTAGGTTTTTTACATTTTTCGATTGTTTTCTTCAGTGTGTCTGGATTAATTTTATATTTCCATCTTCAGATTCTTTCCTAGTTTAAGTTGTAATCAATGATTCACCATCTGTGTATAGCTCTCTACTTCATCTGTAGTAACACAGTGCTGGCATGTAAGAGACACTCAATAAACATTTGATAAGTGAATGAACTCATGTCAATGGTTCTTAATAGTTGGAATAAAGACCCCTTTAGGAATGCGATGATAGCAATAGATTCTTTCCTCTGGTAATGGAAAACACACACAATTCTACATGACAGTTTCAGGGGATTCATAAAGCCTATCTTCTGACCTAGGGCTCTTTAAACCCCAGATATCACATTGAAGTGTTACAGTGTTTGGAAACACTAGAATATATTTGTTGTAGGTTCCTGCTATAAGGGAAGATGGTCTCCGATATTAAATTTATGACTTGGCTATTCAAGACACTCTCCCTCACAACTGATCTGTGAGGCACTGTCTGTAATGAAGAAAAAATGGTACCCAAAGCATCATCCATAAAACTAATTTAGCACACACCACCCAAAGGGAGACCATCTCTCTGAATTACAAAGTGTAAATAAGCTCAGAAGATGTAGGTATCTTCTCAGATTTCAAACCTGCACAGGAATCCCATGGGGATCTTGTTAGAATGCAGATTTTGACACGGTGGGCTTGAGGTGGGGCCAAGATTCTGCATTTCTGACCTGCTCTCAAGGGTAGCCACGCAGCTGGTCTATTCACAGATCACAATTTGAGTACCCAGGCCTGAGTGCATCTTTAGTACCCCAAAGATACTGTTTCTCTGCACCTCTCTTCCAAAGTTTATTCTCACATACACCAGCTTTCAAAAGCACGTTTCAAACTTGGTTACTTGGTCGTATAAAGTTGGGTGTTAAAATATGCCCCCCCTCGAAATAAGAACAAACAACCCTTTGAATTATCCAGGGCAGATGCCCCCGTCCTCTTGTTATAGATGAGAAAACTGAGGATACAAGGAGTTAAACAGGTTCAAAACTCTAGCCAGGAAAGGATAGGCCTCCTGCGCAGTTGCTATTTGACCACCTCGCCGTTCAGACGTGAGTTGAGAAGGTGTTGCTAAACACCAGCAAGGTGCAGGCATCTGAAGGTGGGGAGGAGATTCGTTTTGCCAGTTTAGCACTCTTTCCCCAAACGACTCTCTTGGTGAGGTCATGCCAGGCCTTTGCTTCCCATGCCTCATTGTTACAAAAATGAGTATGTGTTTCCATGAGGCTTAAACCCCTGACCAAACAGATGTGGACATTTGTTTGTTTCCTTTCTCTCAGATTGGGGATATCCGAATTCGACTGATCTTGCCCTAGAGAAAGTGTGGAAAAGTAGGGCATGGTTCTTGCCCTAAATAGAGTTCAGGCAGAGGGTGTCCATGCACACTTTGGTACCTCTCACAGTAATAATAAATACTTTGGTCTATATCAGGACTTTTCAGCCTTGGCACTATTGACATTTTGAGCAGAATAATTATTAGTTAAGGGAGTGGCTGTCCTGTTGATAGGCTCCAATGAGTGAAGAAACACCAGGACTCTTGTCTCGTGGGAACTGGATAAAATGACACGGACACAAGTGGAGTGGTTTTAAGGAGCAGAGAGTTTAATAGGCAAGAAAGAAGGGAGAAGAAGAAAGAAGCTCCCCTGTACAAAGACAGAGGGAAGGGGGCTCCAAAGCTGAGAGAGGTGGCCTCATGTGCCACAGAAAAGTGGCTGCTTATATGAGGAGGCTGGAGGAAGTGGTGTCTGATTTGCATAGGGCTCAGGGGATTGGTTTGACCAGGCATGTCACTCACATAGCCCGTGAAAAAACTGGCCCTCCCACCCTAGCCTTTTAATATGCAAATGCAGGGCACCATGATGTTCTACACATGTGGGGATATGTGGGGGCAGCCATGTTGCCAGGCACATGGGGGGGAAGGGCAAGAAGAAGACAGCAGGAATGGACATGTTTGGGTGGACCCAGTTTCTAGTGGCTAGCATTTGACACATCAAAGGTTGCTAGCCTGGCTCTCAGAGCCAGGGCTGTCGTGCTAGACAAGAAACATTTCTGGAGCTGCCTTCAAAGAAACAACTTTCCAAGGACCCCTTTTCCTCTCTATTTGCCTAAAATAATTTCTTAACAACTCCTGTAACACTGCATTGCAGGGTTCCCACCAGGTTCCCTGGCCTGTGCCCATGAGATGCCAGGAGCACATATTCCCCACCTCACATCAGGACTGACCGTCAAAAATGTCTCCAGATGTTGCCAAACATCCTGAGAGGCACAATCATCCCCGATTAAGAACCACTGGTTTTGCCTATTCTTGGTCCTGTGAGGCTTGTAAAGATGAGAAGCACAGGATTGTTGAAGCCCTGAGAGCAAAGCTACTTCCTGGAGATTTGTAGAGGACAGACCACCAGTGGTCACTCTTCCCAAAACTCACATTCACACTTGCCTCACCCAGCTTAGGGCTCTCACCATCACTACAAAAGGGAAAGAAAAAGTGAGACTTCCTTTGCTGGATGCCCTGGGCACTAATTAGCTTGTGAATTGGCTCTGCCTAGCTCACAACTACTCTAGAGAGAGCTTTTTAGAAGAGGGGAGAGAGACAGAGAGAAGAGAGAGCAGGGGAAACAAGAGGGGCACACCCACTTAAAGGGGAGTAGCAATTTGTTCCCAGGAGAGACAGCACAGCAAAAGGCTTGGAGAGAAATGGCTCCCTTTAAACCTGGAAGGGAACAGGGATGTGGTGCCCAGAGTGTCAGGTATCAATGTACCAACGTTCAGCTCCCCTAGCATTCCCAGTGACTCAACTGCAGGAACCCCCTTTGATGCAACTCAGTTATATCTAGCCTTGCATTCCGGCTCTTGCCCAGGTCTTGCATGTCCATGTTCTACACTGTAACACACATACATCCACTCCTAGAAAATTTCAAAAGTACAAACAGTACACTGCCTTCCCAGAGCTCCCATTCTACAGTAAAGTTAAACAGTGAGCTCAGACACAAGGCCCAGCCAGCACTGCCAGGGTCACCAAACCCAGCACAGAATGACAGGCCTTGGTATGGCCTGGAGTCACCATTGTGCACAAAGCAACAAGTATTTACCATGGAGAAAAGAAGTAAGTCAACCACCAAGGCTAAACCCAAGCCCACCAAGATCAATGGGTTTTAAATCCCTTTATTGAACTCATTACTATAGGCAGCTTTTATGCCAGCCCAGGACAGTCTGCTCAGCCACTAAATCTCCCAGCAAAGGAATTTTTCCATTTCTCTTCCATCATGAACCTCTTGCTCCCATCCTCCAACTCTGCCTTCTTACCCATTCCTGGTGCAACTTCCCTTTTTTCTCATCCCTTTCCTCTCATTTTAAACTTTTGTTCCAGAAGCTGCTGTGAAACTATATTGATGGCATAACCTAATCCTTGTACCAGGCAGTGATTGTGTGAGTCTGGGTGCTATCAGTAAAATTTCTATGCTGCAAAAGAAATAGCACTTGAAGATAAATCCTCTCAGCAAGGCAGTTTACTTCTATAGGAGAGTGTGGCATATGGATGGAACAATGGTGGCCACACGCTTGGACAAGGAGGGAAAAGAGTACTTATGTCTGATGGGGGTTGTCCCTACTGCTCTTTCATTTCCCTATTGGCTAGGGTTAGGCTGTACAAGCTAGGCTAATCCTGATTGGCTATTTTAAAGAGAGAGGAGTCAGAGCTGAAGTGGCAGGGTGGGTGTTTTGGTGGGAAGGACGGTTATAGGTGGGTTAGAGCAGGTAGCGAGGGGTGACGTAGGTCAAAGAAGATGACCAGAGCAGGTGACAGGGATGAGTCAGGATGGAGCTGAGGGCCAGGGGGAACAGATGTGAACCACTGATTGGAACTGGTGGAGAAGGTTGTTTCCTGGAATTATAAGGAAGTTAAACTTTAAAATAGAGAAAGAATAAGAGAGCTGAGCATACTGACATACTGATTCTTTGAAGAGAAACTTGGGGTTCACTGTAACATGGGTAATCTGAGACAAATGCCATTTCCATTCTCAAGAAGCCCTAAGCCAGAGCCCTCTAGAGGCATCTCACTTTTCTCAATAAATACTTGTGAGAAAAACGTGTTCAAATAAAAACTAATTTGATTTTTCACATAACTTATTCAGGTGGGGGATGATTTTCATTTCTGATTGATTGTTTTTTATTGCCATGTGACCCTATCACTTTAAGTATTTCTGCCCCCAAAGCTTCGAGTGAATAGTGAGCTCTGAACAGGCACTTAAATGTGCTGGAGCAAATTCATCAACATTATCTGCAGTAGCTAAAAATGGAAGCAACGAAAGTGTAAAGGAAAAAATTAATAAATCAAACCACTGTATAGTCACACAATGGAGTGCTGGGACCCATATTCATATTCTTTTCAAAAAACATTTAATCTAATGGCAAATTTTTTTAAAAAACTTCTAAATGATGATCCCATTATATTAAAAGTAATAAATCAAAGTTATAATGGTGTTTATATTTAGGGGGAGGAGTGTGATATTATGAGTGGAGTTTAATTTCTTTCTTTGTACATCTCTACAGATTCTAGATTCTACCCTATGAATTCATGTCCCTTTGGCAATCAGAAAAGAAAACGGAGTGCTTTCTTTTTTCACTTCTCCATGTATGAATGCGGTGGGAGGCAGGATTCTACCACGGCCGAGCCTGCTGTTCTCCTGGTGAGCATGCCTGTGTCGTTCCCCTCAAGTTTGAGTGATCTTGAACATGACAGGTGTCACTCCAGTGATCAGGCTATGTTATCTGGCAAGGTTGAAGAGATTTTGTAATGAAGTCTCTAATCAGTTGGCTTTAATCAAAAGGGAGTTTACCCTGGTGGGCCTTTCAAAGCTGGTCCAGAGATAAGGGACTCTTCTGCTGCCTTGAAGAAGCAAGCTGCTGTGAGCTCTACTGCTGCAAGGAATTGAATTCTGCCAACTACTGCCTGTACCTGGAAGAGGACCCTGAGCCTCAGATGAGGCCCCAACCCCAGCCATTCCCTTGATTGCAGCTTTGTGAGACCCCCAGTTAAGCATGCCTAGACTCCTGACCCGTGGACACTGTGAGATAAGTGTGTGTTGTTTTAAGTTACTATGTTTGTAGTAACTATTTTTTACATAGCCATGGGAAATTAATACAAATATTATTTTAAAACTCCAAAGTAAATCCAGTACCCACACCATTACATCAGTACCCACAGTCATTTGCTGGGAGTAGCCTGGGAGAGCAGGCTCTTGTTAAGGGT
Source organism: Sapajus apella (assembly GCF_009761245.1). Lineage (NCBI taxonomy): Eukaryota > Metazoa > Chordata > Mammalia > Primates > Cebidae > Sapajus > Sapajus apella. Next base: position 6,918,493 of record NW_022437010.1, on the reverse strand, counting down.
TCAGGAAGGAATCAAAGGTGTGGTATCTGGAGGCTGTCAGCCAAGTTCTTCCCAAGGGAGATGGAGCAGCCCACCTCCAGGTCCCCACACCTCCTGTTGACAGCTCCACACACAATTCAGCCTCTTCCCTCCATCTTTATTAAGACTGCTCTTGTGAAATCACCAAAGACCTGCAAATCCCCATGCCAGGATGAAGCCCACCATCTCCTGTCTCTTTGCTGCACCTGTGCCTCTATGCCTTGGCAATGGGGACAAAAGACACACCTCAGTAGTCATTATAAATGCATCATTGTCACCCTCCAATGGACACACGATGCTGCACCTAACTCACAACACTCTCTGACAAGTAAACTCTCCTTTCTCCAATGGCAACCTAACACCGTCTCTCAACTCCTCAAACTTCTCACCTCTCCTCCTTATTCCCAACCCCTACTGGCCCTTTACTTGAGGCTCCTGACTGCTTAATTATACTTAACTGAGAAAATGAAATCTATCAGTTTAGTCCTCTCGTTTTCCCATAATTATAACTGCCCAGTGGGTTCACCTTGCCTGCTGCCTAGACAAAGCCTATTTCTCAAGACAGGGGAATTGCAATAGAGAAAGAGTAATTCACACAGAACCAGCTATGCGTGAGACCAGGGTTTTATTATTACTCAGATCAGTCTCTCAGAGAATTCAGGGACTGGAGTGTTTAAAGACAACTTAGTGGGCAGGCGGAAAGCCAGTAAAGCCAGGAGTGCTGATTGGTCAGTTCAGAGATGAAATCAGGGGAAGTTGAAGTTGTGCCAAGTCAGTTCCTGGGTGGGGGGCCGCAAGATCGGATGAGCCAGTTTATCTACCTGGGTGGTGCCATTTCACCCATCAAGTGCAGGGTCTGCAAAGTATCTCAAGCACTAATCTTAGGAGCAGTTTTGGGAGGGTCAGAATCTTGTAGCCTCAAGTTACATGACTCCTAAACCATAATTTATAACCTTGTGGCTAATTTTTTAGTCCTACAAAGGCAGTCTAGTCCCCAGGCAAGAGGAGTTTTGTTTTGGGAAAGGACTGTTATCATCTTTATTTTAAACGACAAACTAAGTTCCCCCCAAAGTTAGTTCAGCTTACATCCTCTCAGCAGGAATAAGGACAGCTTCAAGTTTAGAACCAAGAAGGAGTCAGTTAAGTTAGGTCTCTTTCAGTGTCTCAGTCATAATTTTCCAAAGGCAGTTTCGTAACTAATTTACAAAGCTCCCCCGCCCTGTCCCTTTCTTATTTCTTCTTCCTGACAAAATGGAGGGGACATTGCTTCTCCTAACAATGGCCAGTCTCTCCCATGGTTCAGGGCTTGCTCTTCATAAGGATGTAACCAAACCTAGGTGGAAAACCAAAAGTCGAGAGACAAGAGTTGGGAGGAAAAGCAGGTTTATCGGAGAACCAGCAAACTGAGAAGATGGTGGGCTAACGTCCTAAAATACTGTCTCAAGTCCGTACAAATTCCAGGCTTTTTTAACGTTAAGGGTGGGAGGAACAGGAGGGGATTGGGATCAAGAGGTAACCGATGACCGCAGCAAGGGTCTGAAGAAGTTGGGAGCTTCATTGTCTTTGGTCAGGTCACAACGCTCCAATAAATCTTTAACAACACGAAGTTGTTTGTATACTTCTCCTTTAATCCTAGAATTAGTTTTTAAAACTACATGATTGCTGTTTTGCATATTATCTCAGGGCTCTAAAATTACCCTGGCCTATGCGCAGGGATGGGTAAAGGCCCCTTAAACAAAAATGGAGTGAGTTATGTTAATTCTTTTGCTGTTTCACTGTTACAGGGACTTTCCTTCCCTGGTGATGATCATGTTGATGATGACGATGATTCTCTCTCTCTGTCTCTTTCTCTCTCAGCTACTGGTGCATTTTCATCAGTACACAGCCCCACTTTGGTACCCCACAACCTATAAGCCCCTCCCTCGATTCCGCATCCCCCTTCAGCCACCACTTCATCTCCTTGTTCCTCTTTGTAGCCTGACTTATTGAAATAATTTTCTACACACATTGCCTCCACTTTTCCCAACCTTCATGCATCCTTGATCACACTCTGTTATGGCTTCTGGCCCTACTCACACCTAAAGAGGCCCACAACCTTCACCAATCTCTGAACTCTTTCTCCCCACCTCTGACTCTGCTCTTCACACTTCTTTGCCAGGCTTGCTTCCATCACTGAGGATTGCATACCGCCCTCCCTCTGTGATGCCCTCTGCCTCCTGGCCTCTCTTTCTCAGTCTCCTATGCAGGCAAATCCTCCACTACCAGCCCTTAGGGCTCCATCCTTGCCACCTTCCTCCATGTGATTGCTTCTATTCCTCAGGCTTTAAATACCAACCCAAATATTGATGCCTCCCAACTGTGTATCAGTAGCTTAACCCTCACTTGTGAGCAATCTTTAGTACCTCCTGCTCCTCTGACACTCATGACCAAAGTGCCTCTAAAGCTGCTATTTCTACGTTTAAAATGCATCTCACATATCAGTTCATGACTTAGCATCTCATGGTCACAGAATTAGTGCACAGCACCATCAGATTGCTACTGGATCACATCTTTAACCTTCTAGATTCAATGATACACAAACTGCTGTCCATTAGAATCACTTGAGAAGTTTTCACAAATGCCAGGCCACACCCAGATCACTTAAATCAGAATCCCTGGGAATAGGAGAAACAGAGACATCAGTATTATCTTACACTCCCCAAGGGATTTCAATCTGCAGCCAGGTTTGGGAGCCCAGGCTCTGACTGGGCATCACTTGTGCCTGCTTCTGTCCATTCTCCAAAAGAGCCAAAGGGAGAATTTCCAAATGGAAACTGGCTGAGCACAGTGACTCACACCTGTAATTCTAGCACTTTAGGAGGCCAAGGCAAGAGGACCACTTGAGGCTAGGAGTTTGGGACCAACCTGGGTGTTAGATATAATGAACTCCAAGTTTCTCTTCAAAGAACCAGTATGTCAGTATGTTCAGCTCTCTTACTCTTTAATTCTCTATTTTAAAGTTTAACTTCCTTGTAGTTCCAGTAAACAACCTTCTCCACTGGTTCCAATTAGTAGTTCACATCTGTTCCCCCGCCCCCCCGGTTCCATCCTGACTCATCCCAGTCACCTGCTCTGGTCACCTGCTCTAGTCACCTTCTTTGACCTAGGTCACCCCTGGCTACATGCTCTGACTCACCCATAACCATCCTTCCCGCCAAACCACTCACCCTGCCACTCCAGCTCAGACCCCTGCTCTCTTTAAAATAGCCAATCGGGATTGGTCTAGCTTGTGCAGTCTAACCCTAGCCAATAGGGGAACAACACAGGAGTAGGGGCAACCTCCATCAGGCATAAGTACCTCTTCCCCTCCTTGTCGTGGTGTGCACTAGCCATTGTTCCATCTGTGAGCCACATCCTTCTCTAAACGTAAATTGCCTTGCTGAGGAAATTTATATTTGAGTGATACTTCTTTTGCGGCATCAAAAATTCCACTTATAACGTGGGTTGACATAGCAATGTCTTATCTCCATAAATTTTTTTTTCTTTAATTAGCCCAGCATGGTGGCATGTTTCTCACCTGGAGTCTGGGAAGTCCAAAATCAAGGTGCTGGCCAATTCAGCTTCTGGTGAGGGCTCTCTTCCTGACTTGCAGACAGCCACTTACTGTGTCCTAAATGGTGGACAGAGAGGATCTCTTACTGTTTCTCTTCTTATAAAGCCACTAATATCATAAAGGCCTCCCTCATGACTTTATCTAACTTGAATTACCACCAGAAGATCTCATCTCCAAATCATCACACTGGTAAGGGCTTCAGCATATAAATTTCGGAGGGACACAATTTAGTCCATAATTCCTGAAAAACCTGGACTCTTCCTGATTCTGCTTAAAGATCATCTCTTAAACTACTCTTTGCTGCCTCCCATTGGGTTCTACCCCTGTACCCCCATAGCTTTCCATAGTTCTCATGGATTCTTTTCCTAGAGCATTCATCAAATTCAGTGGTCATTACCTGCTACCCTGTCTATCCCTCTCATGGAACTGGGAACCCAGTGATGATCGGGGTCAATTGTGTTCAGCTGTTAATAATTTCTGACATTTGAGGAGTGACTGACTAATAGATACTTATGAGTAAGCGTTTCTGTTGCAATTAGAAAGAAGAGGAAAGAGGGATAAAGGAAAGTAGAAAACAGTGAATGAGAAAAGGCATAGATCTTCACCTCTAATACACAGTTCAGGGACCCCAGTCCTGTAAGTCATACAAAAGGAGACAGCAGCAGGAATGAGGTAAGGAACATGCTTCTTCATAGCCAGGGCCAGTAAGGTACTGAGTACAGTCTTTCTTATCTAAGTGCCCACCAACTGCCTTGGACAAGTTACTCTATTCTTGTGTCCCTATGTTCTCTCATCTGTAAAATAGAGATAAGAAAAGCACCAACTCATGTGGTTATTTGGAGGCTTAAAAAAAATAATGCATCTAAAGTGCCTGATCCATCATCATTCACTGAATATGGCAAATAAAATAAGTATGTGCATATACTGTGCATATCACTTAGCTAGATTTTTGAAATGGCATTTTCAGTGCTTGATAAGGTAGAAATTTTATTAACTAGCTGTGATTTAGAAGTGTATGCTGCAAAGTTCTTGTGGAAAAAAAGGTGTTAAGTCAAACAATAAAAGTCAAACATTAGGAAAAGAGCAAAGAAGAAAACTAATATTGAAAGCTGCTTCTTTCAACCAGTTGACATTTCCTCCTGTACATATTCCTCTATTAGAGCTGAGATAATGGAGTTATTCCTAAGCTTTGCCTTCCCTCTCCCTGCCCCTTGCCTGTTGAGGAAAGGTTATGCCCAGCAGACTTTTGTTTCAATAAACACTGTGTTAAGCCTCCTAGGCAGCCAGGATCGCACAGATGGTCTTCTCAAACTGTTCATGTGCTCTTTCTTGATGCGTGATTTCTTCCTTTACAGTGATGACTTTGGGTGTTAGAGAGATTGACAGCAGCACAGTTCTTGTGACAGGAAGCCCATGTTTCTCACTAACACGGATCAGCAGCCAGGCACACACACACAGCCTGGGCCACACCTTGGCCACCTGTGGCTAGCACTGAAATATCACCTCCCTGAGAAACAGGCAGGAATGTTGACCATCTGCTCACTGCACTCAGTGAGAGGCCCCTAAAAATGGCCAGGGGACTGTGAATGAAGCCCTCTGAATTCCTGGTTCTGCAGCTCTGTTGGGTCACAGGCCCTGGAAATGAGGGGAGAGACTTCCAGGGCTCAGGAAGAGGGACGAAGTTCCAGGAGGGCATGCGTAAGTTAAGAGGAGATCCAATTTTTCTGTAGCTTCACCCTGAGCTTTTTATTTTTTGTAGTGACAGGATTTCACCATGTTGCTCGGGCTATTCTCGAACTCCTAGGCTCAAGCGATTCTCTAGCCTTGGCCTCCCAGCGTGCTGGGATTACAGACATTGGCCACCGTACCTAGCCATGTTGTCCATTTTCTAATTGGCTTTTGTTATTGTTGTTGTTTTTGCTGTTGAGATATATGAGTTCCTCATATATTTTGGATATTTAACCCTTGTTGGAGGCAGGGTTCACAGATATTTCCTCCTGGTCCACAGGCTGCATTTTCATCTTTGTGGACAGTTTCCTTTGATGTTCATAAGGTTTTTTGTTGTTGCTGTTTGATCTAGTCATATTTGTTTCCTTTTGCTTTTGTTGCCTGTTCTTTTCATGTGACATCAGAAAAGTAATTGCTTAAGGTCATTGTCAAAGAACTTTCCCTATGGTTTCTTCAATGATTTTTATCGTTTCACATAGAAGTCTTTAATTCATTTTGAGTTGATTTTCATGCGTGGTGCAAGATCCAAGTCCAATTTTATTCTTTTTCATGTGAATATTCAGTTTTTCTCAGCACCATTTATTGAAGAGGTTGTCCTTTAGCTGCATTTTGTTCTTGGCACAGAAGTGCTCAGAGACTTGGATCCCCTCCCATTAGGAAGGCAATGCACATTGCCATTTTATAGATGACCATAAGGGACAGGGAAGAAGGGAAGGCATTCTTCCTCTTGGCACTTCTTCATCTTCTTATAAGGGTACAGCCCTACCCGGTTATGGCCCCACCCTCACAACCTCATTCAACCTTAATTACCTCCCAAACACCTCATCTCCAGACACGATCACATTAAGGATTAGGGCTTCAAAGTATGAATTTGAGGAGAATATAAACTTTCAGTCCATAACAGGCATGTTGCCTTTCCCCTGGTTAGGAGCTTTTTTATTCCCCGGATGGGTGATCCCCTAGGCGTGCAGCAGGGGCGATCTTCTCTCACTAGCACATTCATGATACACAACAGTTAGACATATGTTCTTGACATGGGGAGTTTCTTAGGTTTCATTCCCAGGCCTCTGCTTTGAAATGTCTCTCTCATGTCTGGTTTCCGTGGTTTCAGTCTTGTCAGCAATCCCTGCAATCTCTCTTTCTCTGCTTAGCCCCTCTACAAGGGCAGCGTGTTCAGCATATGATTTAGCTTCTTCCAAGATGCTGCCTCCTGAGCGGGCCCTTTCCCTCTGCGCTCTGCAGCCTATGGCCCTATGCTGCGTCTACCACTAGCTTGGCTGGGCCTTTGACAGTCAGAGAGCTGGGGCCTGCAGGAAGTAGGACATGCAATGGATTGAAGAGTGATTGACAGGAAGGGAGAGAGGAAAAGATGTGAGCTTTGTCTTAGGTCTGCAATATAGAGAGATAAAGGCAGATTAAGGAAAGTTGATTGCATAATAAAAATAATGAGATATAAAATAAAGCAGACTTTTATAGGTGTCTTCCCACGTTGAGGTCAGAAGTGCTCAGAGACTTGGATCCCCTCCCATCAGGAAGGCAATGAACATTGCCATTTTATAGATGACCATAAGGGACAGGGAAGAAGGGAAGGCATTCTTCCTCTTGGAGTCAGGCCCCTATCTTATGGGAGATAGCCCAGGCAAGAGAGAGCCCTGCGTGTGGTCTGTGCAAGGAGAGGTGCTCCTTTGCACATACCCAGTTTGCCTTAAGTGCAACTTTTCCCAGCCCATGTGTTTTCTCCAGCTCTGCCCTCTGTTCACTCAGGTCAGTGCCTTACCACCTCACTGTCTCTGTTTCACTTACAGCCCTGGGAATTCACAGATCCAGAGCACGCTGAGAAATGCTTCAAATTTGCGTGAAATTTACTCAAATACCCCTTGATCTGCTGCAGCTGATAATCAGGCAACCCAATCTATCTTACAGAGAAGCAGCAGGCAGCTTGGATGTCAACAAACAAGTCCTAGAGACACACAGTGCGCACCCACGTGTGCACACATGCTCACAGTGTCAGTGAGTCAAGTCAGGCTCTTTGCCTCCTCAATGGTTTTAGCCTTGTGCTCTCCCCACCTGCACCTCTGCCTGTCTATGCAAGAGTGAGCTACTGAATGCACTGTAACAGTACTGCTGATTTTAAGATATTTCCCTCCAGATGAGAGGGTGGTCTTATAAGAAGAAGTACCAAGAACACCTCCCAGGCGTTGGAGGAGTAAGAGGCACCTGAGGTCCTTCACATGGGAGATTGCGGTGCATGTTCCGGTGAGCACTGGTGCAGAGCTCTGGGTCATGAAGGCCAGGGAGCTCAGGGCCTAGAACACAGGCCTCCATTCCTGCTGCCCTGTGCAGCCTGCCACTGTTTGCAGTGACAGGGGACAGCGCATTTGGCTCTCGGCTTGACGGAAATGGGGCTGACCTAGTTCTTGAAGCAGAGGAAACAGCTGCTGGGGTCCCAGGGCCGTGCTGAACAGCTTACTTGAAATAGCTATGCTTTGAGAGTGAGAAAGCACTGAGGAAGGAAGGAAGGAAGCTCCGGTTTCTCCCGCAGATCACTTTCCTGGAACATCTGCACCCTGGCCCTAGAGGTCTTTCCCCCGCTAGTTTAGGGGTGAAAGGAACAGAAGGGAGGAAGCCTCTGTGTGAGTCACAGTGATGGGAGCAAATGGCTCCTCCCAACCCCCACCATCCCAGTCCACTCCTCCCCACTGATGTGGTCCTCTCTCTCTCTCTCTTCCCCATCCCAACCCCCCCATCACCCACTCACACCCCCCCACAGACACATGCATGCACACATGTGACATTATATCATAATTCAGAAGGCGGCCGACTCCCCAGGCCGCTGATTGTTCGGGCATTTGGGCAGTGGCTCCCCGTCTGTTCTGAGCTTTGTGCTATGCACTAATGAAAACCATCAGAGTTGAGTCTTTGCTTTACAAGCATTGGCTTCTCTGTGAAATCTGCTTGAGAAGATGCATCATCTTCTAGCATGCGTTGATGCATGAAGAGAAACGCCATTCCTGCGCTTTTACAAAAAGAATGTGGTTGCTTTTTGTGAGCAGGGCCCCCACCCCCCGCCAGCACCTTGGACTTCAGTGCAGCTCCGTGATTGACACAAGCCCCATGGGCTCCTGTTTTGAGGGTGGTCGCGGCCAAGCTCTTTGTGTCGGGCCCAGCCTCCCTGATCCTCTAGACCACAGGAGCACAGGCAAGGGGGCCCTGAGAGGGTCTAGGAGGAGGGTGAGAACGATCCAAAAGGCTGCCACTGGCTCTCTGGGTCTTTCCCAGTCACCTGACAACGCAGGTTCTGAAGGGCCTGAAAGTGGCCTGGGGAAGGGGCAGGCCCTGCTCCCCTCGGGGACCTTGCTGATCCCTGTAGTCCATTTTGAAGTGGGGAAGGAGAGCTGGGTGACAGCCCCCGGGCCCACTCAGGACCCTGTTCCTATGTAGGCTTTACTGTGTCTCCTCAGTTAGGAAACGTGTTATAAAAAGAGCAAATTGCAGAGCTCCTGCTCACACGAACACTGTTCCTACTGGCTCCAAGACTCAGTGAGTGACGTCCCAAGGCAGAGCCCAGCAGGTCCTGACTGAGCTGGGAGTAGGGGTCCTTATGGAGCTGGGGCCAGGCTTTCTAGGGCACAGAAATCCTGCCTTGTCTCAGGTCCCTATGAACCTGGGTGCAGAGCGCTGAGCTGAGCTCTGAAGAGCCACCAGAAACCACCCCTGCTCTCAAGGATGCTAAAGATCCCGGGCCTCCTGCCACAGCTGCCCGTGTGCCCTCCCCATGTCTCTTCACTGTCACCCAGTGAGGCCCAAGGATGGGGAGACCTCCAGGAGGGGGTCAACTGTGTAAGGCTATCCCTAATATGGCCAGCAGGGCTTCCTTGTTGAAAGGGGGATAAAGGGAGTCAGGGCACCCCAACTGCTCACAAAATTGTCCTACACCAAAACCCACTGGCTGGAGACTCTCTCCCCACACCACTCTCTATGGGACAGTTGTGGAGTCAGCCGCACAGGGCCCACACCTTGGTGTCCTTGGCTTTTAACAGACTTACTCTGAATGGAAACACCTTTAATAAAAGATTGGGGACAGAACGCAGAAGGGGTCTTAGGGGAGGCTCATGCCAGAGGAAACAGCGAGACTCTGGCTTACTAACGGTCTGATCCCCTGGAGTCAGGGCGAGGAGCAGCAGGCAAGAGGGCAGTTTCTGCCAAGGGCCAGGCGCTGGCTGGGATGAGAACCAGAGACGCCTTTCTCCCAGTGTTCTCTCCTCAGCCGGCAACACCAGGGCTCTGGGGGCAGGGTGGATACATCTCAACCCATGCCCATTCAGCATCTTCTTGTGTGGAAGATGTAACCCATGCTTCACAGGTCGAAAATGAGAAGGTGAAAGAGACCCAGCTGAGCCAGGCTTCAGAGAAGGGGAAAAGTAGACAGACTTACAGCCTCTCTGAATGTTCACACTGTATTGGTCAGGGTTCTCCAGAAAAACAGAACAAACAGGATGTGTATGTATACGTATACCTATACACACACACACACACACACACGTCTATATGTGTACATATATGCATATATGCATGTACATATATATATACACATGTGTACAGAGAGAGTGAGAAAGAGACAGAAAAGTCTAAGGAATTGTCCCACATGATTGTGGGAGCTGACAAGTATGAAATCCACAGTGCAGGCTGGCTGACTGGGAAATTCACCAGGAGTTGACATTGCAGTCCTGAACCCCATCCCAGGGCAGTCTGGAAGCAGAAGTTCTTCCTTCTCTGAGGCCTTCTGGTTGGGGGAGGTTCACATTATGGAGGGTGATCTGCTTTACTCAAAGTCTACTGATTTAAAGTTTATTCAGATCTAATGAATACCTTCACAGCAACATGGAGACTGTTGTTTGATCTGATATCTGGATACCATGATCTGGTCAAGGTGACCCATGAAATTCACCATCACACGTATCTTAGCTACCCAACTGTTCATACCATTCAACAGAGTTATTGGTTCTCAGAGTTCCCCTGGGACCCTCACTCTTCTGAGGAAGAAGCAAAGCATTCATGATAACAACAAAGTGGAAGCCTCAAGTTTAGCTTGATGCTCACGCCTGTAATCCCAGCATTTTGGGAGGCTGAGGCGGTGGATCATCTGAGGTCAGGAGTTCAAGACCAGCCTGGCCAACATGGTGAAACCCCGTCTCTACTAAAAATACAAAAATTAGGTGGGCGTGGTGGTGCATGCCTGTAATCCCAGCTACTCTGGAGGCTGAGGCAGAAGAATCACTTGAACCCAGAAGGCAGAGGTTGCAGTGAGCTGAGATCATGCCAGTGCACTCAAGCCTGGGCAACAGAGCAAGACTCCATCTCAAAAAAAAAAAAATAAAGAAAGAAAAGAAAAAGCTTAACTTGATGAATAGACCAGCCATAGTTTAAGCTGCAAGAACTACAGGCAAAGCCACATGAGGTCCCTGCAGGAGGGGACAGCCCCCAGCACACACCAGGAGAAGCAAAACGTCTTATTCCATTCCATCTTCCTTAACATCACTAGCAGATGAAGGAGTGCCCGTCACCCACCTAGGGTAACATCTGACTACTGGTTTTCTTTTTCATGAACGTCGGGGAAGGATTAAAAATCCAGAAATGTACTATCAACATAGCTTTACCTTTTCTTTCATCAGTTATATCAACGGCTCCAACGCTAGTTAAACAATGTAAGAATGTTTGTGGCTTTGGTTCTTCAGAATGTCAAAAATCTCACAACAATAATGGGTGGTTTGCACAGTCTATTCAACTTAACAAACCCTTACTGGGCAGCTAATATGTCAGACATTGTGCTAAGTAGCAGGATAGATGCAGAAATGAATCAAAATCTCTGTAACCCAGGCATCTGCTTTCTCTGAAACAACTCACAGATGAAGATGAGAACACACTAGTTCTAGAGTCTGTCGGGTTAGATCATTCTCCCAAGCACTCCTCAGACCCTTCAACAGTTTCCCAGCAAAAGGCAAAGTCTTCATAGTGACTGCAAGGGTCTATTTAACCCCTCAAGCCTCTTTTACACCCTTGATCTGCTCTCCTCCCTCGTCTTCCTGGCCGACTCTGCTCCAGCCACAGTGGCCTCCCATGTGCATCAGTGGCCAGCTCACTCCCACAGCTGTGGCCTTGGTACTTGCTAAACCTTTGTTGGGATTGCTCTTTCTACAAGAGCACATGTGTAGGAAGTCACAAATCCACTGCTTTTCCCCATTTTTTATTTTGAAACATTTCTTCCACATCTTCTTAAAAGGACGGCTAAGAAGTCAAAATAGTTGCCTATTATTAGGCGCAAATGGTGCTTTCAAAGAGGCTGATGTAGCTTGCCTTATTTGGTAGCTGCACAGCACTCCTGTGACACAGTTTTATTAATTTATTCTGCATGCCCCTTTTTTCATTACCGATTGCTATGTAACAAACTACCACAAATTTAGCAGCTTTGAACAACACACATGTGTCGTCTCCCAGTTTTGGGGAATCAAAAGTCTGGGTATGGACTGAATACTTTGCTGCAAGGTCTCGCAGGCTACAATCAAGGTGATGACCAGGCTGTGTTCTCATCTGGAGGCTCAATGAGAGAAGCAGCTGCTTCCAAGCTCACTTGGTTGTTGGAAGAATGTCTTTCACTGTAGCTGTAGGACTGAGAGCTCTGATGTCTTGCTGGCTGCCAGCTGGAGGCTGCCCTCAGTTCCCTGCCACGTGGCCCTCTCTGTAGGCAGGCCACAATGTGGCAGCTTCCCTCCTCAAACCTAGTGCAAGAGTCAGAGTGATTTGCTAGGATGACAGTCTTAAATGTGTAATGTAATCCAGTCACGCAGTCATCACCTTTGCCATATTCCATCAGTCAGAAGCAAGTCACGGGGACACCCCCAACACACATTCAAGAGGTGGGGATTATACCCAGGTGAAAATATGAGGAGGAGGGGATCATGGAGACCAACGTAGAGGCTGCCCCTTTTGCTTCTAACTCACCCCAGCATAAACTGTCACTCATCCCAAACTAATGAAGGGAGGACTCCAAAAAGTGAACATTTATCCTATTTGATTTATTTTGGCCGTAGCATGAGCCTTCACAGATTTCCTGAAAACTCTTAGAAAGTGCTGATCTGCAAAGACACTCAGTGCTGGGAGGAACGTGTCCATGAAGAAGACAGGGGTTCTCTGTGTTTTCCCACAGGAAATGTGACCCAGATGGCTTGGAACTAGAGCTTAACCAAGAAGCAGTTTCTGAGACCAAATAATACCTCACTGCTGCTCCCGGAGGCTTTTAAATCCATATTTGAAGTCATTATCTCCACATGCCTCAGGGAGAGGCTTCCTGGGCAGCGGGGACCCTGGGAGCCAACAATTCAGAGTAAAGGTCAGACCAGTTTCGAAACCCCGACCAGACCCAGCTATTTTTTCTGCCATAGCTGAAGAGCAGAAAGTCCAGAGCAACAAGAAGCAGGGATGGTGACAGGCAGTGCAAATAACCCTTAAGCATAGATAGAAAAATCCGCACTTCAATGGCAGGCTGTTGTTTACCAGTTTATTGCAGTTGGCCTGAAAGCTCTGAAATGCCCCTCTCATGGCAAATGTCTTAGCACCATGCAAATGAAAAAAACGACTCAAGAAAAACCACTTCAGCTCACATTCTTTAAATACCCCAGCCTTCCAGCAGCCACGGTTTTACAGCCTGGCTACAAGGTGATCCTTCTGAAAACTTAATCGTTAGGGCAAGAGCTTTTCTTCTCCCTTTATAATAAATCGTGAATTTTTAAAAGACGACATGCTGAGCTTTAATTTTAAATGGAGGCACCCTGGAGGTGGTAAAACACAGCCGGCTTTGACTTTCTGTTTGGCTTTGCAGCCTTGTGGGCTGCCAGAGTGGGTGTTACTGCCTTCTACCTGGCAAAATCACAGCACAGTCCTTCATGGAGAGGAGGGGAAACAGAAGGAGTGGAGGGGACAGAGGATGTGTTCCCAGTGCCACACACCTGTGGGCACCTCATCCCTCAGCCCACCTCCACCAGGTGGTGGAAGAAGAATTTCAGTGTTTTTATCAAGGAAGAGGCCCCAGGAAAAAATGGAGAGCACGAACACTATGCAGCTCCAGGACCAGAATTTATGTTCTGTCTCCAAATTTTACTCTTTGAATGGCTTTGGGCAAGATGCTCACCTTCACTGTCCTCTTCTGTGAAATGGAAATAATAATACCTAGTCCATCGACCAGACAGGGTCGATAAGGACCATCGGTATTAACTGCTGTGTAACCTCAATGCATTTCTCACGTAGAGGATAATGTTACCACTATGGGATTAGAGTTTCCCCCTCATTTCCTCCATTTTCCTTGTTTCTTCCATTTTCTATAAGGAATCTTTTAAAACAATCATAAGTCTTCCCAAGATTTGGGCAGTCAGACCTCGCATCACTGGGATTCTGGTCAGAGGACAGCCCTTGGGTGTCTTCTAGAGTCTCCACTCCCTCCTTCCCACGAGTCCTTTCTGTGATAAAGGTATGGCTGCGATGACACAGACGGGGGCTCTGAACGGAGGATGAGGGTTCCAGGACAGAAGAAAGGGGGGCCCCACATGGAATGCTGCCCTTGGTCACCGCAGCCCCCCTCTCCGTTTCCCTCACAACCCACCATCAGGAGCCTCAGAGCAGGCCAGAAAGACCATAACCTGGATGAGCACCATTTTAAACTGGATTAGTTTGCTAGGGTCATTTTTAAAAAGTGCCCTAGACTGGGGGGCTTAAATGGCAGAAATTCATTTCCTCGCAGCTCTGGAGGCTGGGTGGGAGTCCAAGAGTCAGGTGTCAGCAGGCTGACGTCTCCTGCTGCCACTCTCCTTGGCTTGCAGACGGCATCTCCCCACTGCGTCCCCACGCGGCCACCCTGCTCCACCTCAGCACCCCCGGTGTCTCTGGGCGTCCTCATGTCCTCTTCTCACAAGGTAAGGACACCAGTCAGACCGGATTAGGGCCAATTCAACTGTATACTCCTGGAGACTTTTGAGGTGCCTGTGAGGATGCAGGGGTTCTGTCCATCCTGGGGTCTTGAAAACATATTTGTGTAGGACTCATTTTAAATTAAAGACCATTCTCTGGGGGAGCCATTTCTCTAGTTAGTGAAAGAGAATCACACTCCCAGAAAGAGAACAGGCACTCCCAGAGGACACGGTCCCCTTGTCAGGCAGCCACAGCCCAGCACTCCCCGGAGTCTGAGGCTGGGGTGGGTTGTGCAGAAAGGGAAGAAGAACGTGAAAGGGTAGGTCGTGCTCCGACCACTGCTGTCCACCCTAATGCACCTGTGTAAAGCCCTGCTCCAAGCACAGCCACGTTCTGAGATACTGGGGTTAGGGCTTCAACATCCGCATTTTAGAGGGGTACACTCCAGCCCATCACAAAGACATAAGGGCGGTAGCCCCACAATGAACACAGAGTTGGGTGGGGAGTAATGACGCGTAAACATTTCCCTTTTGTCATCTTTTTTAAAAGTTAGGTCACATATGTAAAAGTTCAATAAAGGGCCATGGAATGAGAATTAGAACTCTGGAAAATCTCCCGGCTTGTCTTTGTTGACAAACTGGTTTCTCTTTCTCTTCTTTCTACTATTATGACCCCAGGGAAGTGAGCCTGACATGGTTTAGCAACCAAATAAAAACCATACATCACTGCTGCTCTTTGAAGATAATGACATCTGGGATCGAGATCTTTATCTTTGCAGGAACCAAAGGCCAGAGACTTCTCAGCAAGTACAAGTGGGTGCCTAGTAGCTGGGGCAGAGGACAGAGGCTAAGGAGAGAAACAGAAGGGAGGAAAGGTCCCTCGCTGGCTGTCACAGGAAGCTGTCACATCCAGGGAAAGGCGGAGGCTGCCTCCAAGGCCACGTGACCTGCAGGCAGCTCCGGACCCCCTGGGGAGGACTCAGGTATCCACTGAAGGGACAGTCGAACAGAGGGAAATGGAAGTAGACTCATGGAGACTCCTGGGAAGGGGAAGAGGGCATAGGAGGCCGAGTGGCCAGGGAGACAGCCCCTCAAGGTCAGAGAGGAAAGCCAGAGGGTCCCCGAAGGTGGGGTGGTGCAGTGGGATATGCCTAGGAGGTGGGAGCAGGTGTTGGGAGCACGTGAAAGTCATACGCAACCTCACGCGGCACCAGTCAAGTCTATCTCAGTTGCTCATCTGGTCCAGAGAGGCTGAAAGAATGGGATGCTTCAAGACTGGATTCCTTGCACTTGCTCTATGACAGGGAAGGTTAGGACCAGAAAGTGGTCTCTGCAAACACAGCCATTTATATGTTGGGACTATCGTGTTTGCTTTGACTTTCCTGCTTCCTAAATAATAAAGGCTACTGCTTAAGAGTCCAGTCTTATCTCAACTAAGGGGGAAAGGAATTTGCTTCATTTCCATTAACGGTGGGACCTGGAGAGGGGATCAATCCCTCTTTGGTGGCACCCGAAGGCAGGTTCTGGGCATCCAATCAGCTCCTGAATCCAGTGGGTCAATCAGCTCCTGAACCCAGCAGGTCAATAGAACTAGATGCCAGACACCAGAGCCTGAAGGCTTCCGGGCAATCAGCCCCCACCTGATGCCTGAAACGCTTTTTTTGGCCACTGCTTTCCAGGACCAGAGAGAGAAGCATCTCTGCTGATAAGAAAGAACAGACACTCCCAGAGGACACAGTCCACCCGTCAGGCAGCCACAGCCCAGCATACCCCACAGTCTGAGGTGGGGGTGAGTTGTGTAGAAAGGGAAGAAGAAACTAAAAGAACAGGCTAAGGTGCAAAGAAGATGGGATAAAATAGCTGGACCCTGAGGTTCACACCTGTAATCCCAGCACTTTGGGAGGCTGAAGCAGAAGGATTGGTTGAGTCCAGAGTTCGAGACCAGCCTGGGCAACATAGCGAAACCATGTTCAAAAATATAAAATTAGCTGGGTGAGGTGCACCTGTAGTCCCAGCTACTTAGGAGGCCAAGGTGGGAGGATCGTTTGAGCACAGGAGGTCAAGGCTGCAGTGAGCTGGGATTGCACCACTGTTCTCCAGCCTGGGAAACAGGATGAGACACTGTCTCAAACAATCAATAAAAATAGAAGACTTCCCACTAGGGAAGGGCCCAATGGCCAGCAAGAAACTCTGTGGTTCTCTTTCACTAACTAGGGAAAAGGCTCTCCCAGAGAATGATCTTTAACTTAAAATGAGTCCTACACAAATATGTTTTCAGGACCCCAGGATGGACAGAACCCATGCACCCTCACAGATACATCACAAGTCTCCCCAGGAGCCTACACTTGGGTGGTCACATAAAACACAGAATGCCCAGTTAAATAAAATTTCACATAAACAAGGAGTCATATTTTAGTATCAGTGTGCCCCATGGAATATGTGGGACATGCTAATGCTATAAAAATTATGTGTTGTTTATCTGAAGTTCAGATTTCGCTGGACATCCTGTATGCTTTCTTGCTAAATCTGGTAGCCACCAGCAGTTGTCGCTTTTCAAGCTATAAGAGATAGATTTGGCTTAAGAGGCTGCCAGACAAGATGCCATCACAGGTGGCTGGCTGGGTTGCTGCAAGGGTTTCAGCCCTTCCTAGACACGTCCATACTTTTGACTGCCATTTATAAACACCTGATGCAACCAGTTTAACCAGAAGAACAGTTACTGTACCTGTAACCAGGAAGCCAGAGACAGGGCGAGCTCCAGATGCAGTGTGATCAGTAGTGAGCGTCACAGTGGACTTGCCATCTGTCCCTTTGTCACACTTAGTGTTGACTCCACCCCTGGGCTGAGGGCAAGTGCTGGCAGCAGGCTCAGTGTCCCCTCCAGACACAGCTGTGTCACTGGCATGGCTTCTGAGATGCAGTGGAAGGACAGGACGCAGGCACAGGAGCTATTCAGGATCCCACGGCATCCAGATGTCTTTGGACTTATGGCCAGTGAAGAACTTGAAGAGAAGGGCAGAGCTGAGTCAGAGTTGGCACGCCCGCTGGAGGAAGTCGCCCGACGTTTTATTATGTGTATTCACATCTGAAGGAAACAATGGGAGCGAGTGGAGTAGCCACGAAAGCACGCCCCATGGAAACTGGCCGGGGCATAGCAGTGGAAGGCGGTGGGCATGGCACTGACATGCATTGCCCTTATGTTATTTTATTTTCTAAAAATTTTTATAATTTTTTAAAAATGTATGGGTACATAGTAGGTGTATATATTTATGGGGTACATGAGATGTTTTGATATAGGCATGCAATGTGACATAAGCACATTGTGGAGAACGGGGTCTCCACCCCCAAGTATTATCGTTTGAGTTACAAATAATATAATTATACTCTTTAGGCTTTTTAAAAATGTACAATTATTATTGACTATCATCACCCTATTGTGCTATCAAATAGTAGGTCTTATTCATTCGGTACATTGTTTTCTAAAATGTAGGATGACTCTTAAATACTGGGCTGAGAGCATGGTTTTGCTCATCCCACCTTTGGGAAATTACCTGTTGCTGACAAATGCACCAGGCACAAACCTCTCAGGAGCAGTTTACTCTCTGGCTTACAAAAGAAAACACTCTGGTTGATTTATGAAATACTTCTTTACTGGTTTATCTCAGCCAATGAGACATCACATGAGCTTAACCCTCATTCTCTCTTTTATCTGAGTCTCTTTTATAAGTCACTTCCATAAAGCAGAGGACAATTTATCCAGGAACAAAACTACGTGAACAGGGTAGATGGTTTTCAAATGTCATTTAACGACAGTTCTTTAAGAAATATCGCCAAAGGGGCTATATTTTAACACAGTGAGAGAAAATCAAGAAAATACACACTGGCAGTTGTATCCACAGCCTTTTCTAAACTTCCCTAAAAATAAAACAACAAAAAAATATGGAAGGCCATGTCAGAGTTTTAAAATATCAAATGCCAAATCCAATTTTTCAGATTGAATGTTTAATTTTCTATGAGATATGAGGACAGGGTTAACAAAACTGATAGCAATCCAAAAAAAAAAAACCTCCTGATATTTTATCTTCTCTTCTACTATGTAAATATCCCTCCAGGGAGCTCACATCTAGACTAGAACCTATGCTATAAAGCATGGAATCCTTTGTTTCCCAACAGGTCAGAAGCTTGTATTTATCAAGACTCTTCCCAAAATATTTGAAAATGCACATAATCTCAAAGAACTTTTGAGGGGCCTTCCAATCTAAAATTGGTCATAGTGGCAAGGGGAGTTTGGGGAAATCAAAGGGCTGGCTTAACTACGTAGACCTACATCTGGTCTTATTTCTGGCCCATATGATCATCATGGCCTTTGACAAATGAAACTTCCTGAGCCTCAAGTTCCTTGTATCAGAAAGGATGGCATTCAGTCATCCACAACAGAAAACCCAGTCACAGAGGCTTATCCAAGGAAAGTTTAATTTTCTCAAAACTACAGCATCCTGGGCTGATGCAGCAGCCCCAGGATGGCCTCAGCATCTCACTCCCCCTTCCTTTGCTCAGCCCCATCCTCCGACTGGGACTTTCATCCTTAGGTTTGTCATCTTTTGGTGGTAAGATGGTTGCTCTACCTCAAGCTCACAAAAAGAAATGGGGGAAGAAAGAAAGAAGAAAAATCTGCTTCCCCAGAAACTCAAGGGCTGCACTTGCACATCTTATGGACCCAAACAGTATCCGTGACTGCCCCAAGATGCAAGGGGCCTGGGGAAATTAGCTGATTCATCAGGTACATTGCAACCCCACATAAAAGGAACGTTCTCTCAATAAAGAAGAAGAACGTGCCTTTTATGAAATTTAGGTTTGGTCAGCAAACAACATTGCCTGCAATATGCCTCATATGAAATAAAGCCTTTCTTGCCCCCATTCTGCTACTCGGTCATTCTTGCCCTTAACAAGTAGATACTGAGTGCCCACAAAGATATTGTGTCTTGCTTTCATGAGGTCTTCATGTCTAAGCATCTAGGTTCTCAACTTTGGGAAACAGGGAGATGGACTTCTTGTCATCTCTAGGCAGTCCTCTCTCTAGGCTGTCCTCTAGGTGCTGGGGATGCAATCCTGAATCTATGAACATGATTGGCAGAACAGTAAATATTGATTGCCTCGGCCACTCACCAAATAAAGTGCTCCCAGGCAGACTGAGATCTAATACAAAACAGCAGCTTGACTTCCTCACTCCATGGCAACAATGCCAAGCAAGAGAAAGTGGTGGGTAAGACCTGACCCAAGAATCTCACTGCAACCTGAATTGTAAATTCTACCTGCTAGTTTCCTCAGCCTTCTCTGGTTTTGGGCTTTAGAACGCCTTAACTCTGCCCTGGATCATGAGCAAGAATAATCTGTCTTAGAGGAGAGAAGGCGAGGTTATGATTCCAGAGCATTTGGTGATGCAGGAAGTAGACCTGCCTCCTACCTGTCCACAGAGCAGTTGAAATAGGCCATCAGAAGACCATTCCAAGCAGTCCGTTTCTATATTATCACTTAAATAAAATTGCAGCTGTGAACCCTGGAAACTTCGTATTCTGCAGCTGCTAGGTAAACTGGTACAGGCCTTTTGAAGAACAGTGGGGAAAGGCACACCGAAAGCATCCACGCCTCCACACCTGCTGATAAAGGCTCTGATTTTCCTTCTGGGAACCAAGCCGAGGAGGATGATTCAAGCTGCAGAAAACCTTTATGCATTAAGATGTTCTCTGTGGCATTTGGTATAATAATATACCAAGGAAACAATCTTAAGATTCATCAGTAGGAGAATATCTAAGTAAATTACGGTACCTACACTCAATAAACTTATACGACTACTAACCACGGCAGTTACCAAGACTATCTCATTAAGAAAAATGCGTATGTGAATGGTTAATTGAAAACTGCAAGACATAAACTTATGTAAACTATCATTATAATTTTAAAGTATACACACAGGAAGAAAATTTTTAAATGGTAATAATGGATAGGTGATTATGCAATTATGTGTGGTCAGATTTTAAGTGACTTGTTTCTCCTAGTCTTTAGATGTTAGTGAATGTTTACATAACTTTGATGGAAAAATAAATTCATAATTTGCAAAAGGGAGGGGAAACAGGGAGGCTACACGTACCACAGATGAAGAGCCTTTGACACAGAGGAAAGACAGAAGGTAGATAGATGCTTTGAAATCCCAGATGAAACAGTTTTACCTTCCCTTGTGTGGCACGTAAATTCTGGGGAAAACACGTAGCCACACAGAAAGTAAATCTTATCACTGGTATGGCTTAGAAGGAAAATGATAAGAAGAGGTGGTAGGAACAGTAAAGTTAATGCCTATTCTGAATCTACCAAACTTGGTAGGACTCACTCTTTTTTTTAATCTACTCCTAGTACTTCAACAGAATTTAAGAAAGCTCTGTCTCTATACTTGGATTTCTACGTTCTCAAAAAATCATTTTTCCAAGTCAATGAGAATATTATGTTAACAGTCCAGATTTCAGTCCAAAAATGCCACCAATTTTCCCTGAATCTCTTGGGCAAGACAAGCAAAAGATTTATTTTAACCCGACAATAGTTTTATTTTATAACACAGAACAGGTATTACCTGCTTTGCCATTTCTCTTTCCATCAAAATTGCCACAGAGAGGCTAGCCAATACATTTGCGAGCGAAGTTGTTATTTCCAGTTTTACCAACTTGTCCCAACCTGTACAAGTAATCACACAGGAGAAAGGAAACTAGTATCATCAGAAGATGAAACTGCGTATTTCAGATCATCCCTCAATTCTCCGAATTGGGCTGCAGAGTGATGGTTCCTGGAGGTTCCGCAGCCCACTGCTCTAAGGAACCCTGACATCTCGTTATTTCATGAGTGTTTCCAGAGCCCTTGCCTGGTTTAGAGATCTGTGATTAGCCTCCCATTATTGAGGACACATGAAAAATTAAGCCCTGAACTTCAAGGAGCTTACAGTTCAGCCAGAAACGCAGCTGGCCACAATACATAACCTGCACACAAGTAACACGAAGAAAAGGTCTGGGGTGAGGCGCTGGCTGTGGGCTGAGGACACTTAATCTCAAGGTTTCAAGTTCAAACACAGGAAATAGAGTATGGGCAGGGCAGATTCGCAACCCCATTCTGGAGCTTGTGTCTTGCATTCATGAGGTCTTCATGTCTAAGCATCTAGGTTCTCAACTTTGGGAAACAGGGAGATGGACTTTTTGTTGTTGAAATAGGGCTCATTCTGTCACCTAGGCTGGAGTGCAGTGGTATGATCTTGGCTTATTGCAGCTTCAACCTCCTGGGCTTAAGCAATCCTCCCACCTCAGCCTCCTGAGCAGCTGTGACTACAGGCACATGTCACCATACCTAGCTAATTCTTACATTTTTTGTAAAGATGGGGTCTCACTATGTTGCCCAGGCTAGTCTTGAACTCCTGGGCTCAAGCAATCCTCTCACCTTGTCCTCCCAAAGTGTTGGGATTACAGGTGTGAGCCACTGCACCAGGCCAAGGTAGACATTTTGAGAATCAGATGAGTGTTATGGAAACTTGTCCCAGAAAAGGTGCACATGATAGACACACAAATATTTGCGAATAATTTTAGAAAATTCATGGGCTACATCCCTCCAAAGTCATTCATAAACTCATGAACTTTCAAGAGTACGCAGTAAGAGTATAATAATTAATATTGAGCATTTTCTATATTTCATGGTCTGACTTAACCTCCAACCATGTGTTGTATTCTTTGATCCTCACAACAAAACTACGGCATACAAAGCATTGCTTCCATTGCACAAATGGGGAAACAGGCTCAGAGAAGTGACTTCACCCAAAACTCATAGAAAGTAGGTGGATTCTTGCCAAGTCAAGCAGCCAAGTCTGTGTGGTTTCAAATAACAACTGAATGAAGTGGGTACCATTCATCACTCTACCCCCACTATTTTAAAGATGAGGAAACAAAGGCCTTGGGTGGTTAAATAACTTGTCTGAGGCTATATGGACCACAGATGAAGAGACTTTGACACAGAGGAAAGACAGAAGGTAGATAGATGCTTTGAGATCTCAAAGGAAACATTTGTGTGGAAGTTTCTTGAAGCAAAATCCTTCAATCCTGGCTTGCCCCTGGGTAGCTCTTTCTGTCTGGTAGGGTGTGAGGGACGGCTACAATCGGCATGACCTAGAGCATTTGAAAGATCTGAAAGGAGTCCGGAGCCCCAGCCAAGGGGAAAGGGAGCTGTGACTCTCTGTGAGAGCCACATGCCAACCTGGAAGTTCCAAAGCCCAGGCCAGAGCTTGACACCCTAATCCAAAAGTACAAAGGGGAAAGATGAGCAGTGACTGTCTGACATGTAGGAGATGACAGTGTGCCACTGTGCAGTCAATCAGCAGTATGTTGTTATCAACCACAACTCTAGCCCCAACACATGGGGAGGTCATTCATTCCTCCAGGGATGGAAAGAAGCTGGGACAAAATGAGAGGATCATTGCTGGCCAGAACCAGGCATCTGCAACAGCTGTTTTTGGAAAGTCAATACTTTCTTCCACAAAGGGTGCAAGGCTTCAGTCACGAAAGATATGTAAGTTCTACGGATCTAGAGTGCAACATAGGGCATATGATTAAAATATTCCATACTTAAAATTTTACTAAGAGGGTGGATCTGATAAGTACCCTTAGCACAAAAGGAAAACAAGACAAAGTGAACAAAAAAACAAAGGTGACAGGGGGAAACCTTAGGAGGTGATGGATAAAATTATGGCATTGCTTGTGATGATGGGTTCATGCATGTACACATAGCTGCAAAGACATTGGGTGGTATATACTACATTTCTATGGCTTTTGTATGTCAATCATATCTCAATAAAGTAGTTGAAAACAGAGAAACAAAACAAAACAGAAGCTAGTCACAAAGAACCACATATTAAATAATTTCATTCATATGAAACACACAGAAAACAAATCAATAGAGACAGAAAGCAGATGAGTGATTGCCAAGGGCTTGGGACAAGATGGGGGACTGGGGAGTGATGGCTAGGGGGCACAGGCTTTGTTTGGGGGGATTACAAAAACTGTCTGAAATTGATTGTGGTGACAGCTGTACAATGCTGTGAATATGCCAAAATCATTGAATTGTATACTTTAAATGAATGAATTGAATAGTGTGTGAATTATGTCTCAATAAAGCTGTTTTTAACAAAATAGAACATTTCTAAATGCTTCACTTAGAAATGTTTTCAAGTGGTAATACTTCAGTCTCACCACATTTTAAAATGGAAGTGGTAGTGACCACTATATCCATCAGGCTTGATGCCAAGGATGTTGGCTGTTTCCAGAAGTCAAGTTCATTTTCAGAGGATAAACACCTGCCAACAGTAAGGACAGTCAGAAAATGTGGCTCCGACAGCAGGAGGTTAGGATCAATCAACAATGCTTTGGTTTTCCTTGTGTGTAAATCTCATTTCTCATATTAAATCTAAAGGAGACAGGGTAGATCAATGGTTAAATTATAAACTTTAATGACAAAAATATCTCTGCCTGGCCATTTGCTAGTTATGTAATCCTGAATACATTCTTAACATGCTCTTATAGCCTCAAGTTTCATCCATTTTATGAAATAGATAACATTGATTATTTCAAAAGGGTTACTGGGAAGATTGAACAAAATTAATGTACAGAGTCTGGCACAGGATAAGTCCTCAATAAAATTGTAGTTATTATTTTTACTCTAAACTTGTGAGGACAAGGACCTTCATGTCCTTAGAATATCCAGCTCCATGTCTAGACACTAAAATATTTAATGAATAAAGATACCATTTTGAAATTGTGTGGAACAATTTCTCCCACAAAAGTCTCTCCACTGATTTATCCATTTGAGCAACAATCCAACATTCAACTAAACAGATTTGTTTTTTCCTCCAGGCCAAGGAAAGCCATGTGACTCTCCTAGAATTATTCCCAAACCTGTTATATGTGAGGGCTCTCTGTGCAGGTCAAAATTTACAATTATTTCTACTGAAAATAGAAATAAAACAAAACTCTTTCCTAGTAGCAGAAAGAACAGAGACATCCCAGCTTCTTTGTCTCATTTTGATCTCATAAAATACATAGAAAAGAAAAGCAAACAAAAACAAAACACTTCAACTGTTTCATTGCTGTGAACTCCAACTGAGTTAAAGAATGCAACAGAATAGAAATCATTGTCTTATTTCTCCAGCTGTCTTCACAGAGCAAATAATTCAGGAACAAAAATTAGGAAGTCCCTGCACCTAGCACACTGCCTGGCACAGTGTAGCCTTGGTAAGTGACTGTTGGTAAAATCTCATTATTTAATGGCAACTTGTAGAAAAACAATACATCACCATTATGTGCTAAAGCCCTGGGAAGGCAGGATCAGCTCTTCTTTCCTCCTTCCCAAAGCACTCTGCACCCAGAGCTGGGTAAGCCAACCACCACCACCACCACCGTCTCCAGTGATCCTACGCAGTGGACTTGGCAGAAAGTTTCCTTCAAGGTTCTTGGCTTCAGCCTTTCAGAATGCCTGCTTTTGACAAGGTGGAGTTTCTCATGCCAGGCATTGGGGGGTGATGGGTGTGGCAGTGGTGGGGGGGGGTCTTCAAAAAGCAGCCTGGTATGTATCTCCGTGAAAGGAGCCAACTCCAAGCAGAAGTGGATGTTGACATCCAGGAGCTTGGGTTTCTCTAATTGTTGGCTTTTTTGTGTATCTTTTATGTAGGAGGGGGCAGGTGAGTGACATCTTATGAGTATACTGGACGACATGCCTATGCAGATGCAGCTAGCCAGTTAATTGAGTGAAGTACCTGTTTTCTGCAACTCGCCCACATAATAAAAGTCACACAGTAGAAGCTTTTGTAATTTTGGCCCTGGGCTGCAGGGCAAGATCTCGATACCGTGGCTGGCACGGTCTCTGAGGGCTTGACCTCCCGCTTGGTCCTTGCTCACCAGTTGCAGATCAGTTCTTAGTTTATCCTGGACGTCAGCCTCATAACCTGTAGACCAAATCCAGAGTGTGGCTGGGTCTGCTTGGCTTCTGTGGTGTTGGCTAGCATGGGGCTATTCAGAACTTGTATATTTGCCAAAATATTTTGTCCAATTTTTAAAAACTGCTTTATTGAGATATAAGTAACATACAAGAAGCTGTAGATATTTAATGTACACAACTTTATGTGTTTGGAAATAAGCATACATCCACGTAACCATCATCACTACCAATATTAATACCATGAACTTTTCCATTACCTCCAAAAATTTCCTCCTGCTGCCTTTGGGATTTTTGGTTTTGTTTTTCTTTATCTGCCTTCTTAGCAAATTTTTAAAAACACAATGTAGTATTGTTAGTCACATTCTCTATATCATACAGGAGATTTCCAGAATTTATTTATTTTGCACACTGAAACTTTACATAAATTGAACTCTTTGGCCAATACTTCCCCCATTCCCCCTCCCTCTAGCCTCTGGCAACTACCATTTTATTCTCTGCTTCTATGTGTTTAACTAGGTTTCATACAGAGGTGAGACGAGGCTTCCTATGTCCAGCTTATTTCACTTAGCATAATGTCCTCCAGGTCCATCCATGTTGTCATACATGGCAGGATTTCCTTACTTTTTACAGCCAAATAGTATTTCATTATATACACAGTTGGGCCTTCAAGTCCATGGGTTCCACATCTGCAGATTCAATCAACCATGGATCAAGAGTATCGGGGGAAAAATAATAATAATACATACTTTAAAGCAATACTATATAACATCTACTTACATAGCATTTACATTGTATTAGTTATTATAAGTAATCTAGAGATTATTTAAAGTACACAAGAGGATGTGCATAGGTTATATGCAAATACTACACCATTTTATATCAAAGACTTGAGCATCTGTGGATTTTGGTGTCTTGGGAGTCTTGTAACCAATCCCCCTCAGATTTGGGGGATAATTGTATGCATCACACTTTCTTTATCCATTTACCTACCGACGGACATTTAGGTTGTTTCCATACCTTGGCTATTATGAATAATGCTGCAATGAACATGGAAGTGAGATACGTTTTTGAAATCTGGATTTCAATTTCTTTGGGTATATACCCGAAAGTGAGATTGCTGGATCCTATGGTTCTATTTTCTAGTTTTTTAAATTGTTGTAAAATACACATAACATTAAATTGACCATCTTAACCATTTTTAAGTGTTCAGTGGTATCAAGTACGTCCACACTGTTGTGCACCCTTCACCATCACCCAGGCATTTTCTTGTTGCAAAACTGACACTCTCTACCCATTAAACAATGACTCCCCATTCCCCTCTCTCCAGCCCTTAGCAACCACCATTCTACTTCCTGTCTCTGATTCTTATGCCTCATTTAAGTGGAATAACACGGTATCAATTCATTTGTGACTGGCTTATTCCACTGAGCATAGTGTCATCATGGCTCTGTGGCTCAAACGGCCATCCTCACCGCTCATCCAAGTTGTGGCATGGGTCAGAACGTCCTTCCTTTGCAGAGCTGCATAATATTCCATTGTGTGGATAGACCACATTTTGCTTATCCATTCATATATTAATGTGCACTGGCAGATTTATTTTAGAATTTGGATATATGCACTCAAAGCCCAGATTTCTGACATTCCTTGAAAGCTCAACAGTTCTGATTACATGAGGCCCTCATTTTTGAATGGCAGCAATGTGGTTGCATCTGAGCAGCTGCTCTGCCGTTTGAATGAGCTCTGTAGTCCCCACCATGCTCTGTTTTTCACCTAACTCAGCATGTAACCCATGTGTATAACCTGCTGGATCTTCACATGAGTATGAATCACTGCCCCTCCTTATGTAAATCCTGCCGTGGGACTTTTATTTGACCTCAGTTTCCAGGCCAGCTGTGCATTTGAGTAAGACTCTACTTTACTGGTATGGTGTTGTTTGCCAGCTCTGAGGACCAGGCCAAAAAGTGAAGATGTCAAACACCTGAAATCCTACCCAGAGGCTACCACACATGCCCCATAGTCCTTGACTCACTCTATGTGTCCAGGATGCTCAGAAGCTCTCAGTTATGACACCCCTGAGTGATCCCTTGGCATTGGAACCTTCAGGGACCCTGAGACGGAAAGCAGCCAATCCTTTATTGATCATCTTGATCCTCAGGGGACAGTGCTCATAATTTTAGCTATGCCATGTCTGTTTTCAAGTTGGGCTCCACTTAACAATCCCCATCAAATAGAAAAAGTCCTTTAGCAGGAAACATATTCATGAACTTCCCTTGAAGTAGCACATGCCAATGCTAAAAATCCCTCTGTATTAGAGACTTTTTCATATCCAACCAAAACCACATTTGGAGTAGTTTAAAGACATCTCATCTGCGCAGGTCCTCAGGAGAAATATGGAATAACTGCTCACGGCTTCCCTGCAAAACACACCCCTTTGTAGACAAAATACTATGAATTAATCATCACGCAGCCTTCTCTTCTAAATGGTAAATCTTGTTTCTCAACCTTTGAATAATTCTTGAGGCTCTTATCTCAACCTTCTTTGAGTTCTCTGCATCTTTCTGGGTTCATATAACTCAAAACTAGTTGCGGAATTCTAGCAAGTTTCTGGGCAGTTTTAAATATAATGGATATTATTTCAGTTTCTAATTGTGTATTCTACTTTTGCACTTGATTTTCAGACCAGAGTACTGTATTGTTGACTCATGATCAACCCAGGGTCCACACGATTATTTTAGAGTTTTTCAGCTCCACATGCGTCTATCCTATCATTGCTCATTATAGACTTAAAAGGTTGGATTTTTTTTCCTCTGCAAACACAATGCCCTTTGCTTACATTTTCTGAACTTTGCTTTTGTTGGTTTCTCTCCTCCTCTCTCAGCTACCAAGGCCATATTAAATTTGAAACCCATAGCAAGAGACTGATTCCTGTTGTCCTCATCAGAGTTTAATGAAGTCCTGTGGTGTTTGTGAGGGGGGCTGTCTCTTCTCTCATTGCCTTCCTGCAAGCTCCCTTCCACCTTCAGTGATGGTGGCTCTGTGATTAACCTCTTCCAATCACTTATGCAGCCCAATCTTTTGTGAACTTTGTTAGGCAAATTGTGGTCCAGGACCATGAGCATCAGCATTATCTGGGAGCTTTTCAGAAATGCAGACTGTCAGGCCTCACTCCACACCTATTAAGTTGGAATCTGCATTTTAAGAGCACCAGCAACTGATTCATATGGAGATTGAAGTTTGAAAAGTACTGATTTATGTTGGCCAATTTTATTATTGATAAGATTATTATTGGGGAAAAATGGAAAGCTTTTCCCAAATTATAGCAATAGGTATCAATTTCTATGTCCACCAGTCTGTCCTAGAAGAGTTGCTAGTTTTATGAGACAAATTCATTAGAAAGCAAAGATCCTATAATTTCAATGGAAATGCATTTCAATTCAACAGTTATTGAGTACCTACTGTAGACTGAGCTATTCATTGTGAGAGATATAGACATAAACAAGATAGTTCTCATCTTCAAGTAACTTGCAGTCTGGTAGGGCACATACATTAAGAACTCTAATATATGTGTTGAACTATAAGAAGTGGGTTAAACAAATGTGCTATGCATTCAAAGAAGGAGGAATGTGGTCAGTATTAGCTCCCAAAGAAATAACAATTCCTTTTTCTCAGGGAAGGTCTTCAATAAAACATGGTTTATTCTCTGGTAGCCACATACACAGTTTGCAATGCTGTCCCCTCCATAGATGACTAATTTCACTGAGAAATACAGGTGTAAGAAGAAAGTACATGCTCCCATCAGCACATCCAGCACCTCATGTGTTTCTGTGTCCTTCCTTCTGTCCCAATGGATGAATTCTCTGCTCCCATCTAGGGCCATTCACTACACTGAATTCCGTCTCTTGCTGTTTATTTGAAGACTTTGCACTTGCAATTATCTGCTATTTCTCTCTCTTGTATCATTAATTTCCTCTCTACTCCATCGGTGGTTCTCAACCAAAAGCAATTTTTACTCCCCACTCCAAAAAAAACATTTGACAATGGCTGGAAACATTTTTAGTTGTCACTACTGAGTCGTGCTACTGGGACCCAATGGGTAGAGGTCAGGGAAGCTGCTAAACATCTCATGACACACCAGACAGCCCCCACCACAAAGAATTATTTGTTTCAAAATGCCAATAACGCTGAGGTTGAGAAACTCAGTGCTAGATCATACTCATTCAACATACAAATATGATATAGTCTCCGTGTTATGGACCGAACTGGGTCCCCCCAAAATTTCTATGTTGAAGCCCTAATTCCCAATGTGCCAATGTGACTGTATTTAGAAATAGGGCTTTTAAGGAAATAATTAAGGTTAAATGAGGTCGTAAGGGTGGGACTGGTGTCCTTACAAGAAGAGGAGGAGATACCAGAGCATTTTCTTTCTCTTTCTCTCTCTCTTTCTCCCCTCATACACACAGAGAAAAGACTATGTTACGGCACAGTGAGAAGGCAGCCATCTGAAAGTCAAGAAAAGGGTTCTCACCAAAACACAACCATGCTACCACCCTGATCTTAGACTTCCAGCCTCCAGAACTATGAGGGAAAAATATATATCTGTTTAAGCCACCTAGTCTGTGGAATTTTCTTACGACAGCCCCAGCAGAGTAATACAATCCCCATTTTAAATAATTCTTCTACAATCCAGATGCCCATCAGCTGATGAATGAATAAGCGAAATGTGGCATAGCCTTAATACAATACAATACAATACAATGCTATTGTATTAGTCCATTTTCACACTACTATGAAGATTCTACCTGAGACTGGGTAATTTATAAATAAAAGAGTCAGTTTAATTGACTCGCAGTTCTGCATGGCTGGGGAGGCTTCAGGAAACTTACTATAATGGCAGAAGGAGAAGGGGAAGCAAGTGCCTTCTTCACAAGGCAGCAGGAAAGAGAGTGTGTGCAGGAAACCATCACTTTTAAAGTATCATATCTCATGAGAACTCCCTCACTATGATTAGAACAGCATGGGGGAAATGGCCACAGTAATCCAAATACCTCCTACCAGGTCCCTCCCTCTACATGTGGGGATTGCAATTGGAGATGAGATTTGGGTAGGGACACAGAGGCAAACCATTTAATTTCACCTCTGGCCCTCCTAAATCTTGTATCCTTTTTACATTGCAAAACCAATCATGCCTTCCCAACAGTCCACCAAAGTCTTAACTCATTCCAACATTAACTCAAGAGTCCACAGTCTAAAGTCTCTTCTGAGACAAAGTCCCTTCTACCTATGAGCTTGTAAAATAAAAAAAAAAAGTTAGTTACTTCCAAGATACAATGGTGATACAGGCATTGCGTAAATGTTCCTGTTCCAAACAGGGGAAATGGGCCAAAACACAGGGGCCTCAGGCCCTATGCAAGCCTGAAACCCAGCCAAACAATCATTAAATCTTAAAGCTCTAAAATCTCCTTTGACTTCATGTCTCACATGCTGATGTAAGGGATGCACTCCAACAGCCTTTGGCAGCTACACCCCTGTGGCTATGCAGGGTACGGCCCTTGCAGCTGCTTTCATGGGATGGTATTGAGTGCCTGTGGCTTTTCCAGGTGCACAGTGCAAGCTGCCAGTGGATCTACCATTCTGGGGTCTGGAGGATGGTGGCCTTCCCACAGCTCACTCCACTAGGCAGTGCCCCAGTGGGGACTTTGTGTGAAAGCTTCAACCCTACATTTCCCTCTACATTGCCCTAGTAGAGGTTCTCCATAAGGGCTCTGCCCATGCATGAGACTTCTGTCTGAACTTACAAGCATTTCCACACATCCTCTGAAATCTAGGCAGAGGCTCCCAAAGTTCAACTCTTGTCTTCTGCACACCTGCAGGCCAAACACCACGTGGAAGACACCAAGGTTTGGGGCTTACACCCTCTAAAGTGACAGCCCAGGCTGTACCTTGGCTCCTTTCAGCCACAGCTGGAGCTAGAGTGGCTAGCTCCAGGATAAGTCCCAAGGCTATACAAAGAAGCAGAGCCCTGGGCCTGGCCCAGGAAACAATTTTCCCCTCCTAGACCTCCTGGCCTATGATGGGAGGGACTGCCTCAAAGATCTCTGACATGCGCTGGGGACATTTACCGCATCGTCTTGGCTATTAACATTTGGCTCCTCTTTACTTATGAAAATTTCTGCAGCCAGCTGGAATTTCTCCCCAGAAAATTTTTTTTTTCACTACCTCATGGTCAAGCTGCAAATTTTCCAAACTTTTATGCTCTGTTTCCCTTTTAAACATAAGTTTCAGTTTCAGATCATCTCTTTGTGAGTGCATGTAACTGTACATTTTCAGAAAAATCCTGGTCACCTCTCAAACGCTTTGCTGCTTAGGAATTTTTTCTGCCAGATACCCTACATCGTCTCTCTCAACTTCAAAGTTCCACCGATCTCTATGGCAGGGGCAAAATACAACCAGTCTCTTTGCTAAAGCATAGCATGAGTGACCATTACTCCATTTCCCAATAAGTTCCTCATCTCCATCTGAGACCACCTCAGTCCGGACTTTATTGTCCATATCACTGTCAGCATTTTGGTCAAAACCATTCAACAAGTCTCTAGGAAGTTTCAAACATTCGGACATCTTCCTGTCTTCTTCTGAGCCCTCCAAATTGTTCCAGCCTCTGCCTGTTATCCAGTTCCAAAGTCACTTCCATGTTTTCAGGTATCTTTATAGCAGTACCCCACTCCTGGTACCAGTTCTCTATATTAGTTCATTCTCCCACTGCTATAAAGATACTACCTGAGACTGGGTAATTTATAAACAAAAGAGGTTTCATTGACTCACAGTTTCACATAGCTTGGGAGGCCTCAGGAAACTTACAGTCATGGCAAAAGGAGGAGAAGCAAGCACCTTTATTGCAAGGCAGCAGGAGAGAGAGTACACAGGGTAAACACCCACTTTCACACCATCAGATCTCATGAGAATGCCCTCACTACCATGAGAACAGCATGGCAGAAACCGCCCACATGATCCAATCACCTCCCACCACACACTGGGATTTCCTGGAGATGAGATTTGGTTGGGGGGCACAGAGCCAAATCATATCAACTATTCAGCAATAAAAAAGACCAAGATACTCATACTTGCTACAACATGAATGAACCCCATGTTAAGTGAAAGAAACTTGACACAAAAGACAATATATTGTATTATTTCATTTGTAAGACATTCTCATGGAAGTTGAATCTATAGAGGCAGGGAGTATATTAACATTTGTCTAGAGTTGGAGGTAGGAACTAGATTAACTGCAAATGGGCAGAAAGGACTGTGTTGGGGTGACAGAAATGTTCTAAAGCTGACTTATGGTGATCTTTGCACCATAAACCAGTACATTCATGAAAAATCATTGAATTGTACACTTAAAGTAGCTAAACTTTGTAGTTTGTAAAATATACCTCAGTAAATGTGCTTAAAATAAAGTTAAATTGAATTCATAAGAGTATTTTAAAATCTCCCCATCCCTCTTTTCTCTCCAACTACCAATCCATTTCCCAGCTTCTGTTTATGGTGAAACTCCTTCAGAATGTTATATAAATGAAGTGTTCCACATTCTCACCCCCACCCCCCACCACCACACACACACACTAGCTCACATCAACCAGGCTAATGTTTGTCTTGCCAGGTCATAAAGACCTTCACATTGCCAAATCTGACAGGCAGTTTTCAGTATCACCATACCCTCCTCAGCATTTCATGCCTGGGATCACCCTCAGGCCTCTCCTCTATCTACACTCACCCAACTGGTCTTTCATGGCACTCACTTCCTATTCCTTACTGGAAACAATAAGGAATTAGACCCAAGGCATGGGTCTTATTCCTTCTCATGGCTTCAAATACCATTTACACACTGTAGACCCTAAATTTACATCTCCATGTCACTTTCTCCCCTGAGCTCCAGATGGCCTGGGCTGAGCCTGAGTAAATCTCATCTTAAATGTCGAATAGCCATCTCACACTAAAGCTGTTCAAAGCTGACCTCTTTGGTCTCCCTCATCTCAACTCTGTACCCTCACCAATTCACTGCATCTCAGTAAACAGCACCATGATTCACCCAAGGGCTGAGGCCAAAACCTTGGAGTCATCTTTGACTTTGTATGCTGCCCCTACCCAGTCCACAGAAAATCCACTTTGATCTCATTCAAAATAGAAGCCACCTAACCATAGTCACCCTCCACTGTACCCCCTTTGCCAAGCTGCCATTGTCTCTTGCCTGGACTGGTGCAGTAGCTTCCTATGTAATCTCTCTTCCACCTTGCTTCCTAAAGTCAATGTCCCACACAGCAGTGCTATTGTTTGCATGAGTCCCTCAAAAACATGTGCTGTAAACTTAATCCCAAAGTAGCCATTGATGAAACCATGAGAGCTCTGCCTTCGTAAATGGATTAATGCTGTTATTGCAAGAGTAGGTTCATTATTGTGAAACTGGTTTTCTTATAAAAAGACTAATTTGGCTCTCTCTTGCGCTCTCTCTCTCTCATTCTCTCTTAGCCCTTCTGCCATGGGATGATGCAGCAAAAAGACTTTGCCAGATGCAGGTCCCTGATCTTCGACTTCCCAGCCTACAGAACCATGACCCAATAAATTTGTGTTCATTATAAATTACCCAGTCTGAGCCAGGCGTGGTGGCTCACCGCTGTAATCCGAGCACTCCCACCCAGGAGACCGAGGTGGGCGGATCACCTGAGGTCAGGAGTTCGAGACCAGCTTAGCCAACATGGTGAAACCCCATCTCTGCTAAAAATACAAAAATTAGCTGGGCGTGGTAGTGCACACCTATAATCCCAGCTACTTGGGAGGCTGAGGCAGAAGAATTGCTTGAGCCCAGGAGGTGGAGGTTGCGGTGAGCCAAGATTGTGCCATTGCACTCCAGTCTGAGTGACAGAGCAAGACTCCGTTTCATAAATAAATAAATACAAATAAATTGCCCAGTCTGTGCTATTCTGTTACAGCAGTACAAAATGAATTAAGACAAGCAGCTGGAGCAACATTATTAAAATGTAAATGGGGTTCCCACCTGTTCCCCCAGTAAGGTTAGCCTGCCTTCTTTGGAGATGATGGCAAATTTGGGGGGTGAGGACAGTCACCCTGTCCTGAGAAGCCAGCTAGCTATAGGGGCAAGGTCGAATGGGCATGTAATGGTGGGCAGTCACAGAGGGCAGGAGAGGATAAATGTGGCCAAGCAGGAGGGGATGCTGAGGCCAACGAGAAGGCCAAAGAAAGGTGGCTGCAGTGTTTCCCCTTGCTGAGACCATGGCCTAGGGAGCCCTTCAAGCGGATCAAGTTCCAGAGGCAGAGCTGTCTTTAGAAAAGAAAAAGAGATGACATGAACAGCGGATGGATGCTGCTGCATCACACAGCCTCTGGTGCCTGTACAACAGGCAGGCCCAGTACCTCCACAGGGACCTGCTGTGGCACCTAGCTGCGGGGACTTCAGTGTGTTCGTGAATATGCACACCAGTGTCTGCCTTCATCCAGATCAGCACAAGAGGAGAAGGGGCTGATGAGCACATTGTGGCTCAGTGGTGACTGCGGGCATTGCATGACCAGCCCCCGCATTCCACTGCTGCACTCGCTGCTGGCCGGGCCAGCCACAGGTTGTGAGCTGCATGCAGCACAAGGCCCAGCAGTGGCAGGACGCCCCGCCCCTTGAAGTCTGTCAGGCTCTGTCCGTGGCTGACTTGCCACTGGCCACACCCTTTTCCAGGCACCTAGGAAGACCTCTTTCCATACTGGGAAAGCCTCACTTTATCTCCTGAGACCCCGAGTGTCTGTGCAGCAGTACCCAAAGCACCCAGCTGGGACACAGAGGGCATGGCTGGATTGCAAGAGAAGGCAGGATGAGACCAGTGGCCACAGAGCTCCACAGAAAGGCACAGGATCCAGTTGGCATGAGGACACTCTGCGTGGTCCCTGAGGTGTCTGGGGCCACCTCTTCTGATCGCAACTGCCAGGTGTGGGGGATGGAGAATCCAGCCTGTGTCCCACACACATACTCTGCTCATAGAATGCCCACTGTATCCACCCCAAGCACAGGAGCCTCTGCAGCCACCAAGTTTGCAGGGCTTGCCAAAGGGGCCACAGGAAGGACTGTTGGCACAGCAGCACCCAAGGCTGCAGGCCCAGGCCAGGTACATGCAACAAGAGCAGGAGCTGCCACCCAGAAGAAGTAACTCAGGGATGGTGTGGGATGGGCAGGTGGCAGGTTCTCAGAGAAAGGGCAGCTCCAGCATCACCATCATGGAAGCAGAGAGGACCTGCAGGCTTATTTGGGGACAGCTGAAGGTGGGGAAGCCGAGAAGCTGGAGCCTTGGCTCAGTCTTGCTCAGTGAAGGTGAAGGCAACAGGAGCAAGGTAGGTGGAAGCCAGAGAGGGCCCCGCCCAGAAGGAAGGAGGAGAGAAGGGAGGAGCTCCCAGGAAGGAGAGCGCAGTCACCCTGAAACCACCCTCCAGCTGCTCCTTGGCCAGCTGTTCCTGGGAGAGAGATGCCAAGAAGCCTGGAGCAGCCCAGAGGTACAGACTCGGTTTCTCTCTTCACCAAACCACCAGCAGCTGAAGAGTCTGGGACATGCCACCTTGTCTGGACTGATCTCAGCGAGGTCTCCCCAGGGCTACAGGCTGGAAAGCTTCCCTGCCATTGCCATCTCCTCCTGTTCTCCCTCTTTTTCTCCCCCTACCCTAGAGCCACTGAGCACAGACGGACAAGCCATAGACATCAGGACGGAATTCAGGTTTTCCCTCCTGGGATGTTCAGGGGCCAGAGGAGGGAAGCATCTGATTTCATTGGCAAACAGAGTTGGAAAGTCTGTCATGTGGACTTAGTGATTCCAGAGGTCTGGGCACTGGAGAAATGCTCACATGTGTGGGAGAACATTCGTAGCAAAGAAGTTTGCAGAAGCAAATCCTGGGAGCAGCCAAATGTCCCTGAACGGGAGAACAGATGAAGTGTGGGATGTGCACACAGTGGGACTTGGCGCAAAAGGAAAACGCACAGCAGCGACACACAGGAGCCAGGAGATGCTGCAGGCACTGCTGGGTCAAAAGACCAGGCGTGGAAGAAAACGGCCTGCACAGCTCAAAAACAAGGCCACCAAACCGTGGCCTCGTTTCTCTCTGTTATTCCAAATATGTGCTCCCAACAGACTCATGGGGCACATGTTTGGAATAACAGAGAGAAATAAGGTCATGATGAACACAGAAGTCAGGGGAACGCATGTCCGCAGGTGAAGGAGGGAGTCACACCAGGGGCTTTGAGAGTGCTGGGAAGTGCATTTCTGAAGCAAGGTGCGGGTGCACAGGAGGTGACCATCGTAACCTCTCATGTTTTAACATTCCTGGTCAAGATGGGCCTTAGGTCACAGTCAACCAGGTGATGGTTGTGATATGGTTTCATTGCCTTAGAAAGACCTTAAGTAAGTCCTTTTACTTAATGTTTTTCTTTTTATGTATGCAGAAGAGCAATCAATGTATGCCAAAAATCTATTCTGGCTGGTGTGAAGGATCACTTTCAATAAGTAAAGAAATTCTAAGTGACAAGAAAAAAATGTAAGTCAAATCGTATCGCTCTTCTGCCCAGAACCTCTCCATGTTCTGTTCAGAACCTCTCCATGTTATTTAAAATAGTGAAAAAGCCATAATATTCTATTCTTTTGGTTTTACAAACTTGTTTTTTCTTAGGTATGATGTTTTATTTCTAACATAAAATCAACTGATTTTTAACCTTTGGCTTTGAAATTTCAAACATAAAGAGCAAAATATTACAATGAACATCAAAATCTCTTTTTTTTTCGCTTTTGTTGCCCAGGCTGGAGTGCAATGGCACTATCTCAGATTCAAGCAATTCTCCTACCTCAGCCTCCCAAGTAGCTGGGATTAGTCAGAAGCAAGGTTCTTACAAAGGCTTTCGAGGCCGTCAGGATCTGCCCGGTGCCTCTTCTTTGGTGAATCTTCAGCCCTGGCCTCCCTGCTGCCTTCCTAGCATACCAACTGTGACCCTACTTCAGGACCTTCACACTTGCGTCCTCCTGCCAGGAATGTCCTTTCCCTGGATACCCCATGACTACTCCTGTACTTCCATTTATGAAGACATTCAATGAGTCTCAAAGTCTCTTGACTCTGATGCATTTGACTTCTCCAATGTCAACATTTCTAGAAACAGAAAGCAGACTCATTTCCATGGGAAATCTCATAATCTGCCTATCTATGATTCAAATAGGTCTTCACAACTCACTTTTTGATTAAACTGAGCATCACCAAGAAGAGAGAGGCCGCCCTTGTGAGTCTCCTGGTGTGACAGCAGGAATGTGCAGCCTCTCCTCAGAGGTATTGCCGTAAATGTTTTACCTGGACCTAACCATGAGGAAACCAGCAGATAAATCCAAATTGTGGTGCATTCTGCAAAACAACTGGTCTGAACTTGTCAAAAATGTCAGTGTCATGAATAGCAACAACAAAGGCAAGGGAACTGTTCTAGAGCAAAGGAAATGGAAGGAACATCATAACCAAATGCTATGAATGAAATGTGATTGAATTGGAGGGTTGAGCCATAGAGAATAATTTGAGACATAACTGGGAAATTTTTAATACAGAGTGCAGGTTAGATTATATTGAAATAGCGTGTTTGTTAGGCGTGACAAGGGCATTGAGGATGTGTAGAGGAATGTTGTTCTTAGCAAACAGGCAGAAATATGTGCAGGGAGCCTTGTGGCATCTGCAACTTACAAATGCGTCAACAGCAGAAAAATGTGACAGGGAGCGCATTCGGCAAGATACTAACAATTGGTGAATCTGGTGGTGGCTCACGCCTGTAATCCCAGTACTTTGAGAGGCCGGATCACCTGAGGTTGGGAGTTCAAGATAAGCCTAACCAACGTGGAGAAATCCTGTCTCTACTGAAAAAACAAAATTAGCTGGGCGTGGTGACACATGCCTGTAATCCCAGCTACTCGCGGGGCTGAGGTAGGAGAATTGCTTGAACCTGAGATAGTGCCACTGCACTCCAGCCTGGGCAACAAAAGCGAAACTCTGTCTCAAAAAAAAAAAAAAAAAAAAAAGAGATTTTGATGTTCACTGTTTTGTTCCTCTAACTGCTCTTTACGTTTGAAATTTCAAAGCCAACGAGTTAAAAAAAAATCAGTTGATTTTATGTTAGAAATAAAACATCATACCTAAGAAAAAAACAAGTTTGTAAAACCAAAAGAATAGAATATTATGGCTTTTCCAGTATTTTAAATAGCATGCATAATTTGAAGAATAACCATGAAAATGAATGCAAGAACTACACCAAATTCTGCCATTGAAGCTGACTGATGACTATCCTGAGGACTAAGACATTGGTAGGACTTTGATGTAGCGTCAGAACCAAAATTCTTTAGTATTGCTCCTTTTGAAGTGCTGAAATTTATTTCCAGCAATAGTCACCTGGGTACATTTATAAGATGTTGTAACTATTAGGGTCTATTTAATTTTGCCAATATCTTTCATCAATATATGAGAACTAAACTACTCAACATTAAAATTTATTTTAAAAGTACTTAAGGTCTACAGTGTCATAAGAAAGACAAATTTGGCAACTATTTCTGTAGAAAGCAAAACACTGGAACTAGTAAATATTAAAAATGTCCCTCAGAAAGTGGTTTTCAGGACAGTGGTACACACAGCTATTTTATAACAATGCATTTAACTCAAAGGTTTCTAATTATCATGATTTAAAACTTGAACTATCATTTTATGTTTAAGAATTTGATTTGTATAATTCATTTAGAATGGCTGTTGTCATTATTATGAACAAGAAATAAATAATACACTCCTTTTTTTTCTAACTTGAGGAAGTACCGATGTTTCCCATTCACACAATAGCACTGAATTGTCAGCAGCCCTGGTTAGGTTTGGTGAGCAAAGAAACAATAATGGTAAAGAATGACAAGAATACAATAGAGAAATGAAAATACAGACAATGGAGTCACGAACATAAACCTCTGCTAGCACATGGTGCCCTTTTTAAAATCCGGCACCCATTATAACAGCTTTGCAATCTTTGAAATCCTGCTTATGTGTTTTAACTCTTTCTTAACTCATTTAAAACAACCGAGAGCATTGGATAAGATTAGATTCATGTCCATATGAATTAATTTTGCAATCAATATTTAAATTTGGGAGAAATCAAATTCATTAAATTCCTAAGTTCTTTTTTATTTAATCATTGTAACTGGTATCTGAATATTTAGATGAACGTTGGTTGTTTGAAGATTAATAAACTGGACATTAACAAGTAGAAATTGTATTATTTCTAGCCATGCATAACCCTCCCCTGAGAAATTCCAGATTTTGCCAAAATCAACCCCATAAACAAAGGCTAGGGGTTCAGAGGGTGCTTGGCATTGGATAGAAACATTTGACATTGGATAGAAACCAGCCATGGTGGTCAGATCCTTCCTCCTAGAGTCTAAGTTAATCAGCATCAACCATCCATGGTATAAAAGCAGATAGAAATAGAAGAATGGAGAGACACCTGTTTGCAAGAAGAGTGAAGTCACTGCGATAACGAATACCTATTCCAAGCAGCAGCAAGAGCCCCGTCACCACAGGTGCTGCAGGGGCCCAGAGCTGCTGCTGGGTTCCGAATGTCAATGAATGACAGACTAGCGCCCCATGAGCCGGCTGCGGTGACTTCCTAGATGTTTCGCTTCTCTGCAGTGCCATGGCAGGGGGACCCAAGAGCCCAACATAGAGTGGGATCCGGCCTACGAGCCATTCAGGAAACATGTAGGGAGCATCTACCATTGTCACCAGTGCTGTTCCAGGCACCGAGGGTGGATGAAACTTGCCTTCTTGAACATCGAAACTCATAATCCAGCAATTTAAATACAATGTCCTAAATGCATCAACAGTACCTGAGACAAGTGCTATGGGGGCAGCTAGAAAGCAATGATTAATGACTCGGGAGCCAGTAGCAATAGAAAACAAGGACTGGAAACGACTCTAGGGAGAATGAGCCATTTGGATTGGCCTTGAAAATCACCCTGAGGGATTTTACCAGGATGCAAAAAAAAAAAAAAAGAGGGACTGCAAACAAGTGGTACAGGGGGCAGCAGAACCTGGGGGTGGGGGAGGCGGTGGGAGGTAAGAGGACAGACTCATGCCTATTTTCAAATCCTGCCGTATGCTCTGGAGCAAGCTTTATAAACTGTCTCTCAGTTTGCTGTCTGCAAAATGGGGATAAAACTAGCGCCTGCTTTAAGATTAGGATAAGGAATATGTGAGTTAAAGCACGTTCTCAGATGATTGCTTTACCGGTGACTCAACAATGTCCCCAGCCATCATTGTCATCTCCACACTTGCAAATTTAGCCACTCCCAACTCTCCTTCCTTTCTTCCTTCCTTCTGCCGTTGGTAATTCTCTTCTCGGGCCACCTTGGTCTCTGTTCTGCCTACTTGTGTGTGCATTTTGCCTGGGCACATTCAGGTCACTTTCTTGCCCAGCAAGACAGCCGGCTTTCCAGAGGTGTTCTGCTCCTCTGTCTGCCAGCAGCACCTTCCCGCAGGGGACACCTCCCAGGCCAGATACCCCATCAACCTCAGCAGGTCCAGGGGGTGCCTTGGAACAGGGACGCTTCATCCTGAGACACGTTCAAATCCCAACTCTGTCTTTTACTACCTTGTACACTTTAAACATTCTGAGCCTTAGTTGTTTTTTTTTTTTAACCAGTAAAATGAGGGTTACACTATCTACCTCATAGGGCCATTGTAAAGCTTAAATTAAAATTCATACATACATAAGTAAGTATGCAGAGCTGATCCACCCAATGCCCAACACACAGTAGGTGCTCAATAAATGGTGGCATAAACATACCAAAAAAAACCCACTTTGTGGGTGTTCAACTGTATACAAATTACTATGTATTTGTTCATGTTTCTGTCAAGAGAAACATCATGTTTGCTGTGATGCTGCTTGGTGTTTTCCCAGACAAAAAGGAACTCTTCTTCAGCCTAGAATATAGATCCCGTATGCTTCTGTTGGGACTCCCCTAAGTGCATAGACTCTGTAACAAAGAAAAAATTGACAAGAAAGCTTCCATACACCACCCTCCCTTTCTTGCATGGTATCACATGCCATGCTGGAACTCGGGGAAAGGAGGCTCAACTATGGGGAAAAAATGAGGAGCAAGCTGAGGGGGGCCCCAGTCTCCCCTTTCTTCCCTCCTCCTACCCTCACCCCTAGTAACCAGAGCCCTCAATTTGGTCATCTTCCCATCTCATCTAAATGTATTCCCTGAAAAGGAGCTGAGAAATTCACTGACACTAAGACTGGATGGAAAAAAGAAAAAAAAACAAGATTCCCAGGAATATTTGCATCTAAGCAGATGGGCAAAGCAAAAATCAAAGGGATGCAGGTTAATTAGGGAACTATGGGCTCAGGAATACCAGGAAGGAAAAAATATTGTGTGACTAGGGGATATTCCCAGGGCCACTGTAATTAGATCACGCTAGGCCTGTCCCAGGTGTGGCAGTCTGTGGCCGGTCCAAGCAGGAGGCAAAAATGAAAAATAGGTTTCTTATTCTTCTTAAAATTAAATTAGAATGTAAAAGCCAAGCCTAAGAGCTTTGAAAAACAATGAGGTGGAGATCTATGAGCTGATACAGAAAGAAACAGAAAACGGAAAATGCACGATAAAAATCAGTATGCATAGAATGGGTATCCATACATATGTTTCTACGTACATGGAAAACTGCAGAAAGACACAAAGCAAACTGGGAGGAATGGCTAACTCTGAGGAGGTAGCTTGGAGGATTGGAAATCTGGAGTGAAAGAAAAAGACTTGTCTCTGCTTCTTTACTCATATTCTTTTATTCTGTCCATTTTTTAAACTGTATGTATGTATCACTTTTTCAATTTAAAAAATAGTTCAGAAAAGATAGCATGAAAAAATTCAGTGAGCATTGAAGTCTTTTGATAAAACCAACAGCGTGAGACATAATTCTTAAAAGACTAATGAGAGACCACCATTAGCAGAAAAACAATGCCATGAATAAAACCCCCAGTCAAAATATTTTGCTAAGATCCAGAATTCACGTTAAATTCTGTGACATAAAGTATCATTATAGAGGACTGAAGAGCCAGGAAAATGGAGAGGAAAGATCCCAGTGCATGATCTGGTTTTCCTAATGATGTAGGTTTTTATCTTAGAAAGAACATCCAAGTTTCCATACCTATTTTTTAACAAGACAGGGTTTCAGAAGTTGTTTCCTTCGTTAGTCAAATTCGCCCCCACCCCACTCCACCATGCCTGCCTTCAGTTCTAAGCCTGAGAATGATTTCTGCAGGTACCAGCTGCTTTGTTCCTTATAAATAGGGTTTTCCCAGCTAGTATGGAGTGATGAGTATTAAGACAGCTCGAAGTCCAAAGTTGCAGGACATGTGTTGTGTATGAATGTTGCACATTCACAGACCTGATCATCAGACCTTTAACTTAGAGACCACTCAGAGTTTTTGCTCAGTTCCTCATGTTTCTGCTTTGGGGATTTGGTGATTACATTTGTTGCTGAAGTAAAGCAAAACAAAAGCCCCTCAAGTCCTGAAAATTCGAAAATTTCCCAGTGGAAATTACAAAGGAGGGGGAAGAAACAAATTTTTAAAACCTCACATCTTGACCAGCCAGACACCATCAATTCCCAGATGTTGAGAACAGCAAGAAAAAGTACACCTGGAGAAATTACGTAGAAATACTCTGCTTCACCAAATACTACACAACTAAAATTAAACTGAGGGGGGAAACAAACTGGCTTTGAAATAACTATGAACATCCAAAATACCCATGTCCTCTAGACATCATGAAAGTACTAAATAAATTGGTGAAATGAAAAGGCAACAGAGAACATAAAAAGGCAACCGACAAACATTTGAAGGCATATGGTTCTACGAAATCAAACAGTAAATTCCACATGCCAGGAAGCTTCCTAGCAAATTTCTTTTTTTTTTTTTTTTTTTTTTTTTTTTTTTTTTTTGAGGTGGACTCTGTTGCCCAGGCTGGAGTTCAGAGGCATGATCTCAGCTCACTGCAACCTCCGCCTCCCGGGTTCAGGTAATTTTCCTGCCTCAGCCTCCCAAGTAGCTGGGACTACAGGTGCCCGCCACCATGCCCAGCTAATTTTTGTATTTTTAGTAGAGACGAGGTTTCACCATATTGGCCAGGCTGGTCTCAAACTCCTGACATTGTGATCTGCCCAACTCAGCCTTCCAAAGTGCTGGGATTACAGGTGTGAGCCACCACGCCCAGCACTTCCAAGTAAATTTCTTTAAGCATGTTGGCTCAAACATGACAGCGACATGTGTTAAGATACAGATCTAGAGAAGCAAATTCACCAGCTGAAGAGTCTTCTGTACTTGGCATTGTGGGGCATAACAGAGAGACTCTCAATTTTTAAGAAATTAGTCTTTTACATTTGGAACCAACACAAATGATGGACTGGATAAAGAAAATGTGGCACATATACACCATGGAATACT
Organism: Sapajus apella; assembly: GCF_009761245.1. Lineage (NCBI taxonomy): Eukaryota > Metazoa > Chordata > Mammalia > Primates > Cebidae > Sapajus > Sapajus apella. The sequence goes on along the minus strand of NW_022437010.1, from coordinate 6,874,647 downwards.
ATGCAGTCATAAAAAAGAATGAGTTCATGTCTTTTGCAGGGACATGGATGAAGCTGGAAGCCATCATTCTCAGCAAACTAACACAGAAACAGACAGCCAAACACCGCATGTTCTTACTCATAAGTGGGAGTTGAACAATGAGAACATAGACACAGGGAGGGGAACAACACACACTGAGGCCTGTTGGCGGGTGGGGAGCAAGGGGAGGGAGAGTATTAGGACAAATGCCTAATGCATGTGTGGCTTAAAACCTAGATGATGGGTCCATAGGTGCAGCAAACCACCATGGTGCATGTGTACCTATGCAACAAATCTGTACATTCTGCATATTTATCCCAGAACTTAAAGTAAAAAAAAAAAAAATTAGTCTTTTAAGAGAGATGCATGCAGATGCATTATAACAAGTAGAATACCATCCTGTAGAGAACAAAATCAGAGGGAAAGCCTTTGAATTTCTTTTCAAATTAACATCTATAAACAGTTTTCAATATGTGCCAGGCACAACACTTAATGCTTTAAATGCATTGTCTTATTTAATTCTCACCCTATGTCTATGATGTACATGCTATTGCTGTTCCCATTTCACAAGTGAGAAAACAGAAGCTTAAAGAGATTAGGTAACTACAAAGTCCAGAGCTCAGCTCTTAACCGCCAGAAGGACGCTCAGATTTCCTGAGCATTCAATCTGATACACCTAACAACCAGAGCTGTGAATCTACAAGCCACATTTTGTCAGGCCTTGAATCTTTACCCAGTCCTCAACTGACATCAAAACCAAACTCCCCAAATCTACTAAATTTTTCTATCATCTATCAGACGGCTCTACATGTAACTGTGCTAAAAGCCAGGTGTCAAAAGTGTCATCTCTGTTGTTTGAGGTCAGCTTGTACAAACAGCCCTTCTTTGTCAGTTGGATAGAGTAAACCTAAAACTCACCAAATGCCCTCACCAGAAATGAAAGGGAAGCAAGTCGTTCTAAGTTATCCAACATTAGATTGCTCAATTTAACAGAAGGAGATTACATAAAATTTTATTTCTTTTTCCTTGCTTTACAATTTTCTGTTACTTACATAACAAAAATAAGATCAAATCAAAACTACATTTCTCTCATGTAATAAATGTGTTTTGGGAATGTGGCATATAAACAGGATAATATCTTCAATGCACTCGGAAAACTAGTTATTGGAGAGAAGGTTATAATGAATCATTTTGTAATGTAAAGCATTCTTTTACATGAATGTATTTATAATCTCCCCTGTACCAAACACGTTTCAGGCAACTTAGAAAGATACATATAATCCCAGATAAAATAAATGTTGAAAGTAAGTAATGAACTCCAAGCAAATGGAAAATAATGATAGAAAAGAAAAGGACAGGAGGAAAACGAGTGCAGGAAACCCATAAAGGTCTATGTACTTCGCAGAGGTGGGCCCCAAATTTAGCTGCAAGCTGTCTCCAGCCCCGGCACCTAAAGGGAAGCATGATCAGTTACACAATTGTAGGCGTCTACACGACTTTAGAAAATCAAAGCCACCAAACTGGTTGCTGTTTGCTGCATGTTTCCCATACCTCCTGACCACAAGGTGATCCTAGATCCCTCTGAGACCCCACCTCCCTTGGTCCCATCACTGGAAGGCCGCTCTCTCTCCCATTCCCACCCACAGCAGGATGCCTCAGAGTCAGTGTGATCCCCCACAGTCACAGCTGTTTCCAGACCCTCTCTTGGCTCCATCCCCCCTCAGCTGTCTGCTGTGCTCTCTGTGCACCCTGCATCTTCATACTGCCCTGCTGGAATCACCAGTGGAGATGGCCCAGTGCAGGCTCTCCACCCTGACTCCACACCAGCACCACTGGTCTCCAAATTCCAGTGTCTGGCACCCCCTCCCCCCAACCCTTCCAAAGCCTAACTTAATTGACCCCAACTGGGGCCTCGGCTGTCCATTTTTAAAGACCCCCAGCTGTTTTCAGTATGCAACCAGAGTTGAAGACTACTGTTAAGTCCCTGACCATTCTTTCTGTTTCAGTCCTTCACTCCAGCTGTGCCTGCTTTTCAACTGCCTCGGGTCCTCTGATTCAGAGACCCTCTCCTTTGCTCATATCCATCCAGCCTCTCCTCTTTTTCCTTCTCGTGCTTTCGGACTCCCTGCCCGGTTTCAATTCCATGCCTCATCGTCTCAGGCGCCCCTTCACCAGTATCCTAAACTCCCTTGCTCTGCTGTGCTTCTGTAACAACTACTCCAAATACCCCAATCTAAACCAATCCAGCTGTTCTCCTTCTCCATGTCTACACTGAGACTTCTGAGCAGTGCTTGCGGGAGGAAAGCAAGACTCTTCATGTCCCTTAAAATTATTTTTAGCAAATGAAAAATGGAAGGGAACTTCCTTAACAGAAAAATGGAATTTGCAGCAAATATTTGTGCACATAAAAATTTCAAATAAATCCTCGTTAAACTATTAGAATTAAGTACAGTCATATGCCACATAGCCACATTTGAGCCAACCATGCACTGCATTTCCCACAACACTATCATAAGATTATAATGTCTCCCTGTGTTGCCCAGTCTGGTCTAGAACTCCTGAGCTCAAGCAATCTGCCAGCCTTGGCCTCCCAAAGCGCTGCAATGACAGGCATCAGCCCCCACACCGAGCCCAAATTTAGCAAGTTTCAATAGATTGTCACTATACAAAACTCAATTTTATTTCTCTATCCTGGCAACAAATAGTTTAAATATGAAAAAAAAAAAAAAAAAAGGTTAGATACCATTTACTTCATTAAAAGTTATCAAGTACTTAGGAAGAAATCTGACATTTTATACAATTGCCCAACTGAAATTAAAAACTTAAAGTCACCCAAAAACCAACACATAAAATTTTTCGTGGCTTTATTCACAATTGCCCAAACTGAAAACAACCTACATGTTGTTTATCTACTCTCCTCAAGCGGAGAGTAGATAAACAAACTGGGGTACATGCCTCTGTTAAAAGAAAACCTTTAGATTAAATTTAACAGAGTTTACTTGAGCAAAGCACAATTCATGAACTGGGCAGCCCACAGAACGAGAATTGCTTCAGAGAACCTCTGGCACTGCTGTGTGGTTGGAGAGGATTTATGACCAGAAAAAAAGGAAAGTGAATTACAGAAAATGGAAGTGAGGTACAGCAACAGCTGAATTGGTTACCACCTGGAGTCTGCCTTATTTGAACACTGTTCAAGCAGTCGGCCACCTGTGAGTAACTGAAGTACAGCTGCTGTGATTGGCTGCCACTTGGCTGCTTGTTACCAAAGTAAGTCACAGGCTGTTTACACATCCACTTAGCTTATACTTCGCTACGTAGAGGGAAACCTCTAGGTTGATCTTATAAGGAGGCAGCTTCAGGTAAACTTAATTTAACACCGTTAGTGGAATATTACTGAGCAACACAGAGGAATGAACTAGTGGCGCACACACAAAACAGATTAACATGAGCTCTAAAGAAGCCAGACTCAAAAGGCTACATGCTGTATGAGCCCAATTATATGACGTTCTGGAGAAAGCAAAATTATAGGAACAGAAGACAGAGATTGGCAGGACAGAGATGGGAGGAAAGTTTTACTAACAAATAGGACAGGGGATCGATAGGGCTGTTCTCTATCTTGATGGTGGTGATGGTGGTTACACAACAGAATGTGTTTGTCAAAATTCACACACCGGTACTATAAAAAGAGGGAATTTTACCACATGTAGATTAAACTTTAATTTTAAAAATTTGAAGAAAGATAAAAGAATTGTTGTATTCTGTATGGAAAATAATTCCAAAAAAATCTCAGCAATAGAGTTGTTTCAAGGGTAAGTTTTTAATCATTCAAAATTTCTATTTATATTTCCTGTAGTATTACAAATTCCTGTGTTTAAACAGTAGATTCAAAATAAACAATGATAATATGATGGTTGAAGGACAAAGAAACAGAACTTACATTATTTAAATTTTATCTATGAGATCACTTAAAAATTTAGATCAGTGTTTAAACAGTAAGAAAAAGAATGAGAACTAAGGTTTTTGTATTTGCTGAATGCAAATTTTTGTCAATATATAAAATATCTTAGAAAATGTGGTTGATATCTTTAAAATAGAAATTGATTCTTTTTAAAATTATGAATTGTATTAAAACGTCAGATAAAATTAAGAAAACGCAACGTTACATCAGTGGCTATAACTTATAGCTGCCTAAGTTATACCTCTTGCAGGTTGTTCAGCTTTATTAACATTTATTTATTAGTTACAGGATATATTTAAAGAATTTCTGTAACTATTTGCATATTTGTTGTTTATGTATGAAAGAAAATTTTGAAATTAAAATTAATAAAATTATTCCTCAATCAATTATAAGAAGATAGGTTGAAAAATCCAATTACACTCTCCTGAACATGAATATAACATGAAGATTAATTTTGATAGTTATTGGCAAATTTGCAGAAGTAAGGCTTGAAAACAGGAGTCATGGGAAAAAGATCATTTTTTCAATAAATGATGATTTAGACAGTTTTTTAGATAGATTATCACTATACAAAACTCAATTTTATTTCTCTATCCTGGCAACGAATAGTTTAAACATGAAAAAAAAGTTAGATACCATTTACTTCATTAAAAGTTATTAAGTACTTAGGAAGAAATCTGACATTTTATACAATTGCCCAACTGAAATTAAAAACTTAAAGTCACCCAAAAACCAACACATAAATTTTTTTAGTGGCTTTATTCACAATTGCCCAAATTGAAAACAACCTACATGTCTCTCAAGTGGAGAGTAAATAAACAAACTGGGATACATGCCTTTGTTAAAAGAAAACCTTTAGACAGATTAAATTTAAGAGTTTAGTTGAGCAAAGAACAATTCATGAATTGAGCAGCCCACAGAACCAGAACTGCTTCAGAGAACCTCTGGCACTGCTGTGTGGTTGGAGAGGATTTATGGCCAGAAAAAGGAAGGTGGATTGCAGAAAACTGAAGTGAGGTATAGCAACAGCTGAATTGGTTACTGCCTGGAGTCTGCCTTATTTGAACATTGTTCAAGCAGTCAGCCACCTGAGTGATTGAAGTACCGCTGCTGGGACTGGCTGCCACTTGGCTACCTGTTACAAGAGTAAGTTACACTAAGTTAACTGGATATCCACATGGAAAAAGAGAGAAAGAAACTCACTTCCACTCCACACATAAAGTCAATTTAATGTAGGAGGTGAGACATCTGACTATCACAGAGTAAAGAGGTCAGCAAATTCTCTTCCCCAAAAAAGCAAGTACAAACCAGACAAAATTATTAAAAAACAATACTTTTCTCGCCCTGGAAATTTACCAAAGGCAAACAACAGAGGTATTTAGTAACGGAAAGTTGCTAGAACTTTGGGGAAGGAAGAGTAAGAGTCTTCAGACTTGTTTGTGGGAAGGCTCCAAAACCCTGCCAGTCTGGTCAGTCAGGTAGTTTTATCAGGTAATGAAAGACAGTAACATTACTGCTGACTATTGATGGGTTTAAGCCACACATAGATATTACATATGTATATATATATATGATGTAAATACTTATCATTCTATGTCTATACATATGTACAGTTGGCCCATGAACAACACAGGTTTAAACTGCATAAGTACACTTATATGCGGATTTTCTTCTGTGGCTGCCACCCCTGAGACAGCAAAACCAACCTCTTCTTCCTCCTCCTCAGCCTATTGAATGTAAAGATGACAAGGATAAAGACTTATAATGGTCCACTTCTACTTAATGAATAGGAAATACAGTTTCACCTCTCTACAATTTTCTTAAGAACATTTCACTTTTTTTCTAACTTACTTTATTGTAAGAATACAGCCTATACTACCTATACAAAATATGTGTTAAGCAACCGTTGATGTTATCTGAAAGCTTCTAGTCAGTAGTAGGCTATCAGTAGTTAAGTTTGGGGGAATCAAAACTTATTTTTTCAACTGTGCTGGTGGTTGGCACCCTGAACTCCTGTATTGCTCAAGGGTCCACATTCTATGTATGTACCTTCAGTTCCAGGCAGCTCAGCACAGAGAAAGAGAGACTTCATTTGCTTGGGTGAAAGAAAGGGAAAAGAACAAGAGTCTCTGCCTGATAATCCAGAGAATTCTTCCAGATCTTATCCAAGACCACAAAATTGGTACCTCTATGAATCTGAAAAAAACCACATCATTACTGGGCTTGGGGTCCACGTCTCTTCAAATATCTGGGAAGCCTTGTCAAGAAGGATGAGCACAAAAAAAGCTCAGACTACAAAGGCTACAATAAATATCTAACTCTTCAATGCCCAGACACCAATGCACATCGGTAAGCATCAAGATCATCCAGGAAAACATGACCTCATGAAATGAACTAAATAAGGTACCAGGAACCAGTCATGGAGAAATACAGACATGTGTTTCAGACAGAGAATTCATAATAGCTGTGTGGTGGAAACTCAGAGAAATTCAAGATAACACATAGAAGGAATTCAGGGTTCTACCGGATAAATTTAACAAGGAGATTTAAGTAATTAAAAAGAATCAAGCAGAAATTCTAGAGCTGGAAAATGCAACTGACATACTAAAAAATACATCAGAGTATTTTTAATAGCAGAGCTGATCAAGCAGAAAAAAGAATTAGGGAACTTGAAGGCAGGCTATTAGAAAATACACAGTCAGCAGAGACAAAATAAAAAAGAATAAAAAATAATGAAGCACACCTACAAGATCTAGAAAATAACCTCCAAAGGGCAATTCTAAATTATTGGCCTTAAATAGGAGGTAGAGAAAGAGATAAGGGCAGAAATTTTATCCAAAGCTATATCAGAGAAATTTCCAAAAAAAGTGCTAGAAAAAAGTAACAGTGGGCCAGGCGCAGTGGCTCAAGCCTGTAATCCCAGCACTTTGGGAGGCCGAGGCAGGTGGATCACGAGGTCAAGAGATCGAGACCATCCTGGTCAACATGGTAAAACCCCGTCTCTACTAAAAATACAAAAAATTAGCTGGGCATGGTGGCACGTGCCTATAATTCCAGCTACTCAGGAGGCTGAGGCAGGAGAATTGCCTGAACCCAGGAGACGGAGGACTGTGGTGAGCCGAGATCGCGCCATTGCACTCCAGCCTGGGTAACAAAAGCGAAACTCCGTCTCAAAAAAAAAAAAAAAAAAAAAAAGTAACAGCATTCAAGTACAAGAAGGTTATAGAACACCAAGCAGATTTAAACCAAAGAAGACTATTCCAAGGGATCTAAAAATCAAACTCCCAAAGGTCAAGGATAAAGAAAGGACCCTAAAAGTACCAAGAGAAAAGAAACAAATTACATACAATGGAGCTCCAATACATCCAGCAGCAGACTTTTCAATATGAAAGCTTACAGGCCGGGAGAGAGTGGCATGACACTAAGGAAAAAGCTTTTACCCTAGAATAGTATATCTAGGGAAAATATCCTTCAAGCATGAAGTAGAAATAAAGACCTTCCAAGACAAACAAAAGCTGAGTGTTTTCATCAACACCAGACCTGTTCTATAAGAAATGCTAAAGGGAGTTCTTCAACTGAAAGAACAGTGTTAATGAGCAAGAAGAAATCATCTGAAGATACAAAACTTACTGGTAATTGTAAGCACACAGAATATTATAACACTGTAATTGTGATGTGTAAGCTAACCTTTCTTAAGTAGAAAGACAATGATGAACCAATCGAAAATAACTACAACAACTTTTCAAGACATAGTACAGTAAGACATGAAGAGACACAACCGGAACTTAAAAAGCAAAAGGATGAAGTTAGTGTAGAGTTTTTTAGTTTTCTTTTTGCACATTTGTTTATGTAATCATCATGAAGTTGTCAACAGTTTAAAATACTGGGTTATTAATAGTATTTGTTACCCTCGGGGTAACTTCAAATCAAAAAACATACGATGGATACACAAAAAATAAAAAGCAAGAAATTAAATCATACCACCAGAGAAAATCACCTTCACTAGAAGGAACACAAGAAGGAAAGAAGAGAGAGAAGACCACAGAACAACCAGAAAATAAACAACAAAATGGCAGGAGCAAGTCTCTATTATCAGTAATAACATTGAATGTAAATGGACTCAACTCTCCAGTCAGAAGATAAAGAGTGGCTGAATGGATGAAGAAATAAGACACTATAGTCTGTTGCCTACAATAAACAATTCACCTATAAAGATACATGTATACTTAAAATAAAGGGATGGAAAAACATTTCAGCACTTTGGGAGGCCAAGGAGGACAGATTACCGGAAGCCAGGAGGTTAAGACCAGCTGGCCAACATGGTGAAATCCGTCTCTAGCAAAAACACAAAAATATTAACCAGGTGTGGTGGTGCATGCCTGTAATCACAGCTACTGGGGAGGCTGAGGTGGAAGAATGGCTTGAACCGGGAGGCAGAGGTTGCAGTGAGCCAAGACTGCACCACTGCACTCCAGCCTGGATGACGGAGAAAGACTCCATCAGAGAGAGAGAGAGAGAGAGAAAGGAAGGAAGGAAGGAAGGAAGGAAGGAAGGAAGGAAGGAAGGAAGGAAGGAAGGAAGGAAGGAAGGAAGGAAGGAAGGAAGGAA